>NC_044317.1:51753483-52068276 GCF_007474595.2 Lynx canadensis
CAGATTTTATGTATTTCTCATATGCTTCTTCACTCGCTAATTCATGCAGTTCTGAAGGATTCTTGAATGTTATCTTGATCAGCCAACCATCCTCATAAGAAGGTTTGTTGACAAGTCCTGGGTTTTCTGCAAGAGCTTCATTAATTTCAGTTACTTCTGATAGAGGGGAGTAGACATCACTAGCAGCTTTCACATTTTCCAAAGCACCAAACTCATCTTATGTGTTCGATTTTGTCCCAGCTTCAGTTAGACTACAGTTCTGTGCAAAATTGCTGATTCCCACTGTTCAAATACCGTTTTCTCTTGTTTTCAAATACCATTCGTGTTTGTCTGAGCTTACGCAGGGAGAGTGGAGCAGAGCCCATGCCCACCCTCAGCCCCCAGGGTCACGGCAGGCAGGGTGTGGAGGGCACCGAGGGTGCGAAAGCGGAAGGCCATGTGCTCCGTGCCGCTCATAGTGCCATGTTCGCAGGGGTGTGGGGGTCACAGTAATAGTTAATTTTAGATTTATGACTAATGAATTCTAGTTTATTTAAGTTTATTTATGTTGGCTCCTGTTTCCTCTCGATACCTCCCCGTCATTCTTTGTGCGCTTCCTTATTCTAGGCACAGTAGTACGTGGGCTCTGCCCCAGCTTCAAAATCAGCCATGTTTCCAAAGAGAACTATTTCTCTGGTGGGGGTTAGAAACCATCTGGCTATTACATGTTCTCACTGCTGTCAGGGCATCGTCGCTTTGATACCTTGTCCATGGACATAGCTCTGTCAAACCTTGGTTTGTGAACATGATTAATTCCAGAAACATGGTTGTAATCCAAAGCACTTGTATATCAAAGCAAATTCAAAGAACCATTGGCTCAGCTGTGATCATGTGACTTTCAATGGCACAGACTACTCGTGTTGCAAGACATCACTCGTTTATCAAGTTAAAATTTATTAGAAATGTTTGCTTGTCTTGTGGAACATTCGCAGAACAGCTTATTTGCAATCCAAAGTTTTACTATATTTGTGTGTGTACACAGACACGCTTGCATCTACATTTACTTTCTTGTCTATATATATATTGAAAATGAGTTCACACCAGTAGCCCACCACAGGCTTTACTCTCGTTTTTTCCCTTTCCACAATTAGGACTGTCTTCTCTGACAGTGAGAACCCTGGGTTTCTCATATATTCACTTGTTGCATAAGTCCTTGGGGGGAGTCAGTCTCCCAGTGCCGCCCCTCCTACGTTGCTCTGCTCTATCCCTATCAGGCCACTCAGCCCCTCCACTCACACTCTGTTCCCTACCCTTTCTTAGTCCCAGCCCTTGGCTTTTGGACTGAATGATTTAGGAAAGTAAAAGGAAAACCACTTTCTTACTCATATTTAATTGTTTATATGTATTTTAAAATATAACTCTGTGATGGCAGTTTTCAAGATCATTTCATTTAGCATAATAGGTTTCAGCCATGCTTCCTTCTACCACAGGGCTTTTGCAAATGCCTTTCCATTCCCACAGCCTGGCGCTTTCGTTCCATAACCCTTATTTGTTTTTCTGCTTTGTATTTTGCTTGTATTTATTGGTATCGTTATCATCGAATCATTTTTCTACTGAGACCTATTTAATTTTTCTTTTGACTGTTAGAATGTTTTCTTGAATATTTTTAGGCACACACACTTGCTTACTCATGCAGGTATGTCTGAGGTGTGAACACAGAATTCAGGAGAGCCAGAGTGGAACTGGGTCTTTTAGCTTTGCTCTGACCTCTTTCAGTGCAGGGAGTATGTGTCACTCATTGCTGTGTCCCCAGTGCCCAGAGGAGCCACACAGTAAGTGCTTGATAAATGTTTATTGGATTTGAGTGGTCCTCAGCTTCCTTTAACAAACAGTAAACCTTGAATAATCACATTTCTCCTAGAAGGTGAAGAGCTACTGCCTTGTAATTTAAAGCCGACATTTTTTCTTCCTAACCAGTTCTGCCTTTTTTCAACAGAAAGTGGTCTTCTGCTCTGTGAAGGAAGCGCTGGAGGTGGACTGGAGCAGTGAGAAAGCGAAGGCCGCTCTGAAGCGCACAGCTTCGGATTACTTTCTCCTTCAAGGTGAGGGCTTAGAGCAGAGCTTCCGGATGAGCGCCATGTGCTCGGATTGCTGCGGGTTTGGCTGTACAGTCCAAGGGATTTCTTGGTGTTTGCCCCAAGTCGAGCTCCTCACAAGCTGGTTCTCCGTGGCCCCCCCCCACCCCCGGAGAACATCCAGGTGGATGGAGATGAGGCCCCTCACTAAGCTCTGCGTAACCCTGACCCATTCTCAGGGAGACTGAGGTCGACCTGTCGTTTGTATTTGTAAAGTTTGCAGAAATGTAATTTTGGGCGCATTTGGACGGTCTTCAGCCTTCCTTTCTCCAGGGCTGGGTAAGGAGCCACATCCCCACCGCCTTCCTTCTAGTTGTCTGCGCAGACTCTGGGAACACCTCCTACCCCATATCAGGACAGATGTGGCTGTTTGTGATAGCTACACAAAACCAGGCGCTGTGTATATAGATTGAAATGGAAATACGTAAAACTGTATAAAACTTCTTAATAAACTGAAGGTTGGAGGAGGCTAAGGTTTATGTCTTCATTAGCTAGGAAGAAAGCTTATCCCATATTATCAGTGATGTTCGCCAGATCGGGGTTGGGAAGAACTAGTTCAGAGCACTTAGTATCCGTTTGTGTAGAAATCATCCAGTGGGTTAGGTGGGAATGAGTCTTACGCACGTGAGTCTGCTAGGACTCAGAAAACACCTCCTTCCCTGGACTGGGACAGAGCAGCAAGCGAGGGAGTGCCCTCTCCATTCCAGGGTTCAGCATGAGCTTGGGGCCTGTGCCATCGGGAGAAGCTGATCACTCAGTGCCTGGCACTTCGAGAGCCCTCAGCAAACAGTGGCCATTGGTTTGCAGAGCCTTGGGGTATCGCCTGAGCGGTTCTGGCTGCGGCTTATAAAAGCGGTCGTCTGGTATTTGAGCTTACCAAAATCGGGTGATACTCAGCTGAGGGCAGTTTTGCCCGCCAGGGGGCATTAGCAGTGTCCAGGCGATTTTGGTCGCTCGGGCTGGGGGCAGGTGGGGTGGGGAGAGGGCAGGCATGTTGCTAAATATCCATGGTGCAGGACAGCCCCCGATGAACAAGGTTATCCAGCCGCTAGTGTCAGTAGCGCCATGGTGAGAACGTGATCTAGCCCTTTGCAGCTTCTAGAGTATTTTCTCCTCCCATCTCCTCATCACAGCACCCTTGTGAGGTAGACAGGGCGGGAGTTCTCCCCAGCTTGGTCTCTTGAGGTGAGGAAACAGAGACCTAGAAAGGCTCAGTGTTTTATCTAAGAGGATGCCGATGGGCGGTGACAAGGGAGGTAGGACCCTGACACCTAATACCGTGTGAGACCCGTGAGAGCAGCAGCCCGGCTCCATTCGGAGTGCTTCTAGATAGGAGCTTATGGGACCCTCGCCACACTCGTGTGAAGCAGCTGCCGGTCCCCGCGTATAGCTGTTGTAAAAGGCACGGACCGATGAAGGCCCAGACCTGTAGTCATCCCTGCCCTTGGGAGGCCGTCACTGAGGCGGGAAGGCAGAACTAGGAACCTGGAAACAGCGTGGGGGGGAAAGTCTGTATTTAATCCGGGCGCTGCTGGCCTTCACCGTCAGAAGTTATAAGGGGCGGGGGGAATAGAGCGTCGAGAGGAAGAAGCTGTCGTTTTAGTGCTGTGACCTCTACGGCAGGCAGTGGTGCACGGTTGTTCAGAACAGATCTGGTTTCTCAGTCCTGGTTTTGTCATTGTTTTTGGTGGCTGATAGCCACAGAGTTCAATTCCCTGAAGCTCACTCAAGTTCACCTCTGACCTTGGGGGTGTTAATAGCACTTGCCTCATGGGATTTTTGTGAGGCTTGTATACGGGCAAAAGGCTCCACGCAAAGTGAGGAAGTCCTAGAGACCTGCGTTGTCTGTGAAGTTGGGGGCTTTGGTTTTGTTTTGGGGTTTTTGTTTTTGGCATGAGTACTTTGCTTTGCAACTGCAGAGAAGTTTTGGGATTGACTCAGTTTCCCTTAATTCCATACTTGAGTTGCTATTCCCACTGGATTTTAATTTTCTGCCTATGACACTTTGTTGGGTAATACATCCCCTGTGTTTGTTTACTTCTCTCTTCTAAGTGGTACTAGTTACGTTTTCGGTTTCAAGGTTCAGGGCTTTGGATTTGAACGATGTCCATTAGTTAACAGTCATAGAAACTTTTTTACTGTAGTAAGAAACATACCATACAGTGTACTATCTTAATCTTTTTCCCATGTACGGTTCTGTAACGGTCGTAGAATTCTAGAAGGAGGCGGGCCCACATCGCCTCTAGGCCAGGAATGACAGGTGTGGGCTTGCCACTCCTCCCTCTCCCCGCCTCACCTGTGGCAGACGTGGCTGTGAAGGACCCTCATCGTTGGCCAGCGAGTCCAGATTGTCAGACCAGTTTCCCTAAGCCTCAGAACCCTTGCAGTGAGTGACACGAGAGGGGAAGGGAGTCTCCGTCACTGTAGAACAAATTTAGTGCTGTAGTGTGGGTTTCACACCCACGTCTCCTGACTCTTCGGGGGCTGGTGCCTTCACCCCACACCCTGTGCCATTCCTGGCTGTTTTTGGAGATCCGTCACAACCTTGCCTGGGCTTTTTTCTCTGCAGCAGATGACAGGTTCTGACCTTTCGTGTGTGGTGTCCTACACGCATCCCTGCTGATGTGTTCACTTGGTCTCCGGGCTCTGCTGTATCTTTGCAGAAGGGCTGCAACTGGAGCTACAGGGAGTGCTCCAGGTGCAGTGAGCTCGAGGGCCAATTTGGCTTCTGGGAGCTTCTCCGAGAATGCGTACTTGATTAACACCCTCCGCTGCCTACTGGACTAAAGTCCTGGAAGTAGAGGGAAATGGCCCTTGTGACCTGGTTACGCCAGCAGCTTAGAACCCTCCGCCTGTAGGTATGAACCTGACTCTATGAGTGTATCATCTTCATCTTACAGCCAAAGAAATCTTTGGATTTTTTAAAAGTGTTTATTTTAGAGAGAGAGCGTGAGCAGGGAAGGGGCAGAGAGGGAGGGACAGGATCCGAAGCGAGCTCTGTGTTGACAGCAGAGAACCCGGTGCGGGGCTTGAACTCACAAACCATGAGACTATGACCTAAGCTGAAGTCAGACGTTTTAACTGACTGAGCCACCCAGGCGCCCCTTCTTCCAGTTTTTCTGCCCAACCATTCATGTAGCTATGAAAGTGTCCTGTAATTTGACCTCACTGGATTCACGCAGCAGAGCGCACCAGCTCCTACGTGGGAAGTTTCCTTCTGCCAAATACACTTGCCATCAACTGTCTTTGTAACCTTGGGCAAATAACTTGCCTCTCTAGGACTTTGTCCCCTCACTTATAAGATGATAAGACTAAGTTGGCGAGCCTGTCGCTAAAATCTTTTCTCAGTCTAAATAATCAGTGTATCCAATAAAATACGAACTTCTTGTGGCTTGTATTTCTGTTTATTATTTTTATACTTTCGATTAATAACTTTTTTATTTTTTATTTTGGAATAGTGTCACATTTATTTACTTTTTAAAAAATTTTCTTTGTTTAGTTTTGAGAGAGAGAGAGAGAGAGAGAGAGAGAGCGAGTGTGAGCGGGGGAGGAGCAGAGAGAGAGGGAGACACAGAATCCAAAGCAGGCTCCAGGCTCTGAGCTGTCAGCACAGAGCCCGACGTGGGGCTGGACTCAGGGACCGCGAGATCATGACCTGAGCTGAAGTCAGCCGCTTAACAGACTGAGTCAATCAGGAGCCTCTTAATTAACAACTTTATTGACCTATGATTTATACCAGAATATTTACTTATTCTAAGTGTGCTTCTTTTAAGAGTTCTAGAAATCATTTCATTAATTCAAACAGAATATCCTCTAGGTAGTCCTGAAGTTCACTTTTAACTAGAATCATTATTTTTGCCCAGTCTGTTTTGATTGCTAACCATAGCAATAAAAGCACAGCCCGAATAGAGGCTGATGGTCTTGTGTCATGGAAAAAGCACAGACTTTGGGGACTACCAGAGCTGAGCTCAGATCACAGCTCCGCGCCTAGCTCAGCTGGCTTAACCTTTGGTACGTGAGCTTCCAATCTAGGTTACTGACTTGGGCTTAAGGGAGCTAAGGGATAAATAACCCTGCCTTTCCTCAGCTCTAAGAAAGGTATTGAGATGGTAAATGGGAGAGGTGAGTGTCAGGGGCACGACTTCTATACTATTTAATATTCTCTTTTGACTCTTCTTCAGAATATTTTCTGATCAGATATTGAGGAGTACTGAGATTTTTTTTTAATTTTAACTTGTTTTACTTTTTATTTTTTAAAATTTACATCCAAATTAGTTAGCATCTAGTGCAACACTGATTTCAGGAGTAGATTCCTTAGTGCCCCTTACCCATTTAGCCCATCTCCCCTCCCACAATCCCTCCAGTAACCCTCAGTTTGTTCTCTATATTTAAGAGTCTCTTATGTTTTGTCTCCCTCCCTGTTTTTATGTTATTTTTGCCTCCCTTCCCCTATGTTCATCTGTTTTGCATCTTAAAGTCCTCATAGGAGTGAAATCATATATTTGTCTTTCTCTTGTCTATTCGCTTAGCATGATACCCTCCAGTTCCATCCACGTAGTTGTAAATGGCAAGATTTCATTCTCTGATTGCCGAGTAACACTCCGCTATATATATGTATGCCACATCTTCTTTATCCGTTCATCCATCGATGGACGTTTGGGCTCTTTCCATACTTTGGCTATTGTTGATAGCGCTGCTATAAACATTGGGGTGCATGTGCCCCTTTGAAACTGCATACGTAGTAGTGCAATTGGTGGGTCATAGGGTAGTTCTATTTTTAGTTTTTTGACGAGTCTCCATACTGTTTTCCCAGAGTGGCTGCACCAGCTTGCATTCCCAGAGAAGATTTTTGTTTTGTTTTGTTTTTTTAATTTTGTTTTTAATGTTTACTTATTTTTGAGAGAGAAAGAGAGAAAGACAGAGCACGAGCATAGATAGGGAGACACAGAATCCAAAGCAGGCTCCAGGCTCTGAGCTGTCAGCGCAGAGCCTGATGTGGGGCTTGAACTCACCATGAGATCATGACTTGAGCTGAAGTCGGACGCTTAACTGACCCAGCCACCCAGGCACCCCAGCTGTTTGTTTGTTTTAAGTCAAGGTTTGTATACCTGAAGTAGATGTGATTCTAAAATGGCCTTGCTTTTGTTTTATAAAGTCAAACAGTGTTAACATTTGACTTCAGGGTGTGGGATGGCCTTGGGGAATATCCAGGTGAACGGTCAACTTTCTAGACACTACTATGGTTTTCATGTGGCATGTGAGAGTGGTTATTGTGCATTTCACTACTTGCTGCCTTGCCTGGCACCATGCTGAGCATCTGACATATTGTCTTCCATTATCATGACATCCTTTGAAGTGTGGTTGTTGTCCCGCTTTGTTGAAAGAGACCAAGGTTGAGCATGGCTGTGATTTGCTCAGGCATATGCTTGGTTTTATAGACAGAACCAGGATTGAGACCATGAGGTCTGTTTGACCCATGGACTCTGCTCTTCACATCTGTTATATGCACCTCTAAGTGATTTCGTTCCGTTTCAGATCAGGAGCTCTGCCTTTTAGGGAAATAGGATGGCCACTACAGTACAAAAAACCCTGGTTCAAATATATATTAGGCACAGAGGTGCTCTGAATCCTGACCCAGATAGTTTTCTTCCTTCCCTAAAAAACACTTGAGTTTTATTTTTGTTGGGAATAATATCACAGTAAGCAATTTTCAGAGAATTCCCAATGATGTAAAAAAGTAAGTTTTCTTCATTAAGCCCTCCCTATTTCCACACCTCTTCCAATTTGTCAGGGAAACTACTAAGAATTTGTTGCCTGTCTTCTTGCAAAATGATTAACAATTACAATCACGCGTGTGTGTATGTAACCAAACTTTTCAATGCTGTCGGGCAGCTTGCTTTTTTTCACCAGATGGCTTTACATGATCTGGAGAGATCTTGGAGCATATATAGAGTGACGTCACATGTCTTGTTGGCTGCATGATGTGTAGTGTTCCTTTGGGTGTACCATTGTTTGTGACGTTTCATCTTAAAAGGCCATGTAGGTTGTTTTCAGTTTTTCCTAGGCCTTGGAATTTGTTCCCGAGAGCCTTTCTAGGATGGTGTCTTACACATCTCATGAAACCTTAGGAGTTCCTTATGAGGATGGAGTGCTTGCTTGGCTATGATGTACACCTGAGAAGACCTCACAGGGAACCTGACTTTGTGTCCCCATTGCCCTGTGGAGCATATAGTAGGTGTTCCATAAAGAAATATTTTTTGCCCTAGTGACTGACTCGGGCTCCTCTGGTCATTTGCTCCCCTCTAGAGGGAGAAGGGCCTGCCCGCTGATGTCCCTGGAGGACCATCTTGCCAGCCTGCTCCTCTAGGCACCCATCAGACTCTTGATTCCCACATCCCCCTGGCCTGCCCCTCACACGGAGGAGTTTCTTACCACCCCATTCACAACAGCCTCTGATGAAGCAGCTACCCTGGGGTGTGTGTGTGTGTGTGTGTGCGTGTGTGTGTGTGTGTGTGTGTTTGCCTCGTTTGGGTGTCGAGTGTTTTTCCAGTTTACTTCATAAGACAGTGGCCAGACTGCATGCTTCCTGCTGCATTTTTCCACTATCTTGAGAGTTGGCCTCACCATCTGTGAGCAAAAGGTCTCATCTTTTTATTATTCTCCCATGGCGTGTTGCAAAACATTAAGCGTGAGCTGGTTTCCTGTGGCAAAAAGTTGACTTTGATTTGTTCTTTTTGAGGTTACTGTGAGTTTATCATAACAGGAGTGCTAAAAATATCAGGTCTAGTATGGAAACAGCATTCACGTACCAGCATGAACCAATACCATGCAGGTTTAGCCCAGAGCAGGAAGAAATGGCCTTCATCACAAGATGAGAATTACTTAGCAGAGAATCCTTGGCAATCTGAACTTTCTTAGTCTCTGTTCTGATGAGTCGTGGAAAAGTACTTAGGCCATTTTTGAGCCATAGAATTAAAGCTGAAAATAATCTTAACCAAACATTGTTTGAGCACCTGCTATGTGCCAGATCCTGTGCCTGGGAATCCTCATCAGATCCTTGCCAGTGGAAAAGAGAAACATAAACAGTTCTCCCCCTCTTGAGGAGAGCTGTACCAGAGCCGTGGAGATGGCGGTCGTGTTGTGCTATTCTGTTCTCCAGCCTGTGTGAATTACTCTGTAATAAACTGCCATAGAGCTCAGGGAACTGGGGGTCTGGCCGTCCTTGGGGAGCTGGAAAGTCTTCACAGAGGATGAGACATCTGAGCTGGCTTTTAAAAACGAGGGGGGCGGGGCACCTGGATGACTCAGGTTGGTTGAATGTCCGACTTTGGTTCAGGTCATGATCTCACTGTTCCTGAGTTCGAGCCCCGCGTCGGGCTCGGTGCTGACAGCTCAGAGCCTGGAGCCTGCTTCCGATTCTTTGTCTCCCTTTCTCTCTGCCCACCCCCACTCACACTCTGTATCTTTCTCTCTCAAAAATAAATAAGCATTAGAAAAAAAATTTTAAAGAAAAAGAAGGGGTTTGCTAGGGGCTGAAGAGAGGCAAGGATATAGCAGGTGGACGAGCAGTCTCTGCACCAGGTCGCTGGGCCAAGACCATGGTGTAGCGAGGCTGGAGCTCGCCGGGAGCTGGCTGGAGGGAAGGTCATCAGGGCCCTGCTTTTCAGCCTTTAATTCTCTCTCTCTCTCTTTTTGTTAAGATTGGATTTTTAAGTGATCTTTACACCCAGTGTGGGGCTTGAACTCACAACCCCAAGATCAAGAGCCACACGCTCTTTCAACTGAGCCAGTCAGGCGCCCCCAGGCTTCTATTCTTAATAGCAAGTCATTCCCCAACTGGTAGGATGTCAGAATCCCTTAGGGAACGTTTGAAAAATACAGATACCGAGGTTCTAGCTCAGATCTAGGGGATGGAAGTAACTAGGTGAGGCTGGCATCTCTGCATGTTTGTGCAGCCCCCCAGTTTCTGAAGGCTCAGCCAGTTAGAGGGAAACTGCCACAGAAAAGGCCATCCCGTGTCCTGTGTCACAGCTTTGAGTCACTCGTTGTGTTCTTACTTTACAACATATTAAGTATTTATTTTGAATGGGGCCATTACTACACTGAGGCAGGAAAAAAGGAACTAACCCAGGTAGTTTTTGAATATATACTCTCAGACTAAAGAAAAAAGAACTATAAACAAATATTGGACTCAAGTTAGTTGGTTTGTTTTTCACAGTGGTATATGGGTTAGCAATTCTGAAACTAGTTAGTTTGTTCTAGAATGGAGCAAATTGGTAAATACATTGTGAATGATGAGAATCAGGTTTTTTTATTCCCAGAAAAGGGAGTTCCTAGAAGTATGGAAGGTGGGAGAGTCTAGGAAGAGCCCTGTGGGATCAGATGGGAATTGGAGTCACCAGGTAAACTCTGGTTTTTCTGTGTAGATATACAAATAGACATGTGTATGTATGTGTCTTCACATGATATGTATGTATTTCCTAGTTCTGTTTGTTGAGAGGGCTGAGAAGCAAAGACACTCTGGTAGCAAGCCGTGAATACGCCTCGTGCCCAGACCCTGATTGTTAATCTCCCAAGATCTAAGCTCAGAGAAATGGCTGTTTCTGGGGCTTGGGTTGGAAAATTACAGGTGAGCTGGGAACATTCTATGCCAGAAAGTAAGGAAGCGCTCAAAGAATGACAGGTCACGTCAAGGACACAGGAGTCAACTTGAAGGGGCTCCTCCTGGTGAAATCTGGGAAAGTTGGAGGATCAAGTAAACAATAGATTATAATCCTTAAATAAATTAATTTAAAAAATAAAAATAAAAGAATATGGGTCAAAGAAACATTATAACCCACAGAATAAAAAAGAGCCCATGAATCTTACTGATACTTAAGTGAATAAGTAAATAGATGGGGGAAGGGGAAAGTTCTCCCCCCACCCCCCACACCCCCACCATAGAAGAATAAAGCAAAATCTGTATATGACCATGACCGTAGTAGTAAAAATTGTCTCCGTCAAGAATCCTTGATGGATGCTAAAACTAATGGGAAGGTTTGCTGTGAAACAGAAACGGTATCTCTTCCCAAGGTAGTTTTTATTTTACTTTATTTTTTAATGTTTGTTTATTTATTTTGAGAGAGAGTGCACAAGTGGTGTAGGGGCAGAGAGAATCTCAAGCAGGCTCTGCGCTGTCAGCGCAAAGCCCAGTGCCGAGCTCCATCTCATAAACCCTGAGATCATGACCTGAGCTGAAATCAAGAGTCAGATGCTTAACTGACTGAGTTGCCACCCAAGTGCTGCCACCCCCCAAGTTAGTTTTTAACTAATTGCAGAGAGAGACTTTAGAGAGCCCTGGCAGATTGTATCTCAACCAAGAGATCAAAGCTGGTGCTCCAGAAATGGGACAAATAGAGCTCATGCCTCCTGAGAGGATGCACTGAGAAGGACACACCAGCAGTCTGAACTTCCTGTCCAAAGTGGGTAATGTGAGTCTGATTATGAGGAAACCTCAGACAAACTCTGATAGAAGAATATTGTACAAAGTAAATGGCTTGTACTCTTCCAAGTGTCACTAAGGACCGAAGAATTCTCATTCCAGATTAAAGGGGAAGAGAGAGACTGGTTAACTAAATGGAATGTAGGATTCTGGATTAGATCGGAAAGCGGGAGAGTTTTCTTTCCTTTTGCTCTCAAGGACATTAGTGAGACAGTTGGTAAAATTTGAAAAAGATCTGTAGATCAGATAATACCCTATCAAGGTTAATTTCCTAGTTTGCCTAATTGTTTTGTGGTGATGTAAGAGAATGTTCTTGTTTTTAGGAAATACACTCTGAAGTATTTAGGGACAAATGCCAGATCGTTCAGGAAAAAAGAAGTATGTATAGACATAAAGAAATACTGATAAACATGGAAGAATGTTAACATCTGGGGAATCTAGTGAAGTTATACAGGAATTCTGTCTAGTTTTTCTGTATGTCAAAAAAGTATCTCAAAAGCTAAAAATACTGAAAAGCAAGAACAATCTCCGAAAGAACTAATTCTCAGCACCTGGAATTATGTTAATATTTTATAGCTGATGAGTACTCGTTGCAACGGGCTTTTTGATCTGTGCTGTGTCCATAGAATGACGTGTTTAATTTAAGTAAGTACATCCTCATCATCTCTTCAAATGGTGGCGAGATCTGAATCTGTTATTTTCTGTGTACAGCTCCTCTAGAAAAGAGCCATATAGATTCCCTAGATTTTCAGGGGTGCCGAGAGACCCTTGCTGGGAGAGAAATACCGCATATCACCAGTGAGAACAGCAAAGCCTTGATGAATCAGGCAGGAGATGCTGTGCAAGGCTGAGATGGCCTCCATTTATGGGCCTTTGCTCTGCAAAAAAGAATTTCTCCTCTGTCAAGCAGGAGTGGTAGGCAGACTTCAGGGGGTGTATTTACATGTAAACAGTTCACACTCCAAGCAAGCCTTTAAGTTCTGTCTGGAGCTGGGCAGGACCTTATTAAAAAATACAAATGGTAGCCTGAGGGCAACTACTAGGCAGGGCTAAAGGCATAGATCTAAATGGTGGCCTCTGCAAGTCATTTCCCCCTACCGACCCTCATTGTTGGTTGTGGGTGGATTAAAGACGAGGTGTCCCAACGTGCTGTCTGTGTATACACAGAGTGAATCTGTTGGAAACCAGTGCTCCAAATTGAGCTGTTAGTTTTATTCCAACCTATTTGCTGTATTCTCTCCTGCGGAGCTTTTGTCAAGTTCAAATGCTTGATTGGTGGCTCCTTTCACCTAAAGCCCCAGACAAGCACTCTGTCTGATGCCAGAGTCCAGCTCTTGAGTTTTCCCGTAGGATTGTCTCTCGCCAGCAGCCTTCATCCGTGGCATAGTCCTTTTACCAGCCTCTGCCTTCAGAGTTCCTCCTCCTAATCCATTTCCAGTCACCAGACTGATCTGTCTAAAAAGTGAAATCCTTCCATGCATCTTTTTTCCCATCAGGATGCAATTTAAACTCCCTGGATTGGCATCCTAGACCTAGGACCTGCTGGCCTCTTTTTCTTTTTTAAAGTTATTTATTTATTTTGAGAGACAGTGTGAGTGGGGGAAGGGCAGAGAGAGAGGGAGAGAGAGAATCCCAAGCAGGTTCTGCACTGTCAGCGCAGAGCCCGATGCGAGGCTTGAACTCACAAACCGAGAGATCATGACCGGAACCAAAATCAAGAGTCGGACACTCAACCGACTGAGTCACCCAGGTGCCCCGAGCCCTACATTCTTATTGAGCTACTTGCTGTCACCCCGTGTTGTCATCCCTTCATTTCTACACACATTTCCATTCCTTCTGCCTGCAACATCCTGCTTCAGCCCTTCCCTCTTACTCTCATCGCTCAGCTCCAGCGTTACCTCCAAGAACCTAACTCCCCTTATCTGAGTTGCGTTTCCTTCCTTGGTGATCCCATACCACCCTCCTGACAACATAGCTGACTTGACGTCTGTCTTGTGGGCTCCCTTGTCTCTTGACTGTCCTGCACAGGCCAGGTGCAGAGCCTTGGTAAATGGGAATTGATTGCTGAGGCCACCTGTCCCAAGTTTGAAGAATTTTGCTAATTCTTAATCTGTGGCTTCATTAATTTCTTTGGGCTCATGTAAAGCCACCTAGATGGTGCCAATTTGCCTAGTCTTTGTCCTTTCCCCCACTATGCCACCAGACCAGAATTACCTGGAAGCCCCACACTTGGCTGCAAGACTGTGCCCTAAGCGTGTAAAGGATTGAGAAGTGTTTGCACTCTCCTTGGACTCCCCATGTCCACGGAGCAAGCAGCTCCTGTGTCTGCTAGGAGCTGGCAAGGTTAAGGACCTCCCTCAGGGAGTTTAGGATCTTTTCTAAGGTGGCAAATCTTGGTTTGTGAATCTAGCCAGTCAAGTTTGGAGTTCACATTTCCTTTCTCCACCAGTAGAATCTTCTCAGTCACTTAAGCATTGAAGTCTCCAGCGTTGATCTGAAGGAAGAAGTTCAGGTCCCAGCCCTGCTAGGTATTTCCTGGCCTTGACGTCAGTTCCTTCACTTAGTGGCCTCTGTAGAAATGGAGGAAAGTTTGATAACTTTATACTCCTGACGATCATGTATCCTTGAGCCTTTGAAATAGTTCTGTTTTCTCCTTTTTTAAATTGTAACTTTTTTTTTTTTTTTTTTTTTTTTTTATTTATTTTTTTGGGACAGAGAGAGACAGAGCATGAACGGGGGAGGGGCATAGAGAGAGGGAGACACAGAATCGGAAACAGGCTCCAGGCTCTGAGCCATCAGCCCAGAGCCTGACGCGGGGCTCGAACTCCCGGACCGCGAGATCGTGACCTGGCTGAAGTCGGACGCTTAACCGACTGCGCCACCCAGGCGCCCCTCTCCTTTTTTAAATTGTAAAGGTGAAACATATTAGTAGAATATTCAGATACCTCAGAGGAAACCGCCATTCATTGTGTATTCTTCTAGAGCTTTTTCTTTTCTTTCTTTTTTTTAAGTTTATTTTTCAGTAACCTCTATGCCCAATGTGGGGCACATGCTTCACCAACTGAGCTAGCTGGGTGCCTCTAGAACTTTCTAGTATCTTATACCTCATTCTTCATCTCTGTATGGATTCTGTTGCAAGGTGTCTTGATGATTTGTCAACTATTGTAGACTTCAGAAAACTTTTATTTCTTTGATCCCTCCTTCTTTAGTTCTCCCTGCCCCCACCACACTCCTTACTTATCTGTCTGCTTTTATGATATGTAATGATATGTAATTGTCTTGGTCTCTAGTCCTCAGCTTGATTTGGTGATCAGTTCTCTCTCTCTCTCTCTCTCTCTCTCTCTCTCTCTCTCTCTTTTTTTTTTTTTTTTTAATTTTTGAGAAAAAGAGTGTGTGTGCGTGAGCAGGGGAGGGGCAAAGAGCGAAGGGGACAGAGGATCTGAAGCAGGCTCCACACTGACAGCAGTGAATCTGACGCGGGGCTCAAACTCATGAACCATGTGATCATGACCTGAGCCAAAGTTGAACGCTCAACTGACTGAGCCACCCAGGCACCCCAGGAGGAACTTCTTATTTTAGAACTTAACAACCTTCGCGAACTGGGTCAGAGGCAGCCATCGCTGTTTGGGCCTGGCATTCCCCAGTGGGTGTTTTGGTGTCCATCAATGACAAGAACTACTGAGGAGGAGACAGCCACAGGGAAATGAGTTCCGATAACGGGGCCAGCACTTGAGTGCTTGTTGATTTGCTGCTGTCATGACCGCAGATGTTTAAAAATAATTTGTAGGAAGGGTGAAAGAAGAAAAGCAGTGGGGTTTTTTTGTTGTTGTTTGGGTTTTTTGGTGCCACTGCCTTATCAGTGGTAGAGAACACAGACCACAGTCATTCAGAAAGGAAGGCAGTGCCATGTGAGAGAAGAGAGGTGAGGGGAAGGGCAGAGGTGACCCGTAAGTGTGGTCTGGCACCTTCCAGCCGGCAGCAGATAGTCTGGCGAGAAAACCCACCCTGGTGAGGCACCTGCTCCACTCTTCAGTCTGACAAATGGGTAGAACCCTAAGTCTGCCTCATTGGGTCACAAGGATTAAATGAAGGCCCGGCATATATTGTGCATTTGTAATTGTTGATTAAGTAAGTGTTTCACCTGTGTCAAAATCGCGTTAAATCTTCATAATGCCCTCGTGAGAGCATGTCTTACTATGATCATCCACTTTCATATGAGGGTATTGAGTCTTAGATAGGCTAAGTCATTTGTCCAGGGTCACCAAACCTAGTAAGTGTTCAAGCATTGCCCCCCACAGTCAGATTTTAATTACAAGGGACCCTTGAACAACACAGATTTAAAATGTGTGGGTACACTTACATGTGAAATTTTTCTCGATGAATACAGGACGGTGGCGTAAAATGGGTTTTCTCTTCTCTGTGATTTTCTTAATATTTTATTTTGTCTTGCTTACTTTATAGTAAGAACACAGTATCTAATACACATACCATGAAATACTATTGTTTATATTGTTTGTAAGGCTTCTAGTCAACAGTAGGCTATTCGTAGTGAAGTTTTTGGAGAGCCAAATGCCCCTAAACCCCTGTGTTGTTCAAGGGTCGACTATATTAGCATTACTAATAATGGCATTATGTCTGTTTTAAAAATCTGAACTTCTCAAAAGCCCTGTGACATTTCCTTATTCCACTTGGCAGATGGGAACCTGAGGCCCCTAAGAGCAGACTGTAATAATGGGCAGCATTGTCGGCGAGACCTGCCTGGTTGTCTGCTCTGCGGCCCCAGCGTCTCCTCCACCCCCGACATCAGCCTGTGCTTGAGCCCAGCTGCAGTTCTTGTCTGGCGCCTCCCATCTTTTCTCTGACTGTCAGACAACGGTCACGGGAATGTCCTGTGCCATCTTCCCTCGGTAAGAGCGGTTGGCAGAGAGCAGCAGATGCCCAGAGTCAAGGTCATGTGCCACTCAAGTGCTGGGCTAGAGAAAAGGCCCTGTCTCCCTGCTGCTTGTGACCAGGCAGGGTGAGTGTGAATGCAGAGGGCCCTGTCAGAACCCCTCTGTGAGTAGAGGGTGAGGTTGGCAAAGCTGATAGAGAAGGGGCCTTGCAGCGGGGGGCTGTGGGTCTCTATCCTCGCCCTCCGCATAATTTGCCTCTGCATTTGAGAATTTCTTTGTCCTTCTCTTTTTATAAGTTACAGTCTTTGCATACTGTTCTACTTTCAAAGGTGAGATTCTAGCTCAGGAATCACTTGACATTTTTTAAAGGAGAAATAGAATATTTGGCTGGACTAGAGTTTGACTGAGTGAGTGGTTTGCATTATTCTAAACTGGTGGGCTCGGGTGGGGAGCCAAATCCATTGGAAGTGCTTTTTTTCTTGCTGACTAGCGTTTTTCCTACCTTGTCTCTATTCCCAGGAAGGCAGTGTAACATTGAGGTTCCGAGTGCGTGTGGTGGTGACCTTTGAGTCCATTGTGACTCTGAGCCTCTAAGCGTCCGTTTCCCACCTCTAGAGCAGAGTGGTGACAATTGTACCTGCCTCATTCTATTTTATCTCCACGTGGTGGAGTGCATTTTGAATATAGGATATAATAGGACTTATTTTATTTTGAGAGAGAGACAGTGTGTGTGTGATGAGGGGCAGAGAGGGAAGGAGAGAGAGAGAATCCCAAGCAGGCTCCACACCATCAGCACAGAGCCTGACTTGGGGCTCAAACTCATGAACTGAGAGATCATGACCTGAGTTGGATGCTTAACCAACTGAACCACCCAGGCACCCGAGAACTTTTTTTTCTTTTCTTTTTTTTTTTTTTAAGATTGTGTTTTTGGGGTGCCTGGGTGCCTCAGTCAGTTAAGTGTCCGACTTCAGCTCGGGTTATGATCTCACGGTTCGTGGGTTCGAGTCCTGTGTCGGGCTCTGTGCTGACAGCTGCTTCAGGTTCTGTGTCCCCCTCTCTCTCTGTCTGCCCCTCCCCTGCTGTCACCCTGTCTCTCTGTCTCTCTCAAAAACAAATAAACATTAAAACAATTTTTTTTTAAGATTTTATTTTTGGGGCGCCTGGGTGGCGCAGTCGGTTAAGCGTCCGACTTCAGCCAGGTCACGATCTCGCGGTCCGTGAGTTCGAGCCCCGCGTCGGGCTCTGGGCTGATGGCTCAGAGCCTGGAGCCTGTTTCCGATTCTGTGTCTCCCTCTCTCTCTGCCCCTCCCCCGTTCATGCTCTGTCTCTCTCTGTCCCAAAAATAAATAAATGTTGAAAAAAAAAAATTTAAGATTTTATTTTTAAGTAATCTCCACACCCAACGTGGGGCTCGAACTCACGACCCCAAGGTCAGGAGTCACACGCTCCACTGACCAAGCCAACCAGTGCTCCTGTAGGACTTGTTTTAAACCTAAATGTTGTAAAACCATGTGACTAAAACGTGCTTAAACATAATTTTAATAGTTGAATACTATTCCAACCTCTCAACATATATTTTATGTAACCATCCTGTCACCTAACGTGAGGTTATTTCCAGATTTTCAGTGGTATAAATAACGTAGCAGTGACCATTTATACATAATTCAGTCACTGGCCAAGGGTCACGACCCTTCATAAAGATCCTGTGAACCACATTTTCTCACGGTTTACTGAGCATGTACACGCCCACCAGAGCTCTGAGTGACAGAGCAGTGCCCTCTGCCTTCTTGCTTAGGTTGAGTAACCTTGGCCTTTAATTTGGTAGGCAAAACATGTCATCTTGTTTTCAGGTCATTTCTGAGAAGTAGCACTCTCCTTTCCTTCCCCCCACCAACAACTTCCATGCAGCTACTTCAGATGCTTTTCAGAAGAAAGTGAGACGTAAATAATAGGCAACTTTCTTTTCAGTTTTGAGCTGATATGTGATGAGGTCCTACACCGGGTTTCTCTGGTGAATGGTGGCTAGGACTTGGAGCTCTGGAGGGGCATTTCAGAGCAAGCCTGAGGCCGCTCCAGCGGTGAGCCTCTCTGGAGAGCAAGATCAAAGCACTCTGTGGCTGTGGTGACATTCAGGGCTTATGAGCATGCCCTCTGGATTGCAGGGCCTGGGGCTGTCTGGGTCCCTTCTGGGCCTCCAGCACAGCTCAGCACAGGGTGTGGGCGTGGAGTGCAGGTGCTCAGGAAATGTTTGTGGATGAAAAATGAATGAATGAATGCATGCAAATACCTACTTATAAGTTTCTGCGTTAAAGAGTGGGGTAAAAGAAGGGGGAAGTGGGGGCGCCTGGGTGGCTTAGTCAGTTAAGTGTCTGACTTCGGCTCAAGTCGTGATCTCATGGTTTGTGAGTTCTAGCCCTACCTTGGGCTCTGCCCTGACAGTGCAGAGTCTACTTGGAATTCTCCTTCCCTCCCTCCCTCTCTCTGCCCCTTCCCTGCTTACTTGCTCTTTCCCTCTCTCAAAATAAATAAACTTTAAAAAATGTGTGTGTGGGGGGGGGGGTAAGTATTGTGGAACTGAGCTGAGCAGATGACCAGGTGCCTCCAAAGGTAGGAAAGAGTTTGAGAGGGCCAAACTCCCAGTGAAATGTCCCTGCCAGTGTCCAGGGTCCAGGGTCAGTGTTTGGGCCTGGTGGCCGGTCAGGACGAGATGGTTCTGCCCAGTGAGACCACCTCATTCTATCTAAGAGTGCTGTCTCAAAGCACCTTTTCTGGTTCCCACCTTTGGGTTTTTTTTCTTTTTTTGTTTTTAATGTTTATTTATTTATTTTGAGAGAGAGAGAACATGAGCACAGGAGGGGCAGAGAGAAAGGGAAAGAGAGACTCCCAAGCAGGCTCTTCACTGTCAGCCTGGAGCCCCACACGGGGCTCGATCGCAAGAAATGTGAGATCATGGTTCGTGAGATCACGACCTGAGCCAAAATCAAAAGTCGGACGCTTACTGACAGAGCCACCCAGACACATATTTGTTTATTTTTATGGAGGTGTACTTGACCTGTAATATTCTATTTTATGTTACAACATAACGATTTGATATTTGTATACGCTGTGAAATGATCACAATAATACTAGTTATTAGTATCCTTGGTATGTATTTATTGAAAGAGCAATTGACCAAACAGGAGATCTAGTGTTTTGCCTTAAAAGATAGACTATAGGTTAGGAGGATAACTTTTCCTGTTCTTACTCGAGCTGATTTCCAGGCCATTCCTAGAGATAATGAGTCTCCACTGGGTGAGCCAGCTTGAGAACGGGTCTGTGGGAGGTTAGGGAGATGGGTCAAGGGCGTCTGGTACAGAGAAGCTTTAGGTGTCAGGCAGATGAGGTTTTTGTGTAGATGTGGCTTTTCCCCCTTCTCAATTGAGCTGTTTTGGGGGGACAGCAATTGGGTTGGGGCTAATTTGCAACATTGACTTCACTTTTTTCCCCTATAAAAGTGTTGGTTTTTTTCGTTGGCCTTAGTGAGTATGCTAAATATAATCAACCATTTAAATATAGTAAGGAATTTGCAGAAAGAAAGACAGTGATTAATAATACTGCTTTCCAAATTTCTGTTGTAACATGAATCTGATATTCTGATTCAGATTAAATGTGAGTTTGAGTGTCAATTTCTTTTTACAGAAGAGCAGTATATTCACATGTACATAATTTTTTTTTAACATATGAAAAGGTTCTTGGTTTCTCCTTTTTGAAGTTTGCCTTTTTCCCTTACACAGGCAAGTCCTAAACTTGGGCAGAGACACTGGCCTATCATCTGTAGCGATGAATGTCATTCCCCCAGACTTTAACAACCTGAGTTAATTAAAAGGTTCAGAGGAAGTTAATCAAGTTTGGAACTCTAATTTTGTGCAGTGTTTTGATATGATTCGATGAGTCATCTTTTGGCAGAGCAGCTCTCCATCCCCGACAATATTTGATCTTAATGGAACAGTTTTATAACCTGGAAACTGGTGAGGAGGTGCTCTTCAGAAATGCAGAGTCAACGTGTGTGTGTGTGTGTGTGTGTGTGTGTGTGTGTGTGTGTGGCTGGCTGGTTGGCTGGCTATTTGGGAGGGGTCAAAAGCAGAACAAAGAGAGAATTTAATGAGCAAGAGCTTGTTAGGGGACAGGGTCAGTTCTGGGGCTGCTCTCTGCCCAGGACATGGGCTTCTCCCCGTCCCCCTCCATGCCTGCTGACTGGAGCGCTGACATTTGAAAAAGAGTGAAAAATACAGCTTCTGTTTGCTTTGCTGCAAGTAAGTGGCTGGACGGACTGGCCCTCTTCCCAGAGGCCCTGAGAGGACTTCAGATGTGGTCAGTGAGGTATCTGGACGGTGCCGGCCTGCCGGCCCTTGGCCAGGCGGCCTGCACCAGGACCGGGCAAGGGGCCCAGAGAAACAGCGGGGCCAGCTGCTGGCTGCCTTTGCTCTCTTTGTGCCACATCTTCCCTCTTCCTGAGATGAAGCTAGTCTTACACTCTGAAGATTAATGGGCAAGGTTACTTGTGGCGTCTGCCTCTGCTTCTCACCCATTGAATTAAGAACTTAGAATTAATGGACCAATTGGGAGAGGAGAGGGCAGGACCCATCTGGAAAGTGCATCTCACAAAAAAGTGGTCAAATGTGGGAGTCCTCCTGAGGTTGGGGCAAAGAGCCAGACCACTTGGAACCCTTGGGGTTGTGTTCCTGATTTTCTGGCCATTTCTTCTGGATTCGATTAGGGTTAAGAAACACAGATTAGAAAGCCAGACCTTAATTGGTATTTCTGCTCCACTGCTTATTATTGGCAGTTGTGTTGAACAAGCCACTTAATCTCTTTGAACTTCAGTTTCTTTATCAATAAAGTGGGGAGCTTAATCGGACCTACCTACCTCCCCAGGTCATTGTGGATGAGTGGTAACACACGTAAAATGTTTAGAGTAGTAGTGTTTGGCACGTTGTAGGCACTGTTTGTGCTATAGTTATCAGAATGGTGTGAACTTGGTTCCAAGAGCTGTATTGTCTAACCAGAAGATGAAAAGTTTTGCGGTGGGGCTGAAAAAATTCTCTTCTCCCCATCCCTTATGACAGTTGGTGCTTCTGTCCCAGTGACACAGAAGTCAGGGGCATTGGAGGCGGCCAGCGTGGGGCTCCTGCTGCCCACCACCCTGACGGCTGGAAATCAAGCAGCCTCCCTCAGTTTCCACACGGTTGCCACAGGGCCTTGGATTGGGCAGTTTGAGCGGCCCACACTTGCCATTGCCTCTGTTATTGCTCAGGCAACACTGGTAACTCATTCTGGGTCTGTCCTTGTGTCCTCTCGGGAGTGATCGATAGGAATGATGATGACATTCAATACGGTCCGCTCAGAGTAGCCTCTGTTTTGGCCACACTAGCAAATTTCCAGATTCCTTTATCTTCACAGGACATTGTTGAAAAAGAGGCTTGCGCTAAAACAGGGATTTAACGGCCGCTCCTGCCATCTTCTCCACCCTGCCCCCAAATGCTTATTCTGCGACTGCATTTATTTTCTCCAAATTGGAATTCCAGCAGCACATCTGCCGAGTTCGAAGTGAGGCTTAGGTGATGGCAGGACAGTGCTAGCCAGCATCCACGTTGTCAGCAGCTCGGAGTCAGCTGCCAAGTGCTCAGGTAGAATGGAAGGTTCTAGGAGCTCTGCTATTGGAAGAGAGGAAAGGAACGATATTCAAAACAGATCCTCTGGAGTCCTTTCTTCAAAGTTCCCAACTTGCAGAGCCCCGTCCTGGGAGTGTGAAGGTTGCCAGAGAAATTTGGACCGGGAGCCTGTCTCTGAGAAAAACTCAGCCCAGGGCAGGTCGGGTCTTTCTTTCTTTTACCTGGGCCTCCAGGGTTTGGAGCACTTCACAGCAACCCACTTAGGAACTTCCCTCGGGCTTCGTGGGGGCCATCGGTTGTGGTTCCTGAGTCCTCGCCCCCCCCACCCCCCACCCCTCCATAGGTGCAGCCTCAGGGCCTCAGCCTCCGGGCCACAGCCTGTGCTTGGCCATCTTGCTGGTTGTCAAGCCAGGCTGCTCATCACTGAGACGGTTTGTGAGTTGAGTCTTCAGAAAACAAGTAGGGCTGATTCCTTAGTCTGGGGTGGCTTCCAAATACTTGAATTTTTACAGAGCCTCGAAGTAATTGTGTCAGTTTTCAATCCACCTTAATTTTTAGGGAAGAGCCTGTTGTACTGACGGAAAGTATAATTTGTTGACGGAGTTCACTTTTTCGGTCCGCGAATCCCCATGAGACTTACAAGCACTTTTTGTTTTAAGTTTATTAATTTATTTTGAGAGAGCGAGCAGGGGAGGGGCAGAGAAGGAGGGAGAGGGAATCCCAAGCAGCCTTCACACTGTCAACGCAGAGCCCCTTGGGGGGCTGCAGCTCCTGAACCGCAGGATGATGACCTGGGCTGAAATGCAACGCTCAACCGACTGAGCCCCCCAGGCGCCCCAAGGGAAGCGCCTTGGTAACTGCGAAGCCCCCTCCAGCTGTGGGTTGCTATCCCAGCGCCCCAGGGTCCGCATGTCTCCACCCCCACTCTGAAGCAGCTCGGGTGATGTGGGAGGGGTGTTGCCCCAGGGATGAGGCCCCGGGCTGGCCGTAGGACGGCCTCAGGAAGCACACGGGGGACAAGAACACCATCCACCCTGTGTGCGGTGAACATCGTGGATGAGGTGCGGTGGCAGGAGAGGGTGCCAGTACTTTGATCAGTCTTAGGCTTCTTCCTGTGTCTTTTTGTTGGGGTTAAAAATTCATACCTCATTAGGGTCTCGTTATGCAGGAGCTCTGATTTGCTGCCGTCATCTGAACCTTTCCTCTGCTTCACAAGCGAAATTAAACCTTCGTTCTGGAGGTTGACACACGAGGGAGGTTTTGTTTGTAATGACCTGGCTGTCTGATGAGTCTGAGCATTTGGCTGGCCTTTCTGGTTGAAGCGGCCCTTTGAACTGATGCCTAGAATGATGCCTCCCACCCCTGACCTGTCTTCTGGGGCATAATAGGGTCTTTTCCCTCTGCTTGAAGCTTCTCTGTTTCCCCGCCCCCCAAACTCACATACACTCGACTCAGTAACTGCTTCCTCAGGGAGGCCTTAACTGATGCCACCCTACCGAGGACGTCATATCCTCTGTTACCTTATTGTGGCACCCGTCACAGTAATTTTAGTCATTTTTAAAATTATCGATTGCCTTTCTGGCTATGTTTGTGAATAAATTAAAAGTATGTTACCTTTCACTTGGCCCGTTTTTTTTTTTTTTTTTTGGTAAGTTTTATTTAGGGGCGCCTGGGTGGCTCAGTTGGTTAAGCGTCTGACTTGATTTCAGCTCAGGTCACGAATGGGAAGTCGAGCCCCGCATCAGGCTCTCCGGTGACAATGCAGAACCTGCTTGGGATTCTCTCTCTTCCCTCTCTGTGCCCCTCCCCTACTTGTACTCTCTCTCAAAATAAATAATAAAAAACATTTTTAAAATATATTAACAGGGGCACCTGGGTGGCTCAGTCAGTTAAGCGTTCGACTTCAGCTCGGGTCATGAACTTGCAGTCCATGAGTTCAACCCCCACGTCGGGCTCTGTGCTGACAGCTCAGAGTTGGAGCCTGCTTCGGATTCTGTGTCTCCCTCTTTCTGTGTGCCTCTCCCACTCGTACTCTGTATTTATCTCTCTCAAAAATACAAATTTAAAAAAAAATTGTTTTTGAATTTAACAAAATAAAGTTGTATTTATTTAAGTAATCTCTGTACCCCACGTGGGGCTTGAACTCACAACCCTGAGATCAAAAGTTGCACGTTCTTCCGACTCAGCCAGCCAGGCGCCCCTTACTTGGCCCACATTTTAATTAATGTACCATTTTCTGTGTTTTCGTTCTCAGCATCTGTAAGCATTTGTTATGAAAAGACCTGTTTCTAACCTGCCTTTTTTGTCTTTCCAGTGCTCCTGAAGTTCCGCACAGATAAAGGAAGAGATCCTAGTTCTGATACCTTTGGGGAAGATTCTGAGTTGTTGCTCCAGATACGAAACGATGTGCTTGACTCCCTGGGTGTTAGTCCTGACCTGCTTCCTGAAGATTTCGTCAGGTTAGTCTTCATGTCTCCCACAGGTTAGCCTGTATCGAGAACTGCGTGCTTTCAGTACATGCTTCATTTGGGGAGATCCTTTATTAAGACCAAAAGCCCTGAGGAGAGCCTCCTTTGCTGTATTCTGCCTGCTCCCATTGACCTCTGGTAAGAGAGGTGCAGGTTGTCTTTTGTCATAGATACTTTATATTCACGTGGCTGAAAACTCAAGGCAATAGAAAATCTAGATACACTATATATATACTCTCTATATATACTCTGCCAACAGCTCAGAGCCTGGAGCCTGCTTCAAATTCTATGTCTTCCTCTCTCTCTGCCCCTTCCCCGCTCATATTCTATTTCTCTCTCTCTCTCTCTTTTTCTTTCTCTCTCTCTCTCTCTCCCTCTCCCTCTCTCTCTCCCTCTCTCAAAAATAAACATTGAAAAAAAAATCTATATACATTACTCTATACCTTTCTCTTTATATCATCTTTTGGGCAAGTTTCCAGATCAGTACATAGTTCCCTCCCTTGTTTCTGCAGCTCTATGGTATTTCAGCATGGGAGCACTATAGTTTATTGAACTCATCCCCTACCGACTCAAGTTGTGACCAGGCTTTTGCTATCACATAATGCCGTAGTGTATGACCTTGTGAGTCGCGTTTTGTATGTGTGCAGGTGTAACTGCAGGATCTATTACTGGAAAGGCAGTGGCTGGGTCAGAAGATTGTCATTTATCATTTGGTGGCTAGTACCCCATTATTCTCCACTGGTAGCTTATCAGTCCATACCCTCAGCAGCAAAGACATCTACAGTCCTAGCACCTCACCCTTGGGCCCTGGGATGCTTTCGCCCTAGACGACCAGTCTTTTACTCTGATACTCAGCAGGTTTAGGATTTGCTTGGAGAGGTCCAGAGGGCGACTAGGTCTGGGTCCCCTTTCCAGGCAGTTCTGGGATCATCTCACCGTCATTCTTTCGGCGTCTCTGCAGGGTGCCCAAAATGCCTCCAGCTTATACCACTAGCTATGGTGGCCGTATTGGGTTTATTTAATTTAGCAGCTGTTATGTACCGGGCATTGTGGTAGTTGTCTTATGTACATGGTCTCCCTTCGCAACGACCCATTATTTAGGGGAGGAAAAGCCAAATTAAAGCTCAACAGCTAATGACAATAGCACCACGTATTGAAGATTTTCTGTGTTTTACCTACCTGTACAGCTACATGTAATTGTCACAATAATCGCTTGAAGTGTGCGTTATTATTTTTATTTTCCCATTAGTTAAATGAAGAAACTAATGCTCAGAAAGATGCAATCACTTGCCCATGGTGTTATTTTTAATTTTTTACTTTAATTTTTTATAGTTTATTTATTTATTTTGAGAGAGAGTCTGTGTGTGAGAGAGTGGGTAAGGAGCAGAGAGAGGGGGAGAGAGAGAATCCCAAGCAGGCTCTGCAATGCCAGCACAAAACCCAGTGCGGGGCTCAAACTCGGGAACTGCAAGATCATGACCTGAGCCAATACCAAGAGTCGGACGCTTAACCAACTGAGCTACCCAGGCACCCCATACTTTTAATTTATTTTTTTAATGTTTGTTTTTTGAGAGAGCGTGCATGCACGTTGAGCGGGAAAGGGGCAGAGAGACAGAGGGGGACAGAGGATCCAAAGTAGGCTCTGCACTGACAGCACAGAGCCCTAGGTGGGACTCGAACTCCTAAACCCTAAGATCATGACCTGAGCCAAAGTTGGATGCTCAACTGACGGAGCCACCCAGGCGCCCCTTGCCCGAGGTTTTAGCATGCAGCCAGCCAAAATCTCACTTAGATCTTCCACACTGCTAATTTCTGGTAACAACACAGTACTACCTTGATTTCTTTTCAACAATAGAGTATATCAGGGTTCCTCCCTTTCCTGGTCCTGACTTTCTTCACTTTGGCCGGGAACCTCATTTAGACCCTACCAAAGCCCAACCAATTTAGGCCCAGCAGTGGGCCTTGAACCATCTGCCAAGCCGTCGGCCAAAAAGAGGCAGCAGTCTCCGGGGCACTTGTGTAAGGTGGCCCTGTGTGATCGGGCTCACAACACTGCGGGCTGGGTGGGGTCCCTGTGTCCTGCTAACAGCCAGGTATGCGTCTGTTGGAGGAAGAACAGTGTGTAAGAAGCAAGTGGCGTCTGCTCTGTGCTTGTTATAGGAGGAGGGGCTGGGCCACGCGGGGCCACCAAGCAAGGCCGACGCCGAGTGCCGGGCTGTGAGGATGCAGCTTAGTGACTAATTTGGCGTCTTGAGTGAAGAACGGCCCGAAAAAAGAACAGTCTGCCTGTGCACTGCAGGCCTTGCCTTCCCGAAGGAAAAAGCCACAGCCTAACCGGCTGCTGGCTGGTGTTCTTTCCAGAGTGTTTTCTTTCCCTGCCCACCCTCTTTGCAGAAACTGCCTTCCCTTGTCTAGGTCCTCATGTGCTCAGGCGCTCCCACTCTGTTGCCCTTTAAGTAAGAGGTGTCCGGTGGCCTCTTGAAGAGTGTCTGTGTGCAGGTAGATGGAGATACGGCCTGACATGGGCTAGAGACGCTGGCGAGGAAATGAGCCGCCGCCTGGCAGCTGAGCTGCCCTCACAAATTGTCCTCTGCCAGCTCTGAGCAGGGTGCACTCGCTTGAGTTGAGAGAGCTGTGCACAAGTCTCCATTGCCCTCATCTCTGCAATTTCTAACACTGTCCTTTGTTATTTATTCTCTTTCGGAGAGCTGTATTGCTTTTCTGATTATGAAAGTAACAGATGCCCCTTGCCAGGAAGTATTGAAAGGAGGAACAAGATCGCCCATAGTCCCACCCTTGAGAAGTGGCCACTGTTAATGTTTTGGGTTTCACCTCACAGACTTCTCCGTGTATTATTTATTCTAATTTTCCTTTCAATTTTTGTTTAAGTTTTATTTAAGTGATCTATCTCTACACTCAGTGTGGGACTCGAACTCAAGACCCCAAGATCAAGAGTCGTATGCTCTTCTGATTGAGCTAGCCAAGCACCCTATATTTCTTTCTTTTTTTCCTTCCTTCCTTCCTTCCTTCCTTCCTTCCTTCCTTCCTTCCTTCCAAAAATTTTTAATGTCTATTTATTTTTGAGAGAGAGAGAGAGTGAGGGAGGGGCAGAGAGAGAGGGAGACACAGAATCTGAAGCAGCTCCAGGCTCCAAGCTGTCAGCACAGAGCCCAACGTGGGCCTCGAACTCATGAACCCCAAGATCATGACCTGAGCTGAATTTGGACACTTAAGTCGACTGAGTCACTCAAACACCCCTATTTTTTTTCACTTTTTAAGTAGCAAAATGAGATCACACTTTCCTTACGACAGCCTTATCTTTCCAGCAAGTGTTCAACCTGTTTGCGGCAAAAATATGGATCAGTAGCCTCACTTGTACTTCATGTTTCATTGTGTGATAGATAGATGGTTGTTTATATAACCATTAGTTTATTGGTGGGTATTCAGGCTGTTTATAGTTTCTCAGTATTACAAACATTTATGATGAACATTCATAATTTGTGCATGTAATTCAACTTTCGCTGTTTAAAAAGGTTTTGTTTTTTTTGTTTTAAGTTTATTTATTTTGAGAGAGAGAACCAACACAGGAGGGGCAGAGAGAGGGAGGGAGGGACAGAGGATCCAAAGCGGGCTCCATGCTGACAGCACAGTCCCATGCAGGTCTCGAAGTCATGAGCCGCAAGATCATCATGACCTGAGCCAAAGTCAGACACTTAACTGACTGAGACACCGAGGTGCCCCGAAAAAGGTTTTTTTTTTTTTTTTTTTTTAATTTATATATATATTTTAAAGTTCATTTATTTTGAGGGAGAAAGCACGAGTTGGGGAGGGGCAGAGGGGGGGAGAGAGAGAGAGAGAGAGAATGAATGAATGAATGAATGAATGAATGTATGTATGTTATGTATGTATGTATGTCAAGCTGGCCCTGCACTGTCAGCACAGAGCCCAACACAGGGCTCAAACCCATGAACCGTGAGATCATGACCCGAGCCGAAGTCTGACACTTAACTGACTGAGCCATCCAGGTGCCCCAAAGTACAGCCTTTTTAGGAAGCAGTTTGGAAATGTGCATCAAGAATCCTGTTCTCTCTTTGGTCCAGTAATTCTCCTTGATTTACTTGAGAATATACCTTTAAGAAATAATGTGAGCAAAATTCATGTACAAAAGGTATTCATTATCATATTTAAAAGAAAAAGAACTTGGAACGGCATTAAAGAGTTAATGACACAGATCAATGCAGTGCTGTGTGCAGGTTGAAATGATGTTTATTGTAGAGAGTGTCAAGCATACAGAAAAATGGAAAGAATCATCCAGTGGTGAATGCCAACGGACCACTCAGTTGGATTCAGTCGTTAATAATTTGCTTTTACTTTGGCGCGGGGAGGGGGGGGGACACTGATGACATGATACTTAAGCTGAATCCTTAAGGACACATGCAAGTTCATCAGTTGCTTTCAATTCTGTGTCTCTTTTAATTCAGGAGTTGGCAAACTGTGCTTGCCACCTGTTTTTGTAAATAAAGTTTTATTCCACACCTCCTCATTTATGTATTATCTGTGGTAGCTTTTGTAGTTTTTACAGCTCTGTGACAGCAGACTCAAAGAGTTTAAACAGGGACCATATGGCACATAAAGCCAAAACAATTTACTGTCGAGTACATTACAGAGAAAGTTTTCCAATTCCTAATCTAGAACAGTTTATCCCCCCCCCCTTTTTTTTAAGTTTATTTATTTCTCGTAGAGAGAGGGGGAGAGAGAGTCCCAAGCAGGGCCCTACTGCCAGTGCGCAGCTGGACATGGGTGGGGCTTGATCTCAGGAACCGTGAGCTCATGACGTGACTCCAGATCAAGAGTCAGCCGCCTGACTGACTGAGCCACCCAAGCACCAGGCCCCCCACACTTTTTTTTTTTTTTTTTTAAGGAGTCCAGGCCACCCATATTCTGGGTTCTTCTGATTGTTTCTTGACGTGATGCTTGTATTTTCTTGTTTCATTTTTATTATTTAGACTTGTTTCCTCAGTGGTGTTTTTACAAGAGCATGTGACTTCATCTCAGGATCGTGAGTGTGAGCCCCATGTTAGGTGTAGAGATGATGTCAATGAATAAACTTAAAAAATCTTTAAATAATTTATATACAGTAAAATTTATCTTTTGTTAGATAGTAATGTGAGTTGTGTGTGTGTGTTTTGTTTTAAAGTTCCATGAATTCATAGGACGCCTGGGTGGCTCAGTCAGTTATGAGTCTGACTCTTGATTCTGGCTCAGAGATGATCTCGGTTTTGTGAGTTCGAGCCCCATGTCAGGCTCTGCGCTGGTGATGCTTAGCCTGCTTGGGATTCTCTCTTTCTTCCTCTCTCTCTTTCTCTCCCTGCACCATCCCCCTCCCGCCCCGTCTCCCTGCTCCTCCTTTTCTTGTGCTGTTGCTGTCTCTCTCAAAATAAATAAAATTTTAATAAATAAAGTTCCGTGAATTTGGAATTCAGAGCTCCTGGCTGGCTCTGTCAGTAGAGCACGTGGTCCTTTTTTTGCAGGGGAGGGAAGGGGTCAGTGGGTGGGGAAAGAATCCCACACAGTCTGCACACTGTCAGCACAGAGCCTGACACTGGGCTCACACTGAAGAACCATGAAATCTTGAGCTGAGCCGAAACCAAGACTTGGATGCTTAACCAGCTGAGCCACCCAGGTGCCCCAGAGCATGCGATTCCTGATCTCAGGGTTGTAAGTTCAAGCCCTACGTTGGGCATAGAGATGATTTAAAAATAAAATCTTAAAGAACAAAAAAAGTTCCATGAATTCTTACAAAGGTATAGAGTTATGTAACCACCACAGTCAAGATATAGAAAAGTGTCATTACTGTAAAAATTCTCTTGTAGAGTCTTGATAACAGGGCAGCACCTTCCTTCCTGCACCCAGCGATCTGTTCTCTATCCCTGCAGTTCTGCCTTTCCAATAGTGTAACAAATGGAATCTGTTCAGTTCATGTAGCCTTTTGAGTCTGGCCTCTTTGACTTAACTTAATGCACTTGAAATTCATCCATGTTATATGAAGTCGATAACTCATTTCTTATTGCTGAGCAGTAGTCCACTGTATGGGTACACCAGTTTGTTCACCAGATGAAGCACATTTGGGTTGTTCCCAGTTTTGGGCAATTAACGACTAAAGCCACTATAAACATTCATGTGTTTTTGTGTGAGCATAAGTTTTTATCTCTCTTGGGTGTGTGTACCTAAGAGTGGAGTTGATGATTCATATGGTAATTCTCTGTTTAACATTTTGAGGACCTGCCAGACTGTCTTCCACGGCAGCCACACCATTTTACCATTCCACCAGCACTTTGTGCGGGTTCCAGTTTCTCCACATCCTTGCCAACAAGTGTTATTGTCTGTTATTTAGCCTTAGTGGGCAATAAATCCTATCTCACTGTTGTTTTGATTTGCATTTCTTTAGTGACTAATTATGTAGAGCATCTCTTCATGGGCTCACTGGCCATTTGTGTATGATCTTCAGCAAAATGTCTGTTCAAATCATTTGACCACTTTTTAATTGGTTTATCTTTTTATTGTTAATCATAATAGTTCTCCGTACACTTTGGATTCAAGTCCTTTATCTGATACATAATTCACAAAAAATTTCTCCTAATCTGTGGATTGTCTTTTCACCCTCTTTGAAGTGAAAAGTATCCTTTGAAGTATAAGTTTTTAATTTTTATGAAATACAATTATTCTGTTTTTTTCTTTTTTTATGTGTGCTTTTGGTATGATACCGTTTAAGAAACCATTGCCTGATCCAAGGTCGTGAAGATTTATTCTTCTGCTTTCTTCTAAGAGTCTTGTAGTTTTAGGGGCAGCTGGGTGGCTCAATTAGTTAAGCATCCAACTCTTGATTTTGGCTCAGGGCATGATCTTACGGTTCTTGAGGTCTAGCCCTGCATGTGACTCTGCTGACAGAGGGGTGACTGCTTGGGATTCTCTTTCTCTCTCACTCTCAAAATAAATAAACATTAAGAACGTTTTGTAATTTTAGCTATTACATTTAGGTCTGTGAGCCATTTTTGAGTCCGCTTTTGTGCATGGTGTGAGGTAGGGGTCCTGCTTAATTCTTTTGCATGTGGAGACCCAGTTGTCCAGTATTGTTTGGTAAAAAGACTTTTTCTTTCTCTTTTGAATGGTCTTACCATACCACCCTTGTCAAAAATCAATTGGCCATGTATGTATTTCTTTATTTCTGGATCCTCCCGTGTACTTCATGGATCTATGTGTCTGTCCATATAGATACCAGTACCATAGTATTTTGATGACTATACTTGTGTAGTTGTGAGTTGCAAAATTGAGACATGTGAGTTCTAAAGCTTTTTTTTTTTCAAGATTGTTTTGGCTATTCTGGGTCTCTTCCATTCCTATGTTAATTTTTAGAATGCATTTTTCCATTTCTACAGAAAAGGCAGCTAGATTGGGATTGTGCCAAATATATAGATTAATTTGGGGAGCATCGGCCCCTTAATGATGTTAAGTGTTCTGATTTTTTTTTTTTTGAGTTTTTTTTTAATGTTTGTTTCTTTTTGAGAGAGAGAGAGACAGACAGTGTGAGGAGGGGAGGGGCAGAGAGAGGGAGACACAGAATCTGAAGCAGGCTCCAGGCTCTGAGCTGTCAGCACAGAGCCCGACACGGGGCTCGAACTCAAAAACCGTGACCTGAGCCAAAGTCAAACGTCCAACCGACTGAGCCACCCTGGCGCCCCAGATGTATCAATTCTTGAACGTGGGATATCTTTCCATTTATTTAGGTCTTTTGTGTCTTTCAACAATGTTTTATAGTCTTCAGAATATAAGTTTTACACAACTACTGTTAAGTTATTCCTAAATATTCTATTGTTTTGAAAAAAAAATACTGTTGGGTGGTGTATTATAAATGAAAGTCTTCATTTCATTTTCAGAATGTTCATTGCTAATGTATAGAAGTATACATTTTGTATGTTAATCTTCTGTCTTGCAACCTCGTTGAATAAATTTAATAGTTCAAATAGTTTTTCTCTGGATACGTTAGTATTCTCTATATAGCAGATCATATTATCTATGAATATGTATTACTTCTTCCTTTCCAATCTGGCTGTCGTGTCTCTTTTTCCTTCCTTAATTGCCTTGGCTGGAACCTCTAGCACAGTGTCAAATAGAAGTGGTAAGAGCAGACATTCTTAGGAAGAAAGCTTTCAGTCTTTCACCATTAAGTATGATGTTAGCTGTGGATTTTTCATAGAAGCCCTTGATCAGACTGAAGACATTTTCTTTCAGTCTTTCACCATTAAATATGATGTTAGCTGTGGATTTTTCATAGCCCTTGATCAGATTGAAGAAACTTCCTTCTGTTCCCAGTTTGTTGCATGTTTTTAGCACGAAGAGGTGCTGGATTTTGTCACATGCTTTTTTTTCTCTCTGTCAGTTGAGATGATCGTGTGTTTATGGTCCCTTTATTCGGTTAATACGCAGTACTAACATTGATTGACTTTTCAGATGTTACACCAACCGTGCTTTCCTGGTTGTGAGTCCCATGTAATCATGGTGTGTAATCCTTTCTGCATGTTGCTGGTTAGGTTTGCTAGCATTTTGCTAATGATAAACTTTTAAGAGAAGAAGGGCAAATATTAAATTGTACAGTATTGGGTGGCTCAGTCGGTTGGGCGGCCGACTTCGGCTCAGGTCATGATCTCGCATTCGGTGGGTTCGAGCCCGGTGTCGGACTCTGTGCTGACAGCTCAGAGCCTGGAGGCTGCTTCAGATTCTGTGTCTCCTCTTCTGTCTGCCCCTCCCATGCTCATGCTCTGTCTCGCTCTGTCTCGATAATAAACAAACACTAAAAAAATAAATAAATTGTACAGTATCACACAGAGTATAGGTGTAATTTTTTTTTTTTTTTTTAAAGAAAACCTATTTCCACATTTGATTGTCTTTGAGTAGAGGGATTATGGATGACTAGTTTTTCTGTGGTATCGTTCTCTATATGTTTTATAGTTCTGTAAAGGACCTTGATGATCTGGAGTCAAAGTTACCGCTGTGGCTGCACAGACGGGAATGCCAGTCCCAGCCAGGCCAGGCCGTGAGGAGATGTGCACCTTCACACACAGTAGGCACGAGTTGAATTGGCAGAGACTTTCTGGAGGGCATTTTGGCACAATGTGTCAGGACCCAGAAATTCTACATTTAGGAATTTGCCATAAGGAATTATTTGGACACCTGTGCCAAGATGTGTGTTGCCGTGTGGAACAGAAGTATCAGTCGGTAGATTACAGAGCAGAGTGAATAATATTACTTGGGTTTTTGATTATGTGTGTTTCATACGTGCACTTTGAAAAATCAGGAAGAGTGTGTACCACACTGGGAAGTTTAGAGGTAGTCTCCTGGTGGTGGGGTCCTTAGGTAAGCTCTCCCCTTAACTTCTCTGTGTTCTGCTTTGCTCATTTTAAAAATACGTTTGTGGGGCACCCGGCTGGCTCAGTTGGTTAAGCATCTGGCTCTTGATTTTGGCTCTCACAGTTTTGGGATTGAGCCCTGCATTGGGCTCCATGCTGACAGTTCAGAACCTGCTTGGAATGCTCTTTCTCCCTCTCTCTGCCCCTCCCCCACTTAGGCTCTCCCACGCACGCGCTCAAACTCTCTCTCTCAAAATAAATAAACTTTTAAAAAGTAAAAATAAAGGAAAAATGCCTTTGTGTTCAGGGCTGAGAACTGGCAGAGCACACTTCCTCTGGGGAGGTGGTAGAAAAGTGTTTTACTGCCTAGGACCTGTGATTTGGAGGGGCAGGTGACAGTATGGGCCAAAATTTGTCTTCTGGATGCCCCATCCCGGTCCAGAAGGGTTGGTATCTATAGGAGGAGTGAAGACTTTCTGTCCCCATGCTTCAGTTTCAGGCCCCAGATTTCCCATGCCTCCTGCATGTTAACACAGGCCTTCTTCCTGACATTTGTCTGGGAATAGCATATAGGACCCACTGCCCGTTGTGGGTAAGAGGAGAATTGCGAGAATGTGACCGGGGCACCGAAACATCTGATATTTGTTGACCTTATTTTTAGGAAGCACAGATATAGTCTTTCCTTTAACTTAAACAAAAAATGTTGTGAAACAATTCCTGCCTGCCAAGGTTCAGAGGTCTTTGCCAGCTAACCTCCTGGACCAGATTTCATTTTCACGCCTAGGTGCCAGCATTACCATTGCCGTGTGGATGGACTCCTCCTGGTAGGAGAAGTTTTCATTCTCGCAAGCCCACTCCTGACCTTTGCCAGATGTCCTACCAGCCTTCCTGTTCCTCAGGGCTCCATTTTATTTGTGTTTTCTTGTAGGTACTGCTTCTCTGAGATGGCCCCCGTGTGTGCAGTGGTTGGAGGGATCCTGGCCCAGGAAATTGTGAAGGTAAAGAGTCCCTGAGGAGCAGATCATTGGTCCACCGTGACCTTGTCAGAGTGCCAACCGAAAGAACCATGACTGCCTTAGAGAACTGCCTGGTTTCTCTGACCCCATTCATCCTTGTTTCGTGCCCTATTTCCTTTCTTCCCTTTTCTGCCTTATCCTCCCGCCCATCCCGATGAGCATTCAGCAAATGATCTTTGAGTGTCTGCTCTGTGCTGTGCCCGGAGCTGGGCGTAGTGTCTTCAGGTGTACCTGCCACTGTCCCCTGACTGTACTGATTGCTTGCGTGGTGCTTCTGACCCTTGTCACGTATTCTGCTTCTCACAGCTCTGTGAAATGGTACTGTCATGATCTCCGTGTAAGGGGAGGACATCGAGGCCCGGAGATGGGCCTCCAAGACCTGTGCCCTTAACTTCTACTTCAAGCGGTGTTTCTTTGTCCTCGATCGTGGCATCGGAGCTTCTTGTTAATGCACACGCCATGGGTGTTTATTCAGAAGGGGGCATTCGGTACCAGGGGAGCGTGTGCACGGTGCTGGGAGCCCCATGGAGCTCTGCAGAGGGTGACCTGTGAAAACGTTAGGTTTGATGGCATCGTCCCTCTCAGAAGGGAAGTCAACTGGGGGTCCCGTAACTGGTAACTAGCACAACGTTTTGAGTCTCTTCTGGAACATTTGGGTTGTCAGAATTCTAGCATATTCCCAAATGCTTTCTTTGGGACTTAGATACTTGCCCAAAGATGTTCACTTTGCCTTTTGTAGGTCCTTGACTGCTTCAGTAGATTGGCGGTGATGATTTGTCCTTTTTGTTCTTGGAGTGGGGTCGTGCCTCGTTAAATGATTTTCCGAGCCCATTCACACGTCATCTTGGAGCTCGGGAGAGGCGTGTGGAGACCCCACTCTCGCTACTTTGTCTTGAAGTCAGTACGTCTGCTCTGGAGACATTTGAGTCTGATGGTCCTGCCACCGTCTTCTAAAGGCTCTTGTTTCTCTTTCCTGGTCCTTCTCTCTGAACCAAATTCTCTCCTTCAGACCCTCTTGTGTCCTCCCTGCCTCTTGTGTCCTAGGGAGCAGGGCGAGCACCAGGGAGGTAGAGGGAGAAGAGAGGGATGTGATGGCCGCGCCGTTTGCCTCGCTCGTGCCTTCTGGTGAGCCCAGACTGCCGTGAGAATCGTGGTGTGTGCACCCGCTCGGTTGGTAGGGCTGCCCAGAAGCCTGCGCTGAGGTTGGGAAGCTGCCTATAGACAGACTGGGCGGGAAGGAGGGCGGCGATGGAAGAATCCTAAGGGAACAGACGCGTTTCCGTAGCCTGTTACCGTGACGTGACAACACCGCAACGGCGCGTATCGAAGGCCCACCCTGTACCCTCACTCGGACCGCGTTCTTCACATGGATGTGCTCATCTCTTCCTCACAGCAACCCTCGGAGGTGGGAACTGGTGCGACCCCCGAGGCACAGAGGAGGAGCCGAGGTGCAGAGAATGGCGGCACCAGGATCCGAGCCCGGGCCGTCTGGCCTCGGAGCCTGTGCCCCTCCCCGCTCGGCCCTTGTGCTTCAGGTGCTGTCCGCATGGACCCGGGACACCGCCTCTGTGTCTTCGGCCACACTTTGTACCCCCCGCCGAGAAGCCGCTCCCTGGGTTTTTCACGTGGGATGGAGATTAGGGGTCGGGGCAGCTGGCCTTGACCCCACTGTTTGCAGTGGCTTCCCTGCATCCCAGTCCTAACCTCTAATGCAGCCCCCTCCTTCCTGCCTGCTGGGGACAGCTGTTGCCCGCATCTTGTTTCTGTTTGTCCCAGACGGCCAGAGTACTCTGCATTCTTGGTTGCTGGGTGTGTTTGGAATCTCCCCCTACCCCCATCTTGCTTGGGAAGCACTTTACCTTTTGCCCCGTGTTCACCCCATGGCCTGGTGTCTTGTCCCTGCCACCCCACCCTTACTTAACGCAGTATTGCCTTCAGCCAGTTGGCACCAGGGTTCCACAATCTGAGGGCCGCAGACCTTCCCCCCTTCTCTCCTGACGACCATCTGACCACCCATAATAATAAATGTTAGGAGGCGGGGGGCAAACGTAAGTCTCTTCCCTTGGAATCCTCTTCTTTTCTTCCTTCCTGCCATCATTCCAAACACTACATCTTCCGTCCACGTCCCTTGTCCTGTCATGCTTCCCTAGGTGTAAGTCGTCCTTCCTTTGTCTCCCGCTGTCCCTGCTAGGCCTCTCTGCCTGCAGTATGCCGGCGGCAGCCATATCGGGCCCCGTTGTATCACCTCCTGTAACTTGAGTTCTAGGGTCTAGAACTTCTAACTGTGGGCTCTTGGGCCCTTCCACCCGGCTGAGTGCCTGGGATCTCCTCACAGTTTGGTGAGAGACCCCCTGGCTCCTGTTGATAATAGCACCTCCCACTTTTTGAGAATTTATTACGGGCCAGACGCGTTGCAAGCTTGATCGTGTTTCATGTTCACCAAAAACTATACCAGGCAGGGGCTGTCGATTTGCCGTTTTGTATGTGTGCGCAGGGAAGCGAACCTCTGTCTTAACCATGCTTCAGAATCCTCAGTACCTAGCACGATACCTGGCACAGGGGTGGATGCTCTAGGTGGTTTCCATGGATGGATGGTTGAACAACCACTTGAAGTAGGTATAATTATCCCCATTTTACAGATGAAGGAACAGATTGGGATTAGTGCCCAATTCAGAGAGAAGTTCAAGATATTTCGAGCGTGTTCCTAACCTTGTAAAAAAGGTCCTTTAAGAATGACAGGCATGGTGCTCCTGCCTAGAGGTTTTTGCTTGGATGATGTCCATGTCTTTAAATGGCAGTCCTTTTTGATTAAGAACCTCTGAGAAAACTCATCGACACGTATGAGTCCTTCCTCTAGTACACATGATTCAGCATGTAATTTCAGGAGGGCTAGCCCCATCTTTAAGGTGCTGTGGGGTCCCCTGGGTGGCTCAGTCGGTTGAGTGTCTGACTTCGGCTCAGGTGATGATCTCGTGATTCACGAGTTTGAGCCCCATGTCAGGCTCCGTACTGACAGCTCAGAGCCTGGAGCCTGCTTTGGATTCCATGTCTCCCTCTCTCTCTGTCTCTCCCCAGCTCGTGCTCGCTCTCTCTCTCTCTCTCTCTCTCTCTCCGAAAAGTAAATAAGAACATATTAAAGGTGCTGTGGGGGTGTGGCACCTGGGTGGCTCAGTTGGTTAAGCCTCCAACTTTGGCTCAGGTCATGATCTCACGGTTTGTGGGTTCGAGCCCCGTGTTGGGCTCTGTGATGATGGCTCAGAGCCTGGAGCCTGCTTTGGATTCTCTCTCTCTCTCTCTCTCTCTCTCTCTCTCTCTCTCTCTGCCCCTCCCCTACTCATGCTTTGGCTCTGGCTCTCAAAAATAAAACATTAAAAAAAATTTTTTTTTAATGTGCTGTGTACTTCTGTTAGCCTCGCAAAATAATCGCCATTTCCATGGCTAAATAGTACCTCCCAGCCTTTCTGGATCTTAGCCCCGGCCCACCATGCAGAAGATCGCAGGAAACGTGTCTCCTCCTAGGAGAGCCGCTTCCGCATCAGTGTGTGGCCCCACAGGTGATGACGGCTGCCGCCTGCACCGTGTCGGGACAAGCTGCCTCCTTTCTCAGTTGGACAGTCATAAATAATTACTGCTGCCCATGGCCAGCAGGCTCCTGCACGTGGAGTGTACTTTCAGGCAGTTGAGGTACATCATCTCTTTTAAGCCTAGGACGGTACAGGTAGTGTTTTCATCTCACATGGGAAAACGGGGTTCGGCGAGGCTAACTGATTTGTCCAGAGACCCCCGACTGGTAAGGGACAAAGCGGAAGCCTGGCAGGCACAGTAATGTCTCAGACATGGCCCGTTAGCCCCCGGGAAGCAAAATCCACCTCCTTTGAGAGCCAGTGCCCAAACTGCGCAGTTTTAGAAGATCTCGTGCTTGAGGTTTTTTTCTTTTTCTCGCCCTGTTATCCGTTTGAAAGCATCTGAGCTGAGCCCTCTTCTTGTTTTTCTCCCCAGGCCCTGTCTCAAAGGGACCCTCCTCACAACAACTTCTTCTTTTTTGACGGCATGAAGGGGAATGGGATTGTGGAGTGCCTTGGCCCCAAGTGAACCGAGATCTGGCGGCCCCGGCGACGCTGGCCTGCAGCCTGCCTGAGCCTTCCCGTCCCCTCCCCCCACGAAGGCGGCTCCAGGCGAGGGAAGACCTGAAGTCTTCGGACCGGTCCAGACCATCTCCTGGGAGCAGTGAGGTTGTGCAGACACGCGACTTGCAAGCGCCAGCAGCTGCGAAACGCGGGGCGTAGGGACTGGCCGCCCCCGTCCCGGCACCGTCCAGGGCTGTTCACTGGGCATCGCCAGAGAGCCCCCTGTGATGCGTCCCTCTGTCTGGGTGTCGCCAGGCCTCTGGGGCACCGCGGGAGATGCCCGCCCAGAACCAGCACGCCTCATCGCTTAGGATCCTCTCACCACCTTCTTGGACTTACTCCCCGCCTGATGTCATACAGAGAAGAAGACGATGACTCCAGGTGGGGAGTAAGGCCGGGCCCCGTGAAACACTAGTGGAGCCACAGTCCCAAATGCAGACAGGTGCCCTAGAGCGGAAACGACGTGGCAGGCGGGATGTATTTCCTCCAGAGTCGGAGATCCCGAAAAACAACAGGTGCCATCTGGTGTGCTGTTCTGGAGCTTTAGTTCAGGATTAGTTGGGTTTCAGCCTGGATTTTGGAAGAGAGGAAATGTTACCAAAGTTCCCTCGGGCATTAGGGCGAGACCTTGCAAAGTGAATATTAATGGGAAAACTTGTATTAAAAAGGCAGGTGCCGGGGTCCCAGCCCCTGGGGATTCTCATTTACTGGGGTCCAAGCTAGGATGTGAGAGCCCGTCTTCTCGGAGCCCCCATCCCCGATGCAGCTCAGACCATCCTGGAGGCTGTTGCTTTCGAGGGCCCCGTCAGTCCTTCCTTTCCCCCCTGAATTGCAGCTGTTTGTGTGGTTTTTTATATTTTCTATATTTCCTTGGTTCTTTAAAAAGGAATGATAGAAATAAAGTTATTTGCTTTAGGATTTGTTTTTCTTCCGCATTATAAACATCTTCCTGTGACAGGAAGTGATCCTACCAATTGCTTTTTTTAACCTGAAGAAATCTTACTGGATGCTTCGATGTGACTCAGAGATTCCTCCCCTCCATCACCATTCCTGCCACTGTTTTACTGGGTAATGCATCAAGAATTAGATTGTTCAAATTCTAGAGTGCATAGAAGCTTCTGGTTCCACCTGTCTCTTGAATAATTCAGGTCCATAGTGGTTGGTCTCAGTGACAGGAATTATATTTAACGGGAAAGAAGAAAGAAGTAAAAGAGGTGATACTGATGCTGCCCTCTGTTTAGATTCTCTGTGTACCAGGCACTGCGCAGACTCACAGTCACAATAGCTTCGTTTTATTTTACTTTTTAAAGTTGATTTTGAGAGAGACAAGGGGGGAGCAGCAAAGAGAGGAGAGAGAATCCCAAGCAGACCTTGTGCTGTCACCACAGAGCCTTGATGCGGGGCTTGAACTCACAAACCATGAGTTCATGGCCTAAGCTGAGAACAAGAGTTGGATACTTAACCTGCTGAGCCACCCAGGCGCCCCCAGCTTCGTTTTAAAGTTCCGTGACACTTCAGTAATGTGCCTCAAGTCCCACAGCTGGTAGAGGTCAGAGCTTTCGTTGGTTCAGACACCGGCTTTGTCTTGACTCGGCAGCCTGAGTATGTTCCGCTTCTCGTCACCCTCCTTGGGTTTCTCCCTTAATGTAGAAGTGTGTGAGGTGTGAGTCTGGCCCGTTTGAACAAATCAAATCAGCAGCTCCTTTCGTATTTGCGTCCTGCTACAGTGAGAGAACAAAAAAATGGCCTCCCCGGGGAGGGGGAGCTCAACTCCCCGACTCTCCTGGTCACCTCTGCCCTTCCCTAGGGGAGGCTAGGGCTGTGTTTCTGGAGGGGCCCCTTTCTGCGCCCTGTCAGTGTCAAATCAGGGGCACCAATTATCAGTGTGTGAAAATCCCCTTTCTTTGAAATTTTGAGCTTGGTAATGTGGGGCCTTGGTCACAAGGGGGAGCAGGTGGGTCTGGATGGATAAAAACAAAACTGTCATCCTAGAATCTTTTCTGACGCGTTTCAAACTTCACCTCTGTACCCCTTGTGGCAGAAATTGAGTCATCCAGAATGGACCCCTCGGGAATCTAGGGGTGGTGCTGGAAGCTGCCAGCCTCAGGCGAGAAACGTCTTTATTCTCGTATCTTCACATTTCATATTCTCCCATGTTACATGATAGTATTACCATAAAAATGGATTTCCCCAAGTCTCCAGGAAGAGCACGATGATTATCCTGTGGTTTCTAATCCCTCCGGGAGATTTCTAGCCTACGTGGGAAGGAGGATCTAATCTGTAAAAGGTAGGGGCGCCCTGGTGGTTCTGTCAGTTGAGCGTCCCAACTCTTGATCTTGAGTCAAGTCGTGATCTCACCGTTCAGGAGTTCGAGCCCTGCACCGGGCTTTGCGCTGACAGCGCAGAGCCTGCTTGGGATTCTCTCTCCCTGTCTCTCTCTCTGCTCCTCCCCTGCTCAAAATAAATCAACTTCAATTTTTTTTTAATCTGTAAAGGTAACAAATACTTTTGGGATGCTAGAGTTGCCAAATGAAAGGAAGTGGGCTGACTTCGGGCCTGCCAGGTTTCTCCACTCCACACCCCACTTCTGTTGTTTGTGGTATGTGTAGTAGCCAAACTCTGTTAAGTGCTTAATGTGTCGAAGCCTCAGAACATTCTAGTGGAACAGGTGCTACTCAGAAAAGTAACACATGCAAAGGTAAAAAAGTACAACAATAAAAAAAGCTCTCAGTCCCATCAGAGCCCTACATTCTGTGGTTTCCCTTTGCAGTGCAGACCCCTTTTGTCAGTTTCTGGCAATTTTTTTTTTTTTTGGTAAATCCAAACGTGTCTGTCTGTTGAGGTATGTCCAGTTTGCCCTTTTCAGATGGAGAAATGGAGGCTCAGGTCGCGGTTGGCAGGTCAGAAGAGCCTACTGATAGCTAACCTCCCCACGCTGACTGCCTCCTGCCCTTAACAGCACTTGTACTTTAGCTAAAGTGATCCTCACAGGAACCCCGCGGGGGTGGACGCCCATACTGCAGATGAGGGCACAGCCTCCCCCAAGTAAGGGCCAGAATGTTAGCTGACGGGGAGGCTTCTATGCAGGACACTTAGTAGACACCATCTAGTTGCACCGCTGCTTGTCACTGACTCAGGTTTTGCCTTCACGAGGTCCTGAGACCTAGTGGTCACCTCTGAAAACCATCAGGCAGGCCCGGAGTTGAGGGAGGGCCTTCAGCCCGATCCAGAAGGACAGGTAGGTTTTGTTTTTAAGCTTGTAGTAAAACATTCAAGCAACACACATACATAAGGGGTGAAAAGTTGTCGTTGCCCCGCTCCCTTGCCCACTGCCAGACTCGGGGATTTTTTCATATCTGCCTCCCAGAGGTCACCCTTGGCAGCCTTGGAGAGTGAATCCTTCCAGATTGGCAGGTTTAAATTTTTTAATGTTTATTTTTGAGAACGAGCGCACACAAGTGAGGGAGGGGCGGAGGGAGAGAGGGAGGCACAGAATCCAAAGCAGGCTCCAGGTTCTGAACTGTCAGCACAGAGCCTGATGCGGGGCTCAAACCCACAAACCTGCAAGATCGTGACCTGAGCTGAAGTCGAACGCGTAATCGATTGAGCCACCCAGGCACCCCCCCCCCTTTTTTTTTTTTATTTTTTTTCTTTTAAATCAGACTGGTAGGTTTAAATGCAGACCCTACCATGTAGCTATGTGACCTTGGACGAGTGACCATTTTTGTGGCTCTGTTGCCCCATGTGTCAAATGGGGTAATAGTACATTCCCCTGATATGTGGGAATTGAATGAATACATTCTTTGAATGGAAATTGCTCTGTGTGAGTTACTGTTACGCACATGTAGAATTAGCTTTTCTTGCATCTTGCTTTCTCTATGTCCTGGAGGTCCTTGTCAGTGCATTGTGCACTGAGTTCCAAAACCACACTGAACCAGAAGCTATTTAATCAGTCTGCTGTTGAGTGACATTGAGCTGGTTTCCTTTGGACACACTTGGGAAAGACTTCCCAAAGTCTGACATCAGGGAGTGTATAAATGCATTTGGGATGTTGATTCCTTCCAAAAGACTAGCATGGTAGCATTTTACATGTCATTTGTTGTTTGGAGAGATCATTTGGGCACGTAGTGCAGAACTTGAAAGGTTTACAAAGACATGCAGTCTTTTTAAGGAAGAAAAAAACAACATAAACAATGAAAAGTAAATCTGTCCCTTCCAGAAGCCACCATTGCAGGGTGGGATTACTGGAGCTGGGTGGGGAGCACCAGTTCAAGTTGGGTATTAGCTTGCTAGAGGGGGCGCAGCTCGCCAGTGGCAAAGGTTCAGTCCTGGACCTCATTCGCCAGGCGCTCCGAGTCTCAACTCTGCCAAGTTGCAGGACTTCAGCACCTTGGTTCTGAGAGAAAAGGCCACAGAGGTGACTTTAGGTGTTTCCATTCCCTCTGGAACAAGTGAGCCGCCTTTTGTGTTCCTAGGAGAGCTTTGACTTTGCTAATAAAGTCTGGCCTTCTCTGACTTTGTCCCTGGACCCCTGACTCTCCATCTAACCTGGAGACTTCCAGTCCTAAAAAATGATAACTAAGGTCTATTAAAAAGAAAATACAAGGGCACCTGGGTGGCTCAGTCAGTTAAGCATCCGACTCTTGATTTCGGCTTAGGTCATGATCCCACAGTTCGTAGGCTCGAGCCCTGAATCAGGCTCTGCATTGACAGTGGCAGCCTGCTTGGGATTCTCTGTCTCCCTCTCCCTCTGCCCCTCTCCTGCTTGCTCTTTCTCCTCTCTCTCTCTCTCTCTCTCTCTCTCTCTCTCTCTCTCTCAAAATAAGTAAACATTAAAAAAAAAAAAAAACACCAGCAGTTCTGCTTATGGTATGATGCATTAGGTTTCTAACAACCGTCTCCCTGCAGATAACTATACATTCTAGACAAAATACCAAAAACCAAAACAAAACTACTGGAAACCTCAGGATAGCGATTAAAAAGCAGGTGGATTTGGGAGAGGCAGTTGGAAGTTGCAGCAAGAGCCCCCACCACAGTAGTTTTCTGGCGTGTGTGTGTTTGCCTACGGTGTTAACTGAGGGCAGGCCGCGGCCCCTGGCACTGTGCCAGGCAGCTAAAACTCAGGTAGAAAAGCATCTATCTTACTGGCCTGAAGAAGCAGAGGACAGAACCCCGAATAACCACAGCTACTGGAAAGGAGGGTGCCAGGGAAGGGAAACCCCAAGTTGTATGTATAAATTCAACCCAAGTCTCTTGCTGACCACTGGGCTATGGATGTGTGGGGCCAACTCAGCATAACTGAAGCAAACTGGATTTACACTGTCAGCAACTACAACAGTGTGAGTCTGGGATTTCCAGATCTCCCCAAGACAAGAACATTCACATCCTTTGGAGGAATATAACAGAATCCAGAATGGCTACAATGTAACAATATCTGGGACACATGGCAGAATTACCCAATATACATAGAATGAGGGAAATGTGACTCATTTTCAAGGGAAAAGACAAGATGACCAAGAGAACCCAAGTGTTGGGGGGGTGGTGCTTGGCTGGCTCAGAGCACATGACTCTTGATCTCATGGTTGTGAGTTCAAGCCCCACACTGGGCGTGGAGCGGGAGCGTATGTTCAGGAAATTAAAAAAAAGTTGGAATCAACAGACAAGGACTTTAAAGCAATTACTACAATTATGCTCATTGAGGTAAAAGAAAAATACATGTATAATGTTGCAAAATAGGAAGTCCCCACAGAGAAAGAAAATGGAAACAACCAAATGGATGTTCTAACACTGAAAATACAATATCAGCAATTTTTAAAATTCACTGGTAGACCTAACAGCAGAAAGGGGATGAGCGATTTCATGCACTGGAACTACATTCATAGGAATTATCCAATCTGAAAAAGAGGAAAAGACCTTTTTTTTTTTTTTTTTTTTAAATTTTTTTTTTTTCAACATTTATTTATTTTTGGGACAGAGAGAGACAGAGCATGAACGGGGGAGGGGCAGAGAGAGAGGGAGACACAGAATCGGAAACAGGCTCCAGGCTCTGAGCCATCAGCCCAGAGCCCGACGCGGGGCTCTAACTCACGGACCGCGAGATCGTGACCTGGCTGAAGTCGGACGCTTAACCGACTGCGCCACCCAGGCGCCCCGGAAAAGACCTTTTAAATAAAGTCTTGAAAGCAGCCTTACCAAAATAACATACTACAATCAAGGGAACTGTGATTCAAGTGATCCTGGATTTGTCATCAGAAGTGGGAGGCCAGAGATCGGAACGTTGTCAAGGTATGGCAAAGAAACGGTCAACCCCAGGATTCTATAGCCAGTGAAGACCAGCCGTTTTCAGATAAACGGAGACTAAAGAGAACTTGTCACCGGCAAAAACTACACTATACAAAATGTTAATGGAAGTCCTTCAAGTTCAAGCAAAAGTTCTGGCCTTGCCTTGCGGAATCTGTAATGCGTGGAGATGTAAGCTGGAGCTACAAAATGGTGGGAAGGGTGGAACGGACCAGCGGCCTACACAGTGGCCATCTCTACCGTGTAAGTGAAGTGGTTCAATGCTGACCCTAAATAGACCGAGAAGAGGTAAGGATGTGTGTTTAATCCCTAGAGCAGTACTAAAAGCTGAAGTACCAAGAGAGAAGTCTCAAAGCATTCAAAAAAGCATTCATAAATCCAACAGAAGACAGGAGAGAGGAAAGAGGAACAGAAAGGGAAAGTAAATAAATCGATAGATCCAATTTGGCCCTATCAATATTTCCACAAACTTGCTGGGAAGAGGAAGGAGTCGGTTGCAGGGGCAGGAAGCATCGGCTGCCACACAGCTGGGTGTGAACACCACCGCCCCTCACCCCACCCCCCGGCCAGGGGCCTCCGGCTCTGTGCACAGGCATTTAAGCACAAGGGACGATCTGGAGAAGAAGACGCACCCAAGTACCCACCACCATTTTGCCACTTGCTTTCCTCGCCATCATTTGTCGTTCGCAGTGTTCTAGTTCATTCCGGCTAAGTGCTGTCTGTTCTGTTGCACGGCTTGAGACCCTTTCAACTGCTGTCAGATACTGTGTCGGATGGTTGGCCAACACATGGACACTTGTGTGCGTCCACTCCTAAGGGAGGACACCCAGGAAGGCGATTGCTGGCATAGATTACGTGCAACCTTTGCTTGACGAGCTGTTGCCAAATCCCTGTCCAAAGTGATGGATCCCGGTTACCTTACCCCGGTCTTTCAGGAGAAGGACCATTTCCCCTGAATTTCCCCTTTATGGGTGAGGACTCCCCAAAGCACAACCTGTGTCTGGGCCAGTCGTGTAGGAGAGGGCGTAGGGAAAGCATTTGGCCAGTTGCCCGTTTTCAGGAAGATAGCGGTAGGAGCCCCGCTAATTAATTACAGGCTTTTTATGCCAGGCCGCGTCTTAGGCTCTAGGGCAGCCGCGTGTAGGTGAAACTTCACTTTGATCTTAGCCTGAGGTGCTCTCCCAGATGTCACCTGCCTTCTTGAGGGTGGGGACAAGGTCCACCTCCTTACCAACACATTTCCCAGGGACTCCTCATGGTGGTGCTTCTGAATAAGTTACAGGTCATTCATTTGTTCGGTAAATATTTTGAGCTTCCAGGACATACTTCCTCCAGCAGGGAAGAAGTGAGAAGAAAGCACCAAAAAAAGATAAAAACAATCCTGCCTTCAGGATGCCTGGCTGGCTCTCTAGGTGGAGCCTGCAACTCCTGATCTCCGGGTTGTGAGTTCAAGCCCCATGCTGGGTGTCCACATTACTTTAAAATCTTTAGGGGCACCTGGGTGACTCAGTCTGTTGAGTGTCTGACTTCAGCTCAGGTCACGATCTCATAGTTAGTGGTTTTGAGCCCAGCATGGGGCTCGCTGCTGTCAGCCTGTCAGCGCAGAGCCGGCTTCGGATCCTCTTTCCCCTTCTCTCTGCCCCTCCTCCACTTGCGCTCTCCCCAAAATATTTTTTAAATAATAATAAAGTCTTTAAAGAAAAAAACAACCCTGCCCTCCATGAGGCTTTGCTTTTGATGGGGATGCGTGAAGACTAGGTACATACTGTGGCACCCGTGTTGTTTAGTCTCGCTTCGGATACAGCTAGACAGACCGATGTGCTCCATGGACCCCCTCTCCCACCTCCTCCCACATAGGGGTCACAGAGGCTTGGACCAGAGCATGCAGGGGAGAAAGAAAGCGGAAAGCATTCACTGTTCCAATCTGATTTTATTGAAAAGGAAACATACAAAAATCATGTACAAAAAAAATTAACCAAACATGTACAGAAAATTCATTCCAGTATCTACAGCAGCGCATATACAGTATTTTACAGGCTGGGCCATCCCTCCCCACTCCCAGACTCCTCCCTCTTCTGCGATTTCCCCCCCTCCCTGACTCCCCTGTCTTCCCCCCAGCGCTTCGCCCTGGGGACTAAGGCTGGGGCGGTTTCCGCCAAAATATCCCACCCCCCCCAATGAATGCCAGTGGTCACACGTGCTCTCTCTAAACCTATGCAATGGGATTGATGGGGGCGGGGGGTGGTCACGGGCAGAGCACAGGATTCACAGTCTGGGCCCCTCCTGGCCACCCCCAGATGAAGGTGAGGCAGGCATGCCCACCACCTGCCGGCTGGCTCAGGGAAGATGGCTGGGCGCTGGGCTGGGGCAGCCAATCAGACCCACCCCGTTCTCTGGCTCCAGGAGGCTAGTGGTCACGTTTGGCTCATTTGCTCTTCACGGGCCCCCTCCCCAGGAGGAGGGGGGGAAGCACCAGGGGCCTGAGGCCAGGCCCAAAGTGAAGGAGCACTGGGAGGGAGACTCCCCCAGTGTCACCCCTGCAGCTGGAACGGGCAGCCAGCACCAGCAGCCTTTCCTGAGATGGTGGTGGGCGGCAGAGGCGGGCGGCTCTGTCCCCACCCTCTCCGTCACCGCCGCCTTCAGACGCTCAGTCCGTCAGCCCTCTCTCCCCTGGCTTCTCCGCCAGGGACCCAGGAGTCCACATCTCCGTCAGTGCACCCAGGCCAGGCCGGGGCTGGGGCTGGAGTGGCTGCCCTGGCCCGCCCCTGGGACAGGCAGGGCTGGTAGTCCGGTATGCTACATGGTGCAGAAAAAGTCCCCCGCGCTGGCCAGGGCATCAGGAGGTGGGAGGGTCCTGCCCCCCAAGTCCCCGACGTCCACCGGGCGGGTGCAGGCACCTAATTGGGCTCCACCTCCGGGGCCCCGCGGGCCCTGGGTAAGGGCAGGAGTCCCGTGATGAGATTGTACAGGACCCTCCAGGGTGAGGGGCGGTGTCGCTGCTGCTCCTCTTGTCTCTAGGGAGAGAGGGAGAAGAGGAAGTTGGAGCGGGCTAGCGGCAGGGGCGTTGGGTGGTTAGGCCCGAGGGCAGCGAGCGGGGGAGGCACAGTCCTAAGAGCGATCTACAGTCTGAACCAACCCTCAGAGCCTAGGTACTCTTGTCGTTAATTGGGCCCAAGTCCCAGTTCCTCGACCACCTGGGCTCGGGTCGCCACCTCAAGGGACGATGGCATCCTCGTCTAGAGCAGAACAGGATGGAGAGGATGCAGACAAGACAGAATGCTTTCAGCGCAGTGCTTGCTTGGAGCAGGGGTGCCCCTCGTCTCCAGTTTCCAGAAAGTCACCAAAGTCAGCCAAGGCTGGGCGGGGGGGGGGGGGGGGGGGGGGGGGAGGCGGCAGGGGAGTCTGGATGGCAGCCTGTCCCGCCCTCCCCTCAAAGGTTGGCAAGTGGGAGAGAAGGGAGCAGGGAGCCCACGGTCTCAGCAATTCTATTTTTCTTTTTTAATGTTTATTTATTTTTGAGAGACAGACAGTTACAGAGACAGAGTGTGAACGGGGGAGGGGCAGACAGAGGGAGACGCAGAATCCGAAGCAGGCTCCGGGCTCTGAGCTCTCAGCACAGAGCCCTACGTGGCGCTCGAACTCACGAGCTGTGAGATCACGACCTGAGCCAAAGTCAGCCGCCCAACTGACTGAGCCGCCCAGGAGCCCCGGTCTCAGCAATTCTAGAACAATCTGTAAAAGGACAAGAACTGGGAACCACAGTTCACATTCTGTGTGGAGGCTGCGTGGAAACATATCCAGGCAAAGCTAACCCCTGCCCTCCTCCCCAGTGACAGGATGAAGGCTTGGGGTGGCCTCCAGGCCCCTCTCGGTTCCAAATTGCTAGCAAAGCGAGAACAAAAGATACTAGATACAAGAAAAGAGTCCCCACCGGTAAAAATTAAACGTAAGCTGTAGCACTCTCCCGCTCCTATCCTGAGTGCATGGCCGGGCCCTGTGCTTAAAAGCAGGGCCCACCTAGTCTCAGCCCCATGAAAAGAGGAGAAAGCCATCTTACAGCTGAGGACAAGGTCAGATAAGCCATCCTAATGATCCTAGTGGGTGCCAGGGTGTGGGATGCCTTGTACCAGCCCCTGCCCCCTCATTACTCCCTCCTGCAGCCAGGAGGTAGCAAAGGGGGCACGTCAGAATGACATTAGTTAAAAAGCCTACCAATGGCACACTGTTACAGGGTGCCACCTGGCACAGACATCTCTGTGAGCAAGCTGGCAATCATCTAGTAAAGCCGGGGGGGGGGGGGGCGGGGGGCGCAGCACCCGGGGATCTACCCTGGGGGTACACACAAGTGCACCAGAGATGGGCATCGTTTGTAAGACACCAAAAACACCACCAGCACCACCAGCACCGCCAAAAAAAACAAGCAACAAAAAAAGCCAATAACATTTGAAACATTTTTAAAAATCCTAAATATCCACCAGTGAGAAAATGAACAAGGATGCTATACGATCCGATAGAATGCTACACAGCAGCGAAAATGTATGAGCTAAAAGCTTCTTTGCCCCCATGGCTCAATCTCAAAGCACGATACAGGGAGGGGGAAAGTTTGGAGAGGAACACACCATGTCGTGTACATTAAGCCAAAAAGCATCCTACCAACCTAAGCACTGTCTGTGGCCTGATAAATATGTAGTGAAAGAATCAGCACCGGGGGGGGGGGGGGGGGGGGGGCCAGGGGACAAGCCAACTTGAGAGGTTTCCTTCGGAAAGGAGGAGAAGAGGGTCAAGGGAAGGGAACAAGGGGCTTCACAACATCCGGGTTTTGTTTTTCTTTCAGTAAGCAAGCCGTGCGGGTGTAATGTTCGGATTGGACAGAGCCGGGTGGTGGGAGCGCTGATATTTGTTATTCTCTATTCTCCGCTGCAGGCTTCACAGATTTTGTTTTAGAGGCCGAGGTGTGGGCTGGGGGGCGGGGCGTCCCGCGGGGCGGGGCTCCAGGGCCCGCCCCCCGCCGCCCGGGAAGCTGGGTGACGCGCTGCCGGCCGCGCGCCGGCGGGTGGGAGGGGCGGGCGCGGCCGCGCCGCCGCTGCTGACTCACCGGCTATAAATAGCCCGGGATATATGAGCCGCTCCGCCGAGCGCCGCCCTCAGTCCCCGCGGCCGCGGGCCACGGGCGCACCGCGGCGCTCGAGGCGGCCCGGGCCCCTGCCCGGGCTGTGCCCGCCGCGGCGCGGGCCCTTCGGCAGGTCCGCGGGCCCGCCGCCCCTCCCACCTGCCTGTCCCCGGCGCGACCCCGCCGCGCCGGGCGGCAGCTGCCGCACATCTGGCGGGGCGGCCCGCAGCCCCCTCCCGGGCGGGAAGTCCCACCTGCCGTCTACCCCTCCCCCAGCACTCACCCGCCGCTCGTACAGCGCGTTGAGGTCGTCCGCCATCCGCCGCAGCTGGGCCCCGATCTCCCGGGCCCACTGCTCCTCCTCCCCCCGGACTCCCGGGGCTGCCTGGGTGGGGCCGCCCGCCAGGGCCCCCGGGGCGCTGGGCACCGGCGATTCCAGGTGCTGCTCTGCCGGCGAGAGTGAGGGCTGAGGACCTGGGGAAAGCCGGGGGGTGGGGGATGGGGGCGTGATCAGCACCCACCACCCCTCTAGGCCCTGAGGTGTTCCCGAGGGGCCAATTAGCCAGGGCCCGCTTCTCCCTTTTCCAGCCTCCTGGTTTCCTTTCTACTCCCCGCCTCATTTCTAGCAATTCCGTTTTCCCCTCCTAAAGTCAGGTTTCTCAGCTTCTACTCCCCAGGTACCAGGAAGCAAGAAGTGGCCCGGAGGAGGCCTCTCTGGGGGCCACCTGTCTAGCCAGCTACCACCCCCACTACCCACGTTAGTCTGGAAGTCCTTCCTCTTATCCGACCTAACTCCTCCAAAACGGGACCAAATTTTGCCTGTTCCATTTACCAGACGGGGAAACTAAGGCCCACCCTAAGAAGTGGCCCAAGGTCACATAGGGATAAGGCGACTGACTACACCCAGTCACAAGCCTCAGGTCTCCTGCCCTCTCGTGTCCAACCACAGTGAAGCCACACCCCCCGGATGTGGCAGGGGCATGGAGACCAGAAGGCCAGACTGGCTGCCTCCGAGCTGGAGCTCGGGCCTGGGGGGGCTGGGATTCGGGAGATGCCTTCCTGCCTCACCCCCTTCTGAGCAGCCCCGAAGTCTCTTCCTCCCTCCTTGCCACACCAGGTCCTGGTGTGAGGGATCTCTAAGGCCTGAGATCGGGGCCTCAGTTTCCACACCTGTGACTGTGGGCTTGAAACCGGGTCCCCTCTTGCCCCCGCTGCCGGGGAACTCAGCCGGGGAAGTTTTCTCTCCCCTGACCTCCCTGGGCTTCAGGCACAGGGTGCGGGGCTTGGGGTGGAGAGAGAAGCCAGGAGCGTCTTCCCTGCCACCGAGTGTGCTCCCCGGGATGGGGCGAGCAGGGCACCACAGGGTTAACAGCCCATCCGGCAGGGGACCTTTAACCCTTCCCTTCCCAAGACTCACTTTCCCACTCCCGCCTCCCCCACCCCCACTTCCCCGCACAATGGCCCCTCCCCCTCTCCTCTCTCCACCCGGACTGCGGAGAGGGGCGGCCCTGGCCGGAGATGCAGATGAAGGCAAAAGGCCACCCTCCCCTAAGTCCTGAAGTGACAGTCCTCTCGCTCTGCCCACACTCTCCCCAACCACGGTCCTCTGGGAGGTTAAGGAGACCCAGACTAGGGGGGCGGGGGGGGGGGGGCGGTGCTGGGAAACAGCTGCTGCCCCAGGCCCGGAAAAGGCCGTGGGCTGCAACTCGGGGACTGCAGTCAGATTCCAGGAGGGACTTCCCACTCGGCCTCCCCCCTTCCCCCCCCCACCCCCAGCCTCCCACTCCTTCTTCCTGCTTCTTGCAACACAAAGACCACACTGGCCACACCCTCCCTGTGGCCCGGCCGGCTCGCCGCCTCCCCCCACTCGCTCCCACTTCTCCAGTCCCTCAGTGTCTCTTTCCCGGCTCCCAGCATCCCGGGGCGCCAGTTGTGGGGCGGCACTCACCGTCGGGGCGCGGACCTCGGGGCCGGCTGCGGGGACCCCCAGGCCAGCGGGGGCCCCCCAGGGCGGCGGTGACGGCGGGCGGGGCGGTGGGGGCGCAGAGGTAGGCGGCGGGCAGCAGGGCGGGGGCGGCGGGGGCGGCGGGCAGGCCGGGCTCGCAGAGGCCGCAGGACACGGCCGAGGGCACCAGGCGGCTGAGGGGAAAGGGGCGCGGGCCGTCGCGGGCCAGGCCCTCTACGGGCTCCGGGGAGCTGCCCTCCTGGCGTGCTCGGGCCATGGCGCTCCCTGGGGCCTGCAGGACAGGGGGAGAGGGGTGCGGTCAGCAGGGGAGTGCAGAGGGCACCAGGGCCCCACAATACACACACCCTACCTGGGGGACACGGGACACCCCCTCTCCTGCACGCGGCCATCAGCACACTTGGGGGGGCAGGGAAGCCCAAGGATGGCTCCCACAGAACACAGGGCCCCGGATGGGGGACTGTAGGTGTGCGTGATGGCCCCACAAGACACACACCCACCGAGGGTCTGATGCAGGGCACCTGGCCGGTGGGGACAGCCTCCCCCGCACATGGTGATGGGCACACATGAGGGACAAGGAGGTACAGGATGGAGACACAGCAAGTCCAAGGGCTCACGCGGGACCCAGATGGAGGGGTCTGTCAGGTGTGTGTGTGTGTATGAGAGCTGACAGCCTCACAACACAAACTCACCCAGCCTGGGAGTCCCCTGGGGGGGGGGGGGGCATGGCCTGGTGGGGCTAACTTCCGGAACACAGTGATGGGCACACACAGGGACTCATGCAGGACCCAAATGGAAGAGACCACGGATGGGTGCGAAAGGCCCACGGCACACAGATAAGGACTCACTCAGGACTGGCCAGCCTGACCTCCTCCCCCCTCATCTCCCACTTGCACAGAAACCCCGAGATGGTTCCAGCCTCCGACACTGCTACCCAGTGCGGGACGCGCACACGGTGGCCACAACGTGGACATACAGACACTCAGACCGTCCGAAGGCGTAGACACACAACGCATACTGGCTGGCACGACCCGTCCCCTCCATCCCCCTACACACACACACACACACACACACACACACACACACACACACACCACCAGAACCTCACATGCTGACCCACTGTTGATATGCCCGTGGACACACACACGCAACGCAGCCATCGCAAACACGGAAACACACTGAATAGGCACTGCCAGACTTTGCAAACGCACACGCCCCTCCCCCCCGCACACCCAAGAGGTAAGACCTACGCGCCCATCAACACGAAACACATCCACGGCCACATGCAGACCAACAGGACCGAAACACGCCCCCTTGTCACCAACTCTCAGCCCCCAGGACCCATGTACGTCGGGCCCCCACAGGCACAGGTCACCGGACCCAGATGCGTCACCACACATGCCGGGCCACGGCCACGGCCAGGACCCACGGATGCAGGCGAGCAGACATCAACTCACTCCCCTCCGCCAACTGTCAGCCCCGGACACACACGCACACACCGCGGCTAACTCTAATCCCACACAGCCCTGGCAACGCACACCTAAAGCACCCACAGAAAACACTGGTCTCACGTGACCGACATAAACACTACACACGCAGCCCACATGACACACATGAGCCAGCCGATCACAGAGAGAAGCCCCTCAGACCCAGCGCGCGCGCGCGCGCGCGCGCGCGCGCACACACGCACCTGGACAGAACACAGACACCGAGAGAACTCACACACGCGCCTGGACAGCACACAGACGTCGCATTCAGCACGCGCACCGTCACAAACGCTTAGCTGAGACACATGCCCTGGAGATGCACACACGCACACAGTCACAGACAGTCCACACCGTGGACGCAAGCCCAGCACATGGGGCAAGCCACACACAGACGGACCCACAAACACAGCTCACTCTCGCAGCACACAAACACTCCGTCCACCCGCCGTGGCACGCGCAGGCGACACAGACCCACGGAGTCACCCCCACACAGCGCGCGCGCGCACACACACACAACTCTCACCGAGACCCCCCCCCCCCACAGGTACAGCACACATAAACAACACCCACCCCTCCGGCAGGGCGCACACAGACAGAGCCTCGCATACATGAATGCACACGGGGACTCCAGCGCCCACGGCGACGGGCCACAGCCCCAACACTCCCCTGGACTGGCACCGCCACTCCCAGCAGACCCCAGCACAAACTCGGAGACAGGCACACGCACACACCCAGGCGAGACACCTGCAGATCCACAACCCCGCACACGCGCGCTCCCACGGCGGGCCCAGACTCCCCCCTCCGCTGTCACAGCACCCCCCCCCCACCCCGCCGCCGCCACGTGCGCCCGCCCCGCCCGCCAGGCGAGCGCGGGGCCAATAACCGGCTGTTGCTGGGGCGCAGCCCCCGCCCGTAGGAGCCGCAGACTCCACGGCCCGCGTGCCGCCCCCTGTCGCCGCCCCCAGCGGGCGCGCGCCTGGGGTGTGGCCGCCCCGACAAGCCGGGCCCCCCCCCCCCCGCCCGCCCCTCCCGGACTGCGGGGGCCGGGGCAGTCGGGGTCGACTCACTTCCCCGGGCCCGCACTGGCCGCCAGGGGGCGCTGCCGAGCCCGCACCCCATTGTTTGTAAACAAACCCGCCAGACCGCTGAGGCACCTGCGCTCCCGGACCCTTAGCGTCTCCCGCCCAGCGACCCCAGCCCAGGGTCGCTGGTGGGGTGGAGGGCGGGGAGAGAGGGAGGCACGCTGTGGGGATGCAGCGCGCCCCCACTGCTCTCCCAGCGCACTCCTGCCACCTCCTCCAGGGAGCCCACCCGGCCTGGCCCATCGCGGCCAGCGAGGACTCGGGGTGCGCACACTCACCCCGGGGGCATGAACACGCCGGAGGGGGCGGCGATGGGGGGGCGGGCGGCTTCCTTCAAGAGGGCGCGCCCGCCGAGCGCCGCTCGCTGCGACGGCTGCTGCTGCTGCTGCTGCTGCTGCTGCGGCCGCTGCTACTGCTGCTCTAACTGCAGTGGCGGCTGCTGTTGCTGTGGCTGCCGCTGCTCCTGCTCCGGCTGCAGGCGCGTCCGCGTCGTGGCCGCCGCCGCCGATTTTGCTGCCGCCGCCGCCGCCGGGCGCCCGCTCGCATGTGGCTCGCGCCGCGTCTCAGGCCGCCCGGCGGATCCCCGGCCCGCTCGGCGGCCGCCCCGCCCCGCCCCGCCCCGCCCCGCCCCCGCCCCCGCCCCCGCCCGGCGGGTCCCACGCCCCGCCCCCGCGTGACGCCACGGCCCCGCCCGCCCGCCCGCCCGCCGCGGACAAGTCGGGACTTGCAGGCGCGCGCCGCGCCCCCTACCTCCGCGCGGGGGTTTCCCTGCAGCCGGGGGCGGGGCAGTGCCTGGCCCCGGGGAGAGGGGGACCGAGGCGCGCGGACGGGGGCCCCGCCCAGACAGCGGGACAGCCGGACACCCACGCTGACACACTGACACACTGACTGAGACCCACAGACACACGCGCCCGGAGACGTGTACGCAGGCTGACCGACTGGCGCTCCGGGGTACACAAAGTCACGTGCTGACAGGGCCACGGGGACACGCCGACTCGCAGGCACACGGCCACGCACAGACGCACACCCCGGGCGGGGGCGTGGATGTGCAGACTCCCACACCGGGGCACACACACTCCCACAGCCGGGCACAAACGCGTAGTCCGGCTGGACGAGAGGGTCACAGGGACACGCAGACCGACACGATGGCGGGGGGTGTGTTGCACAAGCACCCGCACTGATGAGCGCATCCAGACCCACAAACTGTGTTCACAGACGTCCCCACGGAACAGGCACCCACAACCCACACACACACACACACACACACTCACAGGCTGAGAGCTTCTCAGGACATACGCACGCTTCCTGATAGGCGCAGCGGGACATACACACACACACCTGTCACAGGGACACCTGGACACACAGCGCGATCTAGGTGACATTCCCACTCCTACAGGGACACACGCAAACACGCCCACACCAATTCACAGCTGGCACGTTAAAACTGTCAGAAATGGACTTTCACAGACACAGATCGAGTTAGACATCAACAAAAATTGACCCCCGATACGGTCACAAAGTCACACCTGTAAAAGGTTCCCGGTGACTGGCCCACTGACAGGACACACTCTGGAGCATGCACACCTAGCCACACTTGCCACAAATCTGACGGGGCACCCAGGGAAGAAGGAAGCCCCAGGCACCTGACGGGGACATGCCCGGGCAGCCCCTGCACTGAGGTACACCCCTGCCTTCTGGCTTTCACTTCCCTTTCTCAGTTTCTCTTTGTCATTCTTGCCCTCTCTTGGACTTGGTGACCCTCTATCCTTCCCCCCCCCCCCCCCCCCCGCCTCCGCCAAGGGCTCCGGAGCTCGGTCTCCTGTACACCTTCAGTTCCGTCTATGTCCCCCCCACTCAGGGCCAGTGGCCTCTGAGTGCCCAGCACTGGGCTGACTGAGAAGGATGCCAGACCCGAGCAAAGGTGGGCTTCTCCAGGTTCTCAAATGTGGTTCCCCCGGGGGCCAGGTCCCTCCGTTTCCTAAGAGAAACAGGAAATGCACATCTCCTGTGAAATCTCCTGACTTGAGATATTGGGGAGTTGGGGGGGGGGCGCCTGGCTGGCTCAGTCCGAAGGGCAAGCAACTCTTAAGCTCCAGATCATGAGTTCAGGCCCCACGTTGGGTGTAGAGCTTACTCACTAAATAAATAAATACTGGGGACTAATTCAGCCTACCTTCCCTTCCTTCATTCATTCGTTTCCCTTTTCTTCCTCCCTTCCAGTGTTTTTCAAACTGTGGATCATGAGCAAACCATGGATTGTGAAATCACTTTTGTGGGTCTTGTTTTTACTGAACTTTATTGAGCTGTATTTATATGTAATTAACTTCACTCTTTTAGGTGTAAGGTTTGGTGAGTTGTGACTAATGCATGCTGTGTGTAAATGTGCGTGCACCACCGCAATCAAGATTCAGAACATTTCTTTTTTTCCATTTTTTAAAGTTTATTTATTTTGAGAGAGGAGAGAGAGCACGAGTAGAGGAGGGGCAGAGAGAGAGGAAGAGAGAGAGAATCCCAAGCGGGCTCTACACATCAGCGCAGAGCCCAATGCCGGGGGTTCGAACTCACAAACTGTCAGATCATGACCAAACCAAGAGTCGGATGTTTAACCCACTGAGCCGCCCAGGCATCCCAAGTTCCGAAACATTTCTATCACCCCAAATACTCCCCTGGTGCCCCTTTATAGCCAGTCCCTTGACTTGTGACTTGAGTGGCTCATGACCAGACTTAAAAAAAAAAAAAAAAAAAGAAAGAAAGAAAAGAAAAAGAATATCATTTAAAACTATCGTGAAGTCAAAGGAAAATGTTGCTTTGTGAAAAATTTCTTTATACATCCGGAATACATACCAGGTCACAAAGAGTGTGTGTTTCTGACCGTAAACCAAGTTTAAAGGTGTTTGAGAAACGCTGCTTTAGACCTTTATGAAATGAGATCATGCATGGGAGTCAAGTGAGTGCAGCGTCTGACACATAGTGAGCACCTCATAAATGTTAGCTCTTATCACTAGTAATACTAATTACTGTCCGTGTTTGTGCTGTGCCTGGCAAACCCAGCCCTGGGCTAGCTCACAGTCTATCCTTACTTACAGATCTGTCCCCTCCAGCTGCCTCATCTAAGACTGGACACCAGGAAGCCAGATGTGTTGGAATGTTAGAAAACAAAACAAAACAAAACAAAAAAACCGAGTGTGACGATTGGTGGGGAGAGAGGTGTGGGCCAAGAGTTTACCAGGCCATCAACATGGTCACCTGTTAAGATCCTTCCCATTGTCTAGTCCAGATCCTGTCCCAAATGCTGGCATCCTATCACCCCGGACCAGGGGTCTCAACCTCAAGAGCCATCGTTAGATAAGTGAGAGAAGTGCCTCCAGTGTAAGGCAACAGGGAGTAGTGAGGACTGTGGCTAAGTGGAGCAGGTGTTTTCCTTCTAGAGGCATAACAAACTGCGTGGGCAAAGAAAAATAAAGTTTGTGACTGGCTCGGAGGGCTGCCTTTTTGAGAGCCCCCTATCCTAGGGGCCCAGGGAAGGAGAAGGCCCCACCCACCTCCACCTCTACCTGGTCTCCTGAGGGACCAAGGGACTCTGTCTTCTAAGTTCCTGGAAGAGCATTCTGGGCCTCCTTCCAATCCTGCCTCTGGTCCCTGCTCCCCTGGATAGGAGACAAGGGTCTATTTTTTTTTGGGGGGGGGGGTGGAGTGGGGGAGGGACAAGGGTCTCTTAAGATGGGAGGAGTCACCCACACCTCTGAGAGAGAAACAGAGATACAGACGGAGAGAGATACTGACAGAGAGAGACAGGAAGACTCAGCTCAGGGAAGTGGAGAAAGTCAGAGACTGAGGGAGGGATCAGAAGGAGAGAACATGAGAGGGCTCAGGGGTGGGGTGGTCGACAGGGGACAGAGCAGGCCAGGCTTGGCACAGACCAGGGTTTAACCACCTCCTCTCTGTTTGGGGCCAAATAGGATTCCTTATCATGGAGGCTGTCACGTGATTTGTAGGGCCCTCAGCGACCTCCCTGACCCCTACCCACTAGACGCTAGAGCACCCCACCCTTTGTGACAATCACCAGATGTCTTCAAATATTGCCAAATATCGCCTGGGAGGCAAAATCACCCCTGTCTGAGAGCCGCTGGCTCAGGGAAATCAGTCAGGATCCCCAAAGCTGTGGCTCCTCCCCGCCGAGCTTGTTTGCAGAGCTCACCAAAGAGAATGGACTCCGGGTCTCCACGGCCTGAGTTAGGATCGCCAGCTCTGCCCACCTCTTAGCGGTGTGGCCCTGGGCCTGTGGTCTGGTCTCTGAACCTCAATTTCCTCATCTTTGAGTTGGGACAGCACAGGCCCCCGCCTCATAGGATTTTGAAGAGTAAGAAGGCCAAAAGAAAAAAAAAAAGAGGGGGGGGGGCGCCTGGGTGTCTCAGTCGGTTAAGCGTCCGACTTCGGCTCAGGTCATGATCTCACGGTCTGTGAGTTCGAGCCCCGCGTCGGGCTCTGTGCCGTCAGCTCAGAGCCTGGAACCTGCTTCAGATTCTGTGTGTCTCATTCTCTCTCTCTGCCCCTCCCCCCACTTGTGCTCTGTCTCTCTCTCTCAAAAATAAATAAATGTAAAAAAATAAAAATAAAAAAAATAAAGCTCTGGGGCCTAGTGGGTGATTAATGATACATGTGACCCATCATTAATACTGCCAGTGTGGGAGTCCATTGACTCTGAGAATCCCAAACAAGGATCTCAAGCTAAGACTCTCAGGTTGGGGCAGGGGTCTCAGACCAGTGGTCCACAGGCCAGCCACTGATGCGCTTTGCTTGACCTGCACGGTTTCTCATCTTGAATATGAATGCCTCAGGACATCTGGCTGGCTCCGTGGGTAGGGCAGGTGACTCTCGGTCCCCGGGGGCCTGAGTTCGAGCCTCACCGTTGGGCATAGAGATTACTTAAAAAATAAAAACGATTAAAAAAAAAAAAAAAAAAGCTGTGCATAAGAAGGCCTCTCGAAGGGACATTCAGCACAGTGAAGTGATAAAGCCCCCAGACTCTGGAGTCGGGCCGCCTGGGTTCAAATGATGACCTTGAGAAAGTAGCTTCCTGTCTCTGATTCCTCCTCTGTGCAAAGAGGGTCACCATGGGACCCAAAATGCAATGTGGGCATTGCATGTGTTTCTGTTTGTAGCGCACTTAGACGGGGCTCCCCCCCCCCCGACCCAGCCCCCGCCGTGGTTGCTTCCGTGGGAAATACTGGTTAAAGAAAATAGATAAAATAAATGGCCCCGCTGGTTTATTGCAGACCCACTACCTTCCCCAGGATCTTGTATGCCGTGCTGGGTAAGTAGATTTCTCAGCTCGGGGAGAGGGAGTTGGGAAGGACTTAACTTTTCACTGCAGGGGCTGAGTCCTGGCCTTCCACGGTGGGGAGGAGGGGGGGGCCTCCTGGGTTCCCGGGTGCAGCCGGCCTCCCAGGCCCGGAGGCTGGACCGGAGCCGGGTGGGGGCTGGGCGGGGGCGCCGGTGTCCGCAGGGTCCGAGCGGCCGGCGCGTGTGAAGGTTACCGCTCCCCGGCGGGGCGGGGGCCGCGCGCTGTTGCTGGGGTCTGCGGGGCCTGCCTGCGCCCGCGCCCCCCCTCCTTCCCGGCCAGCCAGTGAGCGGTACCCGCCGCCGTTGCCAGGGGAAACTCGCCGCCCCGTTACCCAGCAACAAGCCTGGCCCAACCAGGCGCGAGGACCCCCCAGGCCCCGCCCGCCGCTGCCCACCGCGTGCCCAATGCCAGGCGGGCAGAGCCGGCCCGGCTCCCGGAGACGGCGAGCGAGCTCATTGGCCGCCGCCGCGCCCGCCCGCCCGGATCCGGGGGAGCCCTCGGCGCGGGGGGCGGGGAGCCGGGCCCCGGGGAGCTGCCGGGCGCACGGCCTGCAAGCCTGCGGCCGGGCTGGGGTGAGGCCCGGGCTGGGCACCGTCCCATCCCCTCCCCCTCCACCCCGCCCCGCACTCTCGGGCGAGGATGGGCACGCGGGATGGGCTGGAAACAGGGGCCGCGCATCCCGTCCCTCCACCCCACCGGGAAGGTACGCAGGAGTTGGTCTTGTGAAAACAGGGACCACGCGTTCCCCTCCCGGAGGAGACCTGGGCGCCCTGACCCCACGAAGGCAGGGGCTGTTTGTCCTCCGCCACCCACCCCCCAAACCGGAGTCAGGCATCTTGAAAAAGAAGCTGAGGATTCCCTGTTACTCCGAAAAGGACCCAGCGTCCTGACCCCGTAAAGACAGGAGTGCCCCCCCGCACCGCCTCCGCCCTCTCCAAAGGACCCAGGCATGCCCATGCCCTCTGTGACATCAAAGATATGAGCCCCTTCACCCCAGGGGATGTTAGTTTCCTAGCCCCAGGAAACAAGGGCTGAGGGTGCCCCCGAAAGGGGACTCCAGGCCTGCCTGATGCTGTGAAAGTTAGGACACAGCATCCCAGCTCCCCTCCCAAACAGGGACTCAGGCCTTTGGACCTCAGGCCCTGAGATGCCTTAGAGCCCCTGGGCCTCCGGGGCCTCCGCAGTGGTACTGGAAGACCCCTCCTGGCAACAGGCACCAGACCCTCAGGTGTCTAACTCATCCAGATGACCACCTGCTCAGACCCAGGGTGCAGACCGCTCGTTTCCCTCCCCTCTGAGTCCTTTTCCCCCAGGGTCCAGCTTGGTCATCTCCCAAGACCCAGACATCTGACCCCACAGCTGCCCTCTGTACTCCCTGGCACTCACCCCCCCTCAGCCCCCCTCCCCCACACCAGGGTACCAGGCCTCACAATGCCAACGACCCGGGAGTCTAAGCCCCAAGTGTCTCAGACACCCTCCTCCCAAACACCTGCCCAGGTGACCCAGGACCTCACGGCGCTGCAGGGGGCCTCTTCCCAGTTCCAGGACCCTGGGATGCCCTGGCCCCCAGGTCTGGAAGTTCCAGCCTTCCAGTGCCTTTAGTTGGCCACCAGGGATCCAGGGCTGGGAGCCTCTGGCTTCAAGGGACCCTGATGTGAGTCCCCAGGCCACTCCAGAGAGGCTCAGATTCCTCAGTCCCCACCCCGGAGAGACCCACGGAGCAGAGCACCTAGCTCCAGACCCTGGTGAGCCCAGGTGCGGCCTGCCCCTACCCCGGTACCTGGAGGGGGGGGGGCGGAGTCGAGGATTACTCAGCCTCCAGAATGAGGCGATGACATCATCCTGGGGGGGGTTGACTAATGGCCGCGCTGGGGGGGGGGCGGGGAAGTTTACCCGGTAACAGCGGCTGCCGCATGGCCCCGCCCCCCCAGGAAAGGCCGGGAGCGGGAGGCATAAGCGCACACACGCGCGCGCACACACACACACACACACACACACAAACCCACTCAGCACACCCACCCCCTCCAGCATCCCACACTGCACACATCTCACTGGGGCAAGGGCAGGGATGGGGGCAGTGTTTGTGTGACTGTGTCTGTGTGCTGGAGGGTTCTCTGGAGGTCCGCGGGGTCAGCGGGCTGTGGGTCAAGGGGTTGACCTAGGAGGATGGTGGCTGTGTCCGGGTGCCTCGCGTGGGTGTGTGTGGCTGTGGGCACGCTATCACGTGTCGGTCGGTTGTGGGTGTCCATCAGACGATGCTGGTGGTTAGCGCGCTGCGTGTGTCCCACTGGGTGGCTGTGGCTGTGGGTCAGTGTGCTACCACAGGACGTCCTGGCGTGCTGTGTACGGGTGTGACGGGTGTATCTGTGCGTTGTTGCGGTCCATGTGTCGTTCGGTGCAATGTGCTCGTGCGCAGGGCTGAGATGGCGTGTGTCCGTGTGACATTGGGGCTGTGTGCGTGTTAGCGGACATGCTTGTGAAAGGGCTGTGTCACTGCGCCCGCGTGTTAGCGGATGCATCGGTGTCACTGGGGTAGCGTGCTGGGCATGTTGTGCCCCTGGGACAGCGTGTGCCACTGGGCTTTGCTCTGTGTGGAGGGCAAGGCGTGCATGCGCGTTACTGTTCCCGTGTGTGTCTGGACAGTGCCGCGTGGGGTGGCGCCCTGTGTGCGACACTGTCATTATGCCTGAAATGTTGTGTGTCTGTGGCCCTACCTGTCCCTGAGAGTGTGCACCTCTGGGTGTCACTGCGATGATTACGTGTGTCCTTGCGGTTGTGTTGTCGGGGCGATGTTGTGCGTCCACGGGACTGTATACACGGCCGTGTCTCGGCAGTGTTGTGTGATCGTGTGTCCGTGGGATAAATCGGCTGCGGGATCATGAGGGCGTCGCTGCCATCGTGTGCGCGTGTCACTGACATCGTGTGTTCTAGGGACTCAGTCCCGGGGATGGCATGTGTCTGGGCGACGTGGTCGTGGGTGTGAGGCCAATGCTGTGTGTCGTTGTGATTGTGGGTCTGGGCAGTGCTGTGCGTCCTGGGGCCGGGTCTGCTGCCCGTGTGATGCCGTGCGTCTCGGCGCGTTCCTGGTGCGTGTGTGTGTGTGTGTCGGTGTGCGTGTCACTGGGATGGTGCGTGGGGGGGGGGCGAGGCTGCGCGTCCCTGGGACAGCGCGCGCGTGTGTGTGTGTGAGCTGCTGTGATTGTGTGTCAGCGCTCTTCGCTGGGTGTCGGGGGAAGGTGCGCGCGTCTCCGGGCCTCCTGCCCGAGAACAGCGGCGCTGCTTTCTGATTGGCTGCGGCCTCGCCAGTGAGAAGCTCGCGAATCCTGCGGTAACTTGGTAACTCGGTAACTCGGCCGCGCCGCCGCCGCCGCCGCCGCCGCCGCCACCCCGGGGATGGGGGGTGGGGAGGGGCCCGCCCCCGTCGCCCCGCGCGCGCAGGCCCCGCCCCCGCGGGCGACCCCGGCCCCGAGTCGCCCCGCCGGCTCGCCCACCGCAGTGTGCGGCTCGGTCCCCTTGGCGCCAACTCCCTCCCCTCGGTCTCTGTGCCTCCGCCGCCCGCATCTCTGCCACTCGCTAGGTCTCTGGCTTTCCCATGTCTCTCTCTCCCTACCTCTGAGGCCCTGCCGTCGCTTTCTCCGTCTCCGTCTCCCACATCCCCTCTCCGTCTCTTCCAGTGTCTGTCTCCCCGTCTCTGTCTCCCCCATCTCTCCCTTCCTCTCTCTGTCTCTCTCCGTCTCCGTCCCTCCGTCTGACTGGGCCGAGCTGTCCCTCCTCTCCGTCTCTGTGTCCCCTTCCTCTGCCTCAGTCTCCCCGTCTTTGTCTCCGCTTCCCCTATCTCTCCCGCCTCTTGTCTCTGTCTCTCCCTCCCTCCTCCCCCCCTCCCCTGTCTCTCTCACTCCCACAGCCGTGCTCAAAATCCACTTTTCATTCTGCGCAGACAGCGAGGGGGCCACTCGCTACTTTCATCGTCGCCCCCGTCCCCGCAGGCCCAGGCTTCTGGCAGCAGGCCCCACTCAGGGCAGACTTCAGGAAGGACTTCCCGCCCTGGTTCAGCACCGGGGCTTTATCGCTCGGGCCAGGCGGAGGCCAGGCGGCCCCGTGGCTTCCGGAGGCGCCCGGGCGAGATGAGCTCACTGCGAGTTGGCTGGGATTTCATCAGCTTCCTCCGCTGGAGTTGCCCCCGCTCCTTTTCCCCGCGCGCGGGCCGAGCGGGCCAATCCTTCGGGCGCCTGCTGCCCCCGAGCGGCAAAATGCGGAAGCGCAGGCGCCCCGCACCGTCCACCTTTGCTAACCAACCGTGTCACCGCTTTCCGAACGCTGCAGCTACGAACCCATTTAATCTTCACGACGACCCCAAGGGGTAGAGGCTATTTTCAATCCCGTTGACAACGGGTAAACTGAGGCCAGAGAACTGAGGTCGGCCGCTTAAGGTCACATAGCTGGTGAATGGAGCTCTTTGCGGGCTTACGTGGGGAAAGAAAGGAATGCTTGTAACCACCACGATGACTGTGGTCATTCATTCATTCATTCATTTATTCAGCAAAGCTTTACCGAGGGCCTCTTCTGTGCCAGGCACGGTTGTAGGCACCGGGGATACAACAATGAACAGAACAGACAAAAATCCCTGTCCTCATGAGGCTGACACTCTGGATGGGCGGGGGAGGGGGGTGGGGGTGGATACAGACAATAAAGAACATAAACAACAATACAAAGTGAGTCTTGGAGTCAAAGAAGGAAGCAGGGAAGAGGGCTCAAGAGTGTTGAGGATGGTTTTATTCACTAAGGTGACCAAGGAAGGTCTTCTTGAGAAAGCCAGTTCAGCAAAGGCCCGAAGGAAGGGGGCGGGGGGGGGGCGCAAGGAGTGCCGGGACAGAGGGAAGTGCAGGTGCAAAGATCCTGAGGCCAGAGTGGGCGCATCCTGGATGGTGAGAAGGTACTATGAGGCTGGAAGGTCTAGGAGTGAGCGAAAAAGGGGAGAGGGGTGGGAGGTGAGGTCTGAGAGGGGGTTGAATCCGGGTGAAGACTTTAGCTTTTCCTCTGATGGGGTGGGAGCCCCTGGAGGGCTCTGAGCCGAGGGAGGCGAGCCGAGTTAGTTCTAACAGGCGCCCTCTGGCGGTCAAGTGGGAAACAGGCTGTGAGCAGACAGCAGGGGAGCCCAGCGAGGAGGCTCCCGTGATAAACTCTGGGTGGGACGGTGGCTGTGGGGTCAGATTGAAGGGGGAGGCCCGGGAGGGGGCTGAGGCATTGGGTGGGGATGTGAGGGAGAGAGGGGAGTTTGGGGAAACTCCAGGTTTGGGCCTGAGCAGCTGGAAGGATAAAGAAAGGGGCTGAAAGAAATAACGATAATTGGGGCGCCTGGGTGGCTCAGTCGGTTAAGCGTCCGACTTCGGCTCAGGTCATGATCTCGCAGTCTGTGGGTTTGAGCCCCGCATCGGGCTCTATGCTGAGCCTGGAGCCTGTTTCAGATTCTGTGTCTCCCTCTCTCTCTGGCCCTCCCCTGCTCATGCTCTGTCTCTGTCGCAAAAATAAATAAAAGCATTAAAATAATAATATAATAATAATAAAAGAAATAACGATAATTAACGGCCGTTGTCCCATGCTATGTACCTACCGTGTGCCTGACCTCATTCAATCCTTATGACAATCCTGAGAGGCGGGAGATGGGGCAGGATTCTGGATTTAGTCAGATCTCTGTACCGTAGTTTGCAAGTCGAGCCTACATAATTTGCTCAGTACTGTTGGTGGATTCAACGGATAATGGCAAAAAGGTACAGCGCTGTTCTCGGCACTTTATTATTTCTAAAATTTTTTAAAAATTTATTTTGAGAGAGCGAGCGAGAGCCGTGGAGGGGAGAGAGAGAGAGAGAGGAAGGGAGAGAATCCCCAAGCAGGTTCTGCGTTGTCAGCGCACAGCCCGACGTGGGGCTCGATCTCGTGAACCGTGAGATCACGGCCTGGGCCGAAATCGAAAGCGGGACGCTCAACCGACTGAGCCGCGCAGGCGCCCCAGCACCTCACTTACCTTGCTGAATCCTTACAACATGCTGTCCACAAGCACCATTTTCCACGTGGGAAACTGAGGCACAGAAACGTTAAGTACCTTGCCTAGCGCAATACTCATAATTATAATAGATTTATGATAGAGGTGGTGGAGAGAGCTCTGGGAGTCAGAAAGATCCCCGTGGGTTCAAATCCCGGCCGGACGTGTGACCTCGGGCAGCTCACAGCATCTCCGGGCTTTGGTGTCCTGCTTTGTAAAGTGGAGGGTCGAAGAGTACTGTGGGAGCCGAGGCTTTGGGATGGGTTTAGGAGATAATTCACGGAACAAAAGGGAGGCCGCCGTGTAGACAATGAGTGTTAACTCACTGGCATTAAAATAAAAACTGAAAAAAAAATGCCAGTGTCAGCACGGATCCTCTTTCGGCGTTGGGGATACAGCAGTCCGCAAGCCAGTTGGGCCTTTAAAACGATCATGAGACAACAAATATTCATTCAGTCGTCCGGAGGGCCCTCCACGCTTTGAGTCGCGGGCCACCTCCTCCAGGCAGGACCTGCCGATCGCCTCCCTGCGTCTCCCCAGGGTCAAAAGAGTTCATCTGGCCTGTAGCTCAGCCCCGAAGGGCTTTGCCTCAGAAGATGTGTGGCTCTTTGCCTCCTATTGTGTCTGGCTGTCTACCCCAGTCTCCCTTTCCACCTTTCAGCCGGTGAGTGGGGTCCCCATATTTCTTTCCTCCACCTGGGACGCCACCACAGTCATCTGGCTTGTCCCCCACGTTTCCCTCTAGGCTCTGCTCAAGCGTCCGCTCGTCAGAGCAGCCCTCCCGGACCATCTCTGTCCCCTGGGAGCAGCCTTATCTTGCACAGCAGCCCTCCTTTGAACATCCTTTTGTTTAGCTATTTATGGTCTGTTTCCTCTTGGAGAAAGTGAGCTCCATGGCGACAGGGACAGCCTTCCGGCACAGCTGTACGTTCCAATCTCCATTTCACAGATCCGCAGACGACAACGAGGCCCGGCCCAGGGTAGATTGGCACAGGGCAAGGACGGGTTCGTCGAATGAATGCTCGAGCCGCATCTCAAGCGGCCAGAAGGGCGCCCAGGCCGCCCCCTGGTGGCCAGGGCGAACGCGGGCCCGCTCGGCGGCCAAATTTCCCACCAGAGCTTCTCGTAGCCTGATAATGACGGACTAATGCGAGAACTTAACTCCGTTTCACATATAACCACAAGGTATTTTTTACGGGTATTTTTTGAGCTTCCAAATTGTATTTGCAAAAAAAAAAAAACAACACACACACACACAAAATTTTTTTTTTTTTACGTCTATTCGTTTATTTTTCAGAAAGAGGGAGTGAGAGAACGAGCTGAGGAGGGGCAGAGCATCCAAAGCGGGCTCAGCCCTGACAGCGGAGACCCCCGGATGCGGGGCTCAGACTTCCTAACCGTGAGATCGTGACCCGAGCCGAGACCTGACGCTTGACCCGCCGAGCCACCCGGGCGCCCCTCAAAATCCTTTGAAACGTTGTGGACACGAAGGCACGATGTACCTACTTTTGTAAAACCCACGAACCCCGAGTGCAGAAGCCCTGGGGGGAGAAACCAAACATTGCAGGTCCCCCGCCTCCTACCAGGACCCCCTGGGGACCCCCTTCTACTGACTCTCTCCCGGGCAATCATTATCCTCAAGTCAACCAACAGAGATTTAGTTGTGCCTGTTCTAGAACTTCATGCAAATAGAATCAAACCGTATGTGCTCCTTTGCGTCTGTCTGGCTTTTGTCGCTCAGCGTTTCGTTTGCGGGATGCATGCACGTGCTGGTGCGCCGGTAAGAGAACGTTCATGTTCACTGCCGTGTGGCATTTCCGCGTGCAAAGGCACCCCAGCGAGAGTATCCATTGTACCGCTGAAGAACATTCTGGTTCTTTCCAATTCGGGGCCGTCTGAGTCTGCTCGGGGCGGCCACCACAAAGTAGCCCAGGCCGGGTGCCTTACACGACAAAACTTTAGGGGGCGCCTGGGTGGCTCAGTCGGTTGCGCCGTCCGACTGCGACTTAGGTCATGATCTGACGGTTGGTGAGTTCGAGCCCCGCGTCTGGCGGGCTGAGGTCAGTGCAGACCCCGCTGCGGATCCTCTGTCTCCCTCTCACTGCCCCTCCCCCACTCACACTCTCAAAAATAAAGAAAACATTCAAAAAAATGAAAAACAACCCCCCCCCCCCATTTTATCTTCTCCTAGTTCTGGAGGCGAGAAGTCCTACCTCAAGGTGTCCCAGGGTTGGTTTCTTCTGAAGCCTCTCTCCTTGGCTTGTGGAATGGCTGTCTTCCCTGTGTCCATACGTGGGCTTCTTCCCTCTGTGCATGGATATTAATCTCCTCTTCTTGTAAGTTCATTTATTTATTTTTGAGGTGGGGAAGGGCAGAGAGAGAGGGAGACACAGAATCTGAAGCAGGCTCCGGGCTCTGAGCTGTCAGCACAGAGCCCAACCCTGGGGCTCGAACCCACGAACCGCGAGATTGTGACCTGAGCCGAAGTCGGATACCTAACCGACTGAGCCATCCAGGCGCCCCTAAGCTCTTCTTATGAGGACACCAGTCATAGGAGATTAGGGCCCACCTTAATGACCTCCCTTTCACTTAACTGCCTCTGTTAAAGGCTTATGTCCAAATTAAGTTACATTCTGAGGTGCTGGGGGGTAGGAACTCTGACATACGAATTGGGGAGGGGACACAAATCAGCGCATAAGCGGGGCGATTGTGTCGAAGCTGCCACGGTCGTTCTTGCCCACGTGCCCACGTTTGGTGAGCACGTGCAGGCATTTGTTGGGTAAATGCCCCGCAGTGCATTTGCTGGCTCACGGGGTATGTGTGTGCCTCGGACCGTCGTAGAACTTACTCCACAGCAGTTGGGGCGTTTTGTGTCCCCTCCAGCAGTGGGCGTCAGTCCCGGCTGCCACGCATCCTCACCAGGCCTGTGACCTTGTCGGGCCTTTTCATCTGGGCCGTTCTTTTGCCGGTAAGCGCAAAGGGTTATTCGCGTGGTCTTAATAGATACTGAAAATCGCCAGGATCTCCACCACTCCTTTCAAGGGAAAATTGTGCTATGTTGTGTTCAGAAATCAACAAGGGCGGGGCGCCTGGGCGGTTCGTCAGTTAAGCGTCAGACTCGGGTCGTGATCTCGTGGTTGGTGCGTTCGAGTCTCCCCCGGAGCCCCCAGAACGAAGAACCCTGCCCACACCTTGCTTTCAGACTTCTGGCCTACCAGAAGGGTCGAGAATACCCTCCTGCTGTTTTCGGTCACACAGCGAGTGGCCATTTGTTACGACAGCTGCTGGAGCCCTGGAGCCCGTTTTCCTGTCTGTGAAATGGGCGTGAACCAGACCTTTGAGGCCCGTGACACAATTGGAAGGAGAGCATCCCTTTAACCAATAAGCGAGCAAACGTCTGTGACGTGTCTCCAGAGGCCACGGGCCGAGGCCGGAGGGAGGGGGCGCTCAGGTGATGGTAAGAGTCACGGTTAAGTGCACCTGCTGGGTGCCAGACACTGTTGTAAGTGCCTCTGGCTGAGATCAAACAACAGGCATTCATTCACTTGCACCTCTGGGGGGGGGGGGCGGGCAGAGACACAGAATCAATTTCTTTGGGCCCAGATCAGGATGTTGGCTGGGGCCACATTCCCTGGGGAGGTTCCAGGGGACAATCAGTCCCCTGGCCTTTTGAAGCTTTTTTCCCCAGCTGTATTTTTTTTAAATGTTTATTTATTTTCGAGAGAGAGAGAGAGAGAGAGAGAGAGAGAGCGAGCAGGGGAAGGGCAGAGAGAGAGGGAGACACAGAATCCGAAGCAGGCTCCGGGCTCCGAGCCGTCGGCACAGAGCCTGATGTAGAGCTCGAACCCGCGAACCGCAAGATCGTGACCTGAGCTGGAGTCGATGCTCAACCGACTGAGCCACCCAGTCGCCCCCATGTCACCCTGTCTTCTGTGTCAAATCTGCCTTTGCTTCTTCCTCTTATAAGGACCCTTGGGATTGCGGTGAGCCCCCCCCCCAAAGATTCCAGGACCATCGCCCCATCTCAAGATCCTTAATCACATCTGCCAAGTCCCTTGTGCCACGTAAACGAATATTCACAGGTCCCAGGAATCAGGGTGCAGACATCTCTGGGAGCCAGTGCTCAGCCTACCGCACCTTCCAGTAGCCCGGTGGGGTACAGGCACTGTTATTATGTTACAGATGGGGACCCAAAAGCTCAGAGGTGTTAAGTAACTCCCCCAGGGTCCCACAGCTCAGGCGGTAGAGCTGGGATCTGAAGTCAGCCGGCCTGGCTCCAGAGGCCACGATCTTACCTGCTCTCCACCTGGCATCCCTGTGGTCAGGCAGCCCTGAGTTCAAATCCCAGGTTGGCTTCTGGGTAGCTGGGTGACTGAGGGCCAGCGCTATGGGCTCACTTCCTGGGCTGACTGGGAGGGGCAGGGACATCACAACTGTCAGGGACACTTGGGTGGCTCAGTCGGTTAAGCGGCCGACTTCAGCTCAGGTCATGATCTCACGGTTCGTGGGTTTGAGCCCCATGTCGGGCTCTGTGCTGACACCTCAGAGCGATAATGGCGAACCCCTTGAGTTGCCCAGAGTTCGGGTGAAAATGCTCAGTGCCCCAAAGAGGGACTCTCAGGGTCCAGCTCCCTCTGAATCTTATCTTCTGACCTCCGACAGACATTCAGAGAAGGGCTTGCTTTCAAGTTTCACTTTTCTAACGTTATTACAGAGATCCAAGCAAAGACAGAATCTCATCGTACTTTTCCAGCATCCCTCTTTCTCTCCACCCCCACAAGCGATGGGTCTATACATACGGGCGTATATGCGGGTACGAAAAAGCTTCGCTTCTCAGCCGGGGAGAGGCAGCCCCACCCCGCACCATGACACCACCCTTGGGTCATCAGGGTGGCAAAGATTAAGAAGTGATAAAACGCAGCGTCAGTGAGGCTGCGGGGAAACGCGCGCCCTGGGCTTGCTTGAGGGAGTGGGAGTTGGCACAGCCTCTTTGCTGAGCTGCTACCTCCGGAGGTGGTTTTACTGTCAGGGAGATGACGTGCAAGCCTCTCGATGCCTCGTCCAACCGAGCCGGGGCTCCGGCCCACACCCCGGGAGGTGCTTTTGACTTACACACTTTTCATTCTCTGATGTAAAAGGGCTTCCAGCTTTGTATGGACTTCAGGCCCTAAGCAACCTGCATCCGCCTTGGGTTGCTCTTACTCAACGTGATAATGGGAATGAACTTTCGATCGAGGAATTTGTCTTTGTAGAAGCTGTAATAATGGTCTCCATACACGGAGAACTTAACTATTTTAGGTCTTGTGCCGAGCACTTGGTGTATTAATTCATTAATCCGTTCAATTCTGCACCACAAGCCTAGTAGGGAGGTGCTAGGATACCTACGTCGCAGATGAGGCTACATTCCAGACAAGTTCTGCACAAGCTCAAGGTCACACAGTTGGTAAATGACAGAGCCAAGATTCAAATCCAAGCCTTCTGGCTTCAGAGTCAGTGGTCTTTTATCTTATTTTTTCATGGTTACTTATTTATTCTGAGGGAGACAGAGAGGAAGAGGCAGACAGAGAGGGAGAGAGAGAGAGAGAGAGAGAGAGAGAGAGAGAGAGAGAATCCCAAGCAGGCTCCGTGCTGTCAGCGCAAAGCCCGATGTGGGGCTCGAACTCACGAACTGTGAGATCATGACCGGAGCCAAGATCAAGAGTTGGACGCTTAAATGACGGAGCCACCCAGGCGCCCCCAGAGTCCGTGGTCTTAATCATGACATTAGGAGTCCTTTTTGAGCAAGGTCAAGTACTCACAAAGACGTGTGCCTCGGGAAGTTCAATGCGGCACTATTGGCGATCTCCCCAAATTGGAAACAACTCAACCGTCCATGAGACCAAGTGGGGCAAATTATGGTCCATCTCCAGGATGGAATATCACACAGCAGTTTTAAAGGCTGTCAACTATCCATTGTGAAACGGAAGATATACAGCCACAGAATCGGTGGCTCAGTTGGTTGAGCGTCCGACTCTAGATTTCAGCTCAGGTCACGATCCCAGGGTCGTGGGATCAAGCCCCGCGTCAGGCTGTACCGTGGCAGTACATTGCCTGTTGGAGGCACTGGGGACACAGCAAGGTATGACGACAGACAACACAGTGGAGGGGACAGAGAACAAGATAAGTAAGTAAAACATTTGATTATTTATTTATTTATTATTTAAAAAAAAAATTTTTTTTTAACGCTTATTTATTTTTGAGACAGAGAGAGACAGAGCATGAACAGGGGAGGGTCAGAGAGAGAGGGAGACACAGAATCTGAAACAGGCTCCAGGCTCCGAGCTGTCAGCACAGAGCCCGACGCGGGGCTCGAACTCACGGACCGCGAGATCATGACCTGAGCCGAAGTCGGCCGCTTAACCGACTGAGCCACCCAGGCGCCCCGTATTTATTATTATTTTTTAATGTTTATTCATTTTTGAGAGAGACAGAGAGAGAGAGCAGGGGAGGAGCGGAGAGAGAGGGAGACACAGAATCTGAAGCAGGCACAGAGCCTGATGCGGGGCTTGAACCCACGAACTGTGAGATCATGACCTGAGCCGAAGTCAGACGCTTAACCGACTGAGCCACCCAGGCGCCCCAACATTTGGTAGTTTAGAGGGCGAACAATAAAATGGAAAAATAAAGTGGAAAGATTGCAAGGGATGGGGAGTTTTGCAACTTTCAAACAGGCGGTTTCAACGCAGGCCCCTAAGTGCAGGTGACATCTGAATGAAGAAGTAAAGCAGTCGTGCGGTAGGTTTGGCAGGTATTTGGGGAGTTATAAGAGAACTCAGTTGTATGTGTAGAGAAGGTCTCTGAAGGGCTGTTAACTGTAACCTTATAAGGGGCAAGGGATTCGCAGGTACTTCCACTTTCCACAGTTTAAATCACAAAATAAAATTACCAGTGACCTCAGGGGATCCGGTCTGCCCACTTCAATGGTCAAATTTTGTATGACGTGTAATGATAGGTTTATCACGTTGGCGTTTTGGTTAATGCATGGAACCTCCTGGAGTCTGCAGCCACATCCGGATCTCTCAGTGAGCGTCTTGCAGTTCCTGGAAGGCGCTAAGCTCACTCACCACAGGGCCTTTGCACAGGCTGTGTGTTCTCTGCCTGGCCCCCCCCCCCCCTCACCCTAAGCCCTCTCCTCCTGCCCCTCTGCAAGGAACCTCCCACGCTTCTGTTTGTGGTATCTCACATTTACTTGTGCCTTCCCTCATGAGGGAAGGGATGGGGTCTGCCTTGTTCATGCCGGAGTCCTCCCCTCCCCAAGCACACCCCCTTCCCCCCACCCTCTGGCCCTGGCACTCAATGCAAATTTAGAGAATGAAAGAAAGATTGAAACTCTAAGGTCTCCTTGGCAGGAGGGTGAGGGATTCCCCACCCACCCAGCACAAGCCTGGTGGGTCAGGCTTCCAGGAATTATTGCCCAGTGCCTAGTACCTATTTACTGGAACCAGAAAAGAGGCAGCAGGTAGAGACCAGAGAGAGGACGGTGTCTCCTTTCCCTGGAAGAAGGTCATCTAGGCCCAACGAAGTTGAGTAAAGCTTCCAGAACACCCTTGCGTACCACCTAGACACACTCCCGCTTCCACCCACGGAGGGGGGTGGGGGGGTGGGGGGGGGTGGGGGGGTGCGGCGCCTTTAAGACTCCCGGAAACGGCACGCCAGGACCGGAAGTGATCCTCTTTCGTTCCCCTCTTCACGTGGTGCGGACCGGAAGTGACGCGCGCGGCCCGGGAGCTGCGGACGCGGAGGCCGACGGAGCCGGAGTCGCCGACGCCGCGGGGTCTCCGGGACAGGTGACCGGAGGAGGGGGCCGGGAGCACGCCCGGAGAGGGCGGGGCCTGGCGCCCCACGTGGGGGGAACGGGAGCGGGTGCAGGCGCGGCAGCGAGCCGCCCGCGGAGGCGGGGTCAGAGTACTCTGCGGGGGGCGGGGACTGGACGCCCACATGGAAAGCTTCAGGGGCGCTGGCGGGGCGGGACGTCGGCGGGTGGGCCGGACCCGGGCGGGCCGAGCTGTGGGCGGGGCCGGGGCGTGGGTGGGTAGAAGAGGGTGGGGCTGAAAAGTTGTGCCCGGGCCGGGGGCGGAGCCAAAATATTGCCCGGAGAGCTAGGGGGCGGGACCGGGACGCGGGCCGAACGTGCTGGGGGCGGGGCCAGAAAGTTTTGCCTGAGCTTCCCGCGGGTCCGGATCATCGGCCCGCAAGTCAGGAGCGGATCCAGAGGCTGACGCGAAGGCGGGGCGGGACCAAAAAGTTGTGGGTGGCGGGGGCCGTGGCCAGGGTGCTGGCGGAGAATGATGGGAGTGCAACCGGAAAGTTTTGCGGGACCCAGGGGTGCCGTCCGAGCGTTGGCACGCAAGCCGGCCCGGGAGCCAGAACCCTGACTGAGGGCGCAGGGGGCGGGACCGTGTTTCGAAGCGACGAGGCCGAGCTGCGAAGCAGGGGGCGTGACCGGGAGGTTGGCCGGGCGAGTCGGAGGCGGGGCCAGGGTGTTGGCTGGAGGGCCGTGGGCGGGGCCCATGTAATAACGCGAGAAGCAGGGGGCGGGTTCAGGTTGTTGCCCTGGGATCCGGGGGGGTGGGGTCAGAGGGTTGGCTGGGAAAGTCAGAAGCTGGGCCGGATTAACGATGCGCGGGCGGGCGGGGTCTGAGGCCTAGCGGGTGGGGCGGGGCCAGAAAGTTAGTCCTGGAGTGGGGCGGGGCCGTGGCCTTCGGGACCAGTTTGAGGCTGGAGTTTCCCCCCCATGCCCGGAAAGCCGCGCGCGGGCCGGGAGGTTCTGTCTGCGCCGGGCGGGGAAGTATTCACTGGGGAGGTTGAGCCAGGTCCGGGAAACCTCGCCATTGGGTACCAGGCTTGTTTTTGGAATCTGGCGGGGTGTTGGGGAGACAGCGGCACCTTTCTCAGGAAGCTGGAGGCGTGGGCTTAAAATGTTCTCCCAGGGTCAGGGCAGCCTATAGGCGTGGAGATCGGGCTTGTTTTGACTGTGGGGTTATGGGACGATTCTGACACGTCCCTGGGAGAGAGGTGGATTTAGAGTGTTCACGGGGATGGAGCAGCACCAGAATGGACGCAGGAAGGTGGGCCTAGAATTTTCTTGTACTGGTTGGGGGGTGAGAGGATGTATCTAAAGCTCTCTGGAGATGGAGGTCTGGGTTAAAACTCCCAGCACTGGGGTGTGGAGGCTGGATTGGAATCTTCCTTTGGAAGGGAGCATTGTTGGCTGTTTCCTTAAGCGGTGGGGTGGGGCCAGAACTTTTCCCAAGGTGGGTGTGACTCTAGTGTCTAAGAAGCAAGTGGGTGGGCACAAACCATGGGAGGTGGCAGAGTCCAAATTTGTGCAGGTAAGGGGCAGGCTAGCCCTTTAAGACAGAGTGGAAATGAGGGCTAGAATCCCCTTGGGGTGCAGGTGTTGTTAATGCGCATGTGTGTTTGAGAGGAGCCCCCAGTATAGGAGAGGTGGAAGCAGACTGGGGAGTCATTGGCCTTAGTGCTCCGTTCCCTCTGTCCTCAGGAACCCCTGGTGCTGTGTCCGGATTCTGCAGGGGAAGTTTGCTGGGACCCTGGCCCCACCTAGCCAGTGGAATGGTGAGATGGAAAGTGGGGAGTCTCTGGAATCTGAGCTTTGGGGCAGGGAGCTTGGGAGGAGGGGACCCACGACTCAGACCCTGGATCGAATGCACTGGGATGGGTGTAGGTTTCTCTTGCTGTCTCTCAGCCGTCTCTTCTTCTTAGTCAGCCACGCTGGATCTGAAATCGAAAGAGGAGAAAGATGCCGAGTTGGACAAGAGGATCGAAGCTCTTCGGCGAAAGAACGAGGCCCTCATACGGCGCTACCAGGTGCCCTAGCCCCGCCCTGGGAGACCCCATCCCCTCTCCTCCCCGCAGTGAGTTTCCCTCACCTCTCCCTTCCTTAAAACCTTTTCATGGCTTCCCATCACTCTCAGGATAAAAGCCAAAGGCCTTAGCCTGCCATTCCTTTTTTCATTCCATCCATCCGTCATTCATTCACGAATACCCACCAAGGTCTTTACTGCCAGGCTCTGAGCTGAATGTTGTCAGGGATATAGCTGTGACTGAGACAGCCCTGGGCCTGTCCTTCTGGAGTTCACCATCAAGTAGGGGCACAGACCTTTCTTTAGGCAGTGATGACCCAGAGTGGGCTGGGCTGGGTAGTTCACGGGTCTGTGAGAGCCCAGAGTGGGGGTCTTCACCCAGTCTGGAGGATATTAGGGAGGGCTTCCTAGAGGAAAGGATTCTGATACCTGAAGGGTGAGTAAGCTAGCTGAAGAGAAGAAGCGAACATGTTTTAAGCAGAGGGATTAGTTTGTGCAGAAACTTGAAACTTAGGGGCGCTGGGTGGCTCAGTTGGTTAAACATCCTGCTTCGGCTCAGGTAGTGATCTCATGGTTCGTGGGTTTGAGCCCCCCTGCCCCCCTGTTGGGGCTCTGTGCTGACAGTGTGGAGCCTGCTTGGGATTCTCTCTCTGTCCCTCCCCCTGCTCGCTTCTTCCCCACGCCCCCCCCCCCCCAAATAAATAAACTTTAGGGAAAAAAAAGAAACCTGAAACTTCATGTGGGAAGGTCAGTGGAGGGATATTGACCCAGGGAGGTCAGCAAGGGTCACGCCACGCTGAGAATTTGTACGTTTTCTCGAGGGCACTGGGGAACCTTGGAGGGTTTTGAGCAGGAGTGGGGTCAGGTCAGAATAGCTTTTTAGGAAGAGCTCTTTGGCTGCTGTGTGCTGTTGAGCGGGAGGAGGTGATACCGGAGGCCAGAGGCCCAGGAGGAAGCTGAGGCAGGGACCTCCGTGGGGAGAGGAGGGACAGGCCTGTGGGGAGGCCTCCGTGACAGGGAGGGGGGGGGGGGGGAGGGGAGGTGGAAGGAGGGGCCAGGATGAGGTCCAGGTCTTGCCAGAAGTTACAGAGTAGGTGGTGGGGTTATTCCTGAGGAGGGACTTAGGAGGAGGGGTGGGTTTCATTTATTCATATTTCATGCATTCATTCACTTAAAAAACAAAAGCATATTGAATTTCTGTTGTGTGTCACGAAGCGTTCTAGGCTGGGGGTGTACATCAGTGAACAAAACAGACAGGTACCCCTGTCCTCAGGCCGATTCGGTTGCAGAGGGGAAAGCAGACAATAACCCAGATACGCCTGATGCCAGGTAGTTGAGCAGGAGAAGGGGCAGGAGAATGGCACGGGAGGTGGTTTCTGTTAGTGGGTCAGGGAAGGCCTCTCTGAGGAGGGGACACTTCAGGAGCGGAAACCTGAAGGAGGTGAGAGGCTGAGGGCTCTCTTGGGGCAGAGGGAACAGCTGGTGCAAAGGCCCTGAGGCAGGGTTGAGCCTGGTGTGTTCTAGGAACTATGAGGAGGGCAGAGTGAGCGAGGGGGAGAGGGAGGGAGGGAGGGTGGCAGATGAGGTCAGGATGGTAACGCGGCCAGACCCTGTAGGGCCCCGTAGGCTGTGGCTCTTGCCCAGACCTGGGTACTGCAGGGGGGTTCTGAGCACGGGAATAGTGTCGTGCGGATTAGGGGAAGATGCCGAAGCGATCAGCTTTCTTGCCTGGAGCTCAGGAGAGAGGCCTAGGTGGGGGCCAGTCTCGGGGGAAGTTCATGGCGGCTGTGGGAATACCGCTGGTGCCAAGACCGCCGACCTCCTCCCGCTGACGTTTGCTCCTAGGAGATCGAGGAGGACCGTAAAAAAGCTGAACTCGAGGGAGTAGCGGTGACAGCGCCCCGGAAGGGCCGCTCGGTGGAGAAGGAGAACGTGGCCGTTGAGGTGGTGAGCTCCACACCGAGCTGGGCGACTCATTGGGCCGGGGGGCGGGCGATGAGAGTTGAGACCTGAGGCCGGAGAGCGCCCCTCTCCGCCCCAGCTGCCCCAGCCGCCCCAGCCCTGTGGGCGGCCTCTGCTCCCACAGCTGCCCTCTGGGCTTGGGGGTCCCCGTCTCCTCATCTGAGTGACTGCACTTTTTCTCCCTTCCCTCTTGCAGGAGAAGAACTTGGGTCCCTCTCGGAGGTCTCCTGGGACCCCGCGGCCCCCGGGGGCCAGCAAGGGAGGCCGGCCCCTCCCCCCGCAGGGAGGCCGGGCAGGCGTGGGCCGGGTGGCCCGTCACTGGGAGGACAGTTCTGGGGAGCAGCCTCGAGGAGGAGCTGGGGGCCGCGGCCGGAGGGGCCGGGGCCGGGGGTCCCCTCATCTGTCTGGGGCCGGAGATGCCTCAGCTGCCGACCGCAGATCCAAGGTGGGGGCCCGGGATGCGCTTCCGGTCTCGTTCGCCTCGTTCCTGCCCGCAAACGGACCGGCTTTCTGCATCTGTCTTCTTCCGCCCCTCCTCCGTCGGCTCGTTCTCTCTCTTCTCCCTCCCCCACCCCTGACCGGTGTCGCGCGTCCTCTCCCTGTGTTTTTATCTCCCCTTGTTTTGCTCTGTGTCTGGTGCACGCTTGCCACCCGCCGTGTCTTGCCCCGTCTCTGTCCTCTCTCTGGCTCCTTCTCTCCAGTGCACGCGCTCTCCTTGGCTCTCTTTTTCTGTCTGTCTCGCTCCCTGGATCTGTTTGTGGGGAGCAGTGATGTTCTTACTGAGACTGCTCTGCCGCCCCGATGCGGAGGTTAGCAGGCCGGGGGGCTGCGGGGCAGAGTGACTCAGCGCACCATGGACTTGGGCTCAACTTGGTTCGATGAGTTCCCTCTCCTTGGGCAGCTCCCTTCCCTGTGGGAGCTTCTTGGGGGAGTCCTAGAATCAGATTTAAAGGTTACTGTGAGCGTTCTGTGAACAGCAGGCACTTGAAAGCCTCAGAGTAAGTGTCGGAAGAATGTCACTTACGGATGTTCATCTCTCTGTCTACCTATTTGTTTTAGAGAGAGAGTGCGAGCACGTGAGCGAGGGGCAGAGAGAGGGAGAGAGAGTCCGGGGCTGGGAGCGGGACTTACGCTCACGAACCGTGAGATGGTGACCTGAGCCGAAATTGGATGCTTAACTGGCGGAGCCACCCAGGCGCCCCACGGGTGTTTGTTTACCATTTGTACACGCTAAGCTGCCGTCACGTAAAAGACCCCCGAATACCATGGCTTAAACCAAGCGGAAGCTTATTTGTCTCCTGTGTGCCGAGCCCTGGGAACGAAAACGTCCTCTCCAGCAACCTGGCCGCGTGCTTATCTGAAATTCCGTTACCATGGAAGAAGGGGAGAAGGGATTGTGGGGGGTCACCTCGCCATCTGCCAAGTAATTGCTGTTACTGCTGTCATTAGTTCTGTGGCAGCCAGGGTGTGTTGGGGTCCCCGGCTCCTTCCCCAGGTTCAGCGTTTCCCCAGGGAGCTTGACGGGTAAGATTTATTATGGTGCAAGGGCACAGAACAAAACCAGAGGGACAAGGCACGCGGGACGGAGTCTGGAGGGAGCCAGGTGCAGGCCCCCAAGCGTTCTCGTCCGGCCGAGTCACACGGGACGGGGTCCTCCAGCGCTGAGTCGTGACAACCCACGTGATGGGCTGTCTTCCGGGGACTCCCTAGAGCCCAAGAGCCCAAGGTTTTTACCGGGCTCTGGTCGTGTGGGGCCCCTCTGCCTTGCGCCTACCCAAATCCCGGACCTCGGAAGGAAAGCCGGCGTTCCGGGCACACCTGTCGTTTGCACAGAGAGTCGAGGCACCCTGAGCCCCCTTTCTCAGTTAGCCGTTGACCGAGAACCTGCTGGGAGCCGAAGTCCCAGATGCTGGCCCAGGCCTTTGAGAGCAGGCCTGTCTAAGGAGGGAGTCTCCGGCCGGCAGCGGCTCCCCTCCTGCCCGGATGCCAGCGAGCAGTGGGCTTGTGCGGGTCTCCCTGACGGCCCGGTGTTTCCGTGTCCGTGTTCTTACCCCCTAGGAGTGGGAGGAGCGGCGCCGGCAGAACATCGAGAAGATGAACGAGGAGATGGAGAAGATTGCGGAGTATGAGCGCAACCAGCGGGTCAGTGCCCCGGGCGTCCCCGCGGCGCGGCCCTCTGCTACCCCCCGCCCCCTGTGAGCCCGCCAACCCCGTCCCCCACTCCCTGTGCCCGCAGGAAGGCGTGCTGGAGCCCAACCCGGTGCGGAACTTCCTGGACGACCCCCGGCGACGCGGCGGGCCCCTGGAGGAGCCTGAGCGGGACCGCCGGGAGGGCAGCCGCCGGCACGGGCGCAACTGGGGGGGACCCGACTTCGAGCGGGTGCGCTGCGGCCTGGAGCAGGAGCGGCAGGTGGGTGCCGGGTGCTGGGGCGCCCTGGCCTGGCCGCCGTCCTTCCTGCGGCGTAGGTTTGCGCGGGCCTGACCGAGGCAGCAGGGCAGGGAGGGCCAGCCTCCGCGCCCGGTCTCTGAGCCCCAAGCCGATGGTCCGTTGCCATGTGGGCACCGCAGCGCCCTCCCCTCCTGGCTCTCTGGTTTGCTCGGCCCCGTCCTCTCTCGATATCGTCAGAAACGTTTACCGGGAACCACGGGGTGCTGGGCACAGCCTTGGGTGCTGGGGCTGAGTCTCTGTTTTTTGTTTTTCTTTCTTTTTTTTTTTTTTGGAGAGAGGGAGCAAGTGAGCAAGTGGCAGAGAGAAAGAGAGAGAGAATCCCAGGAGGGGCAGAAAGAGAGAGAGAGAGAAGCAGGGCTCCCATGAAGTGGGGCTCGTGCTCACCCGATGCGGGACTCGAACTCACTGCCTGCGAAATCCTGACCTGAGCTGAAGTCAGGTGCTTGAGGACTGAGCTGGAGCTGAGTCTTAAACAAGGCCAAGCCCCCGCCCTAAAGAGGTTGATTCTGGTGGGAGCTACTTAAACGAGCGAGCATATAGTAAGGCGTGAGCTAGCGTCAGACGTAAAATGCAGGGGAGGGGGCGTAGAGGGTGGAGACGGGGTGCTGCTTGGGGAGAGATCTGGGATGGCCTCTGAGGAGGCGCCACACGAGCAGACCGCGTTCGCATCTCTGGCCTGTCACCTCCTTGTGTGACCTTGAGCACAGCAGGCCTGGGGGAGAGACGGGGGCGGGCTGGCCGGTGGCTCGGGGCCCTGACTGCCCGTCTGCGGGGCGGGACAGGGCCGCCGGGCCGGCCTGGCTGGCGCTGGCGACATGACGCTGTCCATGACGGGCCGGGAGCGGTCGGAGTACCTGCGCTGGAAGCAGGAGAGGGAGAAGATCGACCAGGAGCGGCTGCAGAGACACCGCAAGCCCACCGGCCAGTGGCGGCGGGAGTGGGATGCCGAGAAGACGGACGGGATGTGAGTGTCCTCTCTGGCTCCTCGACCTTGACCCCTGACTTAACGCCTTCGTCGCCCCGCCCCGTGTGTCGGGTTCGAGGTCACCATCACCAAATCCCTGGCACATCAAACCGCTTTCTCGTGTCTGCGGGTCAGACGCCGGGCCCCGTAGGCCGCGGGTCCGGCTGGGCTTGCTTCTCCATGCGGGCGGAACTCAGTTCTGCTCCATGTGGGTTCGGGCTGGGGTTCAGGCTGAAGGCAGCAGCTCTGCAGAGAGGTGCTGGTCATAGCATTGGCAGATGAGCAGGAGGGGAGAGCGGGCACATCCGTCCTGGTAGCAGCAGACCCAGCGTCGCTGGGGCCAGAGATTAAGCTGCCCTAGTAGATGGCGCCACGGCCCCGCGGCCAAGGGCACGGATGGAAATTCTGCACGGGGAGGGCACGAGAAACTGCTAACAGTGATCAGACCTTCGCACCTCCCTCCCTCACCGGCCTGTCCCCCACCAACCCAGCTCCTTATCCGGGCGGCACTGGTATCCTTATGTGACTCCGTGCTCTTTGAGGTCCCCGGAAACATCCAGTTAGCCCAACTTAAAGCGAAGCTATACCCTTGTGTCCCGGACCAGAAGACCAACTTCCATACCAGAGAGCTGGCCAATAGCAGTCTAAAGACTGCTATTGAAAACTTAAGTTTTTAATGTTATTTATTTATTTAATCTTTATTTTTGAGAGAGAGAGAGAGTGAGGGTGAGCGGGGGAGGAACAGAGAGAGGGAGACACAGAATCCGAAGCAGGCCCCAGGCTCTGAGCTGTTAGCACGGAGCCCGATGCGGAGCTCGAACCCACGAATCGCGAGGCCATGACCTGGGCTGAAGTCGGATGCTTAACCGACTGAGCCACCCTGGTGCCCCCGCAGCTGTAGTTTTCCATGCCCTCCCTCGCCCTTTGCTGCCTTGCAAGTTTCCACACCTGTCGCTTTTGTCGCTGGCACGGGCTGAAGAAAGAGGGTGTTGGCTGTGTGCCTGGGTGGTCTGAGCATTTCTCTGTGGGTTGTGAGCCCAACCGGTGCAAGCGTGAGGAGGTCTCTGCACAGACGTTGTGGCGAATCCTTCTAAGGTGCGGGCAGCCGGGCTTCTAGCGGGATGTTCTCCGGGTTGGGAACGAGAACGTAATCGTTCTTCCTCGAGCCCCCGAAGCAGCGTGCAGCGCACCTCGTTAGCGCGTGGGTACGTTGATTTCGGCAGCAAACGTGGATCGAGTCCCTCCTCTGTGTCACGAAGGATGGTGGGGATTCTAGGGGATGGGGACACGACAGTGAACAAAACCGCTTCTGCCTTCAAGGGACCTAGATTCTAGTTGGAAAGGTGGACACTGAATAGATCCCAACGGCAGCTCATGAGGAACAACGGAGCGTGGAGAAGGATGGAGACCCTTCTTTTAGACTTGGGTGATGCGCGTGTAATAATATGTGATTATTTTAGACCGGGGTTTAGGAGGGTCTGAGCGGAAGCCTGGAGGAGGTGAGGGTGCCGGCCGCCGAATGGCCTGGGGAGGTGTCCCCAGGAGCAGTGGGTGCAAAGGCCCTGAGGCAGGAGCGCGGTGTCGTAGGAGTGCTAGCAAGCGAGGCCTGACTGGAAGCTGGGGATTATGGGCTTTCGAAGTTTTTGTTTTAGGGGTCAAATACTGAATTTTTTATTTCTGTTAAGCTGCCTGCTCACCCCCTTCTCTCTTCTCCCCAGGTTCAAGGATGGCCCAGCCGCTGCCCTCGAACCATCCTATCGCTACGGTGAGCGGGTGTCCTTGGGTGGGGTGGGGCCGCTGGGTGGGCCGGGCGAGGGGGTTAGTTTGTGCCCTGCCCCCCCCCATCCCTGACCCCTCCCGGCTTCTGTTGCAGATGATCAGGCCTGGGCTCGGCCCCCCAAGCCCCCCACTTTTAGGGAGTTCCTGTCCCAGCACAAAGCGGAGGTCAGCCGCAGGAGGAAGAAGGGTAGCCGATCCCAGACCAAGGCAGCCCCTCGTGCCTACAGGTGGGGGCACCCCTTCCCCTGGCGTGTGCAGGCCCCCCCACTCGGAGCAGGGCCATGTGGCTCTAGACCTGGTTGTCCTGACGTGTATGTGTGGCTTTGTCTTTGCCGTCTCGTCCCTGTCTGTTCTCGGGTACGTGTGTCTCTCTTGTGGGTCAGGCTCTTGCTTCTGGGGAGTTGGGGCCTCCGTCTCTGCTCTACCCCCATCCCTCTCCTCGTCCCCCCTCTTCTTTTCTGCCACCTGGCCCCCCTCCATCTATCTGTGCCTGATAACCTGGGGACACAGACCCGCCGTTTCCTCCTTAGTGCTCCAGCATGCTGGGTCCTCACCCGCAAACCTACAACCCCCTCTCGCCCGGAGTTGAATTTTGCAGCTCTTCTCCGGAGAGGATCTGGAGGTGGGAAGCCCCTTCCCATCCACCTGGGCCTCACCCCTCTCCTTGGTCCCCTCCAGTGACCATGACGACCGCTGGGAGACGAAGGAGGCAGCATCCCCAGCCCCTGAGGCCCCACAGCCCCCCCCACCCGAGGAGACGCCGGTGCAGGTGAGGCAGGCTGTCCTCTCCGGGCAGGGGGGTGGGGGTGCTCCGGGTCCACGCCCGCTCCCCCGACCTGCCCTGTGCTCCCGCAGCCGCTGGAGACCCCAGCTCCTCCTGCCCACCGGCCTCCTGAGGATGACGGGGAGGAGGACGAGGGGGAGGATGAGGAGTGGGAAGATGTGAGTGAGGAGGAGGAGGAGATCGAGGAGGAGGAGGAGGAAGAGGCCATCGAGGAGGAAGAAGAACCAGCCCAAGACCACCAACCCCAGGAGGCTGCGCCCACCGGAAGCCCCACCGGTGAGCAGGCTGACAAAGAGCCTTCCAGGCCAGAGGAGCCCCTGCCACTTCCCCCGGCCCCTGCCACGCCTTCTAGCCCCTTCTCGCCCCTTGGGGGCCACCAGCCCGTGTCTGACTGGGGTGAAGAGGCGGAGCTGAATACTTGCCCCAACGCTGATGCCCTCTCCCTCTCTCCGGGTGAGGCCTGGCCATTTGGAAATGCATGAAGCTGGCTGCTTGTGTGTGTGCTGGAGGGGTGCACTGGCAGGCGGGGAACCGTCGGGGGCTGGGTTCCCCCGCCCCCTTCACTGGGACCCCGTGTACCCACCACCCCAATGGGTAGGGAGGACAGTCCATGCCTGTCTCTGGAATGCCTCCCCCCCCCCCCAGATCCTGCCCGTGCTGTGGGCCACAGAGGCCCCTCCCCAATAAAGAGTTCACGTCCTCGAATGATATTCCCCAGGTGTGTCCTTGAACACCCCCTCCCACTCCCCCAGGGCCTTCTCTCTCACGGTGGGGGGAAATATGGAGGGGTAGGGGCTTGACTGGGCCTCCCCCCTTCCCCAGGAGGTGACCAGCCAGCCCCTGCCTCCCTCGAGAGTGGGCCCTGCCTCCCAGGAACCCAGAAAGCTGAAGAGGAAGGGTCTGAGGCAGCTTCAGGTGGGGGAGTGGACGGGGCCCCAGAAGATGGCCTTCTTCCTCTTTTTCTCCCCCTGGGGCTGAGGGGAGGGCTTGGGGAGAGGATAGAGTGGAGCTGGGTGTGCGGGGAAGCCGCGGATGGGGGGCGGGGAGGGGTGAGGCTACAACGCTTGGGATTGGGTGAGATTGGAGCCCAGGTCAAGGGGGTGGAGCTAAATGGAGGCCCTCTGGGGCCTAGCGCTTGGAAGAATGGTGGGGGAGGGGAGCGAGGGTGGGATTAGGATTTAGAGGCTGACCCCAGGGCTTGGGGGATAAAGTCTAAATATGATGGGGTGGGACTAGGCCCAAGGGGTAGGGCTAAGGGCAGGATTAGGAATTTAAATAGGTCGTCTTCAGCCAGACCACCCTGAGCGTGCCCTATGTCGTCTGATCGCGGAAGCTAAGCAGGGTCGGGCCTGGTTAGTACTTGGATGGGAGGAATTTAAATAGGTCAAAAGTAAGAATGGGGGGGGGGGGGTCTAAGCGAGTAGAGGAAATCAGAATCGAAATGCATTTCCCGTTAGAATGTTGGGCCCAACCACCTCCATCAGTGCGAGCCGGGTTGGGAACCAGGGACCTCCCCAGGCGTGACATTAGAGTTTGGGGGGCAGAGCGAAGGGAGATCTGGTTAGAACTCAGGTGGGCAAGGGCAAAGGGGGGCAGGGGCAAGAGGGCGGGCACTCTTGGGGCTAGTTTAGGTCCGTGGGGGACTGGGCGGGACTGGGGGAGGCTGGAGTCTGAGAGGACAGAGTTTAGGACGGTCGGCGAGGGCAGGGTGTCCAGGCGTTTCTCGTCTTCGTCTCTGGGCCCTTTGCTGGCCAAGTGACTGATCTCGCTGTACCAGATAGCTTCCTCGATTGTAAATAGGGTTCTGCTGGGGTGCATGCAGTTTGTGGGGCCCGCTGCGAGGATTAAAGGGAGTCCGAGGCCCATAAACCATTTAGCGCAGGGCGACTGAAGCTAGGCTCAGTTGGGATCAGAGACGGAACTAGACGGGTAGAGGGTGGGGGAAACTGTTCCCTCCGCTGACTGCCCCTTCTCTCCCCCAGAGGCGGGCACTGAGGGTCAGGAGACCGCGGAGATCACCGACTTCCAGAGGGTGCGTTTCTGCAAGGTGGTGGCGGCCGCTCCGCCACCGGGGGCCGCCCGCTGACCGCGCCTGCAGACTGCGGCCTCCGCGTTCTGCACTAACCTCCTGCCGCCTTGCTCCTCTGTCCTCTGCTTCCGTCACGCTCCAGCCAGGAGAGGGTTAAATGTAAGGGGGGCGGAGTCAGGGCCAGTGAACGGGGTGGGACCAGGGCAATAGGCAAATCTCACGAATGGGGGGCGCCGTGGCACCGGGAGGGTTGAGACGCCCCCGAGTTACCCACCTAATGGCAGCCATGGGGGGGCTAGGTGCCGGTCCCCGGATCTAGATTCCCGCCTCCTGGAGTTTCCATCTGGGGCATGGCAAATAGCCGGTGACTCTCCCGCAGGACTCGGAATTACTAGGCCACCGGCCTTCTCTTATTAAACGCAGTGCTTCCGCTAACCTTTGAACTGTGTTTCTGGAGGGCAGGCAGGCTGGGTTGCTGTGCTTGGCGGGCTTTTCCATGGCGGAAGAGGCGGGAGGAAGGGGTCTTCCTTCCTCCACTCCCCTGATACGTCTTCCCTCCCCCCCCTCTCGCAGGCCTCCCCGAATTCCTGAAGACGCTGCTGGGAGGGGACTGAAGCTTCCCCGCCTTGATGGGGAGGGGGCGGCAGGAGGGGGTTAGTCTGGATTTCCAGGCTGCGCTCTCTCCTCCCCGGAGACTGCTCTGGATCCCATGACTTTAGGGAGAGGGAGAAACTGAGGGTGGTGGGGAGGCGTTGGGGAAGGGGCGTGACTGGCTTATGGGGCAGAGCTGGAGCTTCGGGGCGTTGAATTTAGATCTCTGGACGCGAAGTAAGGATGAGGTGCCGTGAGGGGCGTGGCTAGGGTGCCTGGGCGGGGCCACAACTCTCGTGGGTGAGGTTGGGACCTAGGCGGGCCTTAGATGTGGTATGGGGCCGCGACAGCAGGTTTAGATGCGAGTTCTTAACGCGGCTGTGGGGGGCAGTCCTCGGTGGAGGGCGTGGTCAATGCGGTGCTAGAACCAATGGGCTGAGGCGGCGGAAAGTTGCGGAGCCTGGACTAGAGAGTGTGAATCCAAGGAGAGGAGAGGGTGGCTTCGAGTGCTAGAATCGAGTGTGATTCAGAGAAAGGCAAGTTAGAAGCGGGGAGGACCTGCGGCTAAGGCGGGGCGGGGTTTGTGAGGCTTGAACCTCGTAAGGGCTTGGGGCTCGGAGGCTGGGCTTCGATGCCTGGGAGAAGTCTGTGTCCCGAAAGGGGACGCGGTTGGGGCGCGGGGAGGAGGCCAGAAGGAGGAGGGCGGGGCTAAGTGCTGGGCGAGTTCGCATTTAAGAGGTGTGGGCGTCACACCGAAGCCTGGCAGTAGTTGCCAGCTGCGTTTGCGGGCCTGGGGCGGGGTCAGAGCCAAGTGGGGGTGGGGTCAGGGCGCTAGTTAAGTCTTAGCTTGATATTGGTTGGCTGGAGTCTGGGGAGGGGGTGGGTCCAGGACGCGGAGGAGACCAACCCGCGCGGGGGCGTGATCATCCTGGCGGGGGCGGGGTTGGATCAAGGCGATGCAGAGCGCGGAGGCGGGCCCGGGGAGGGGGCGGGCCCAGGGCGCGGGGGCGGGGCCTGTGCGGGCCGCTGCGCCGGGCGGAGTGGGCTGCGGGGATGCGGGGCACGAGCTGCGTGGGCGGCGGCGGCGAGAGCCCGGGTGGCGCCGGGCTGAGCGAGGGCCCGCGGGGCCGCTGGCTGCGCCTGGCCCCCGTCTGCGCCTACTTCCTCTGCGTCTCGTTGGCCGCCGTGCTGCTCGCCGTCTACTACGGTCTCATCTGGGTTCCCACGCGGCCCCCCGCAGGCCCCGCCGGCCCGCCGCCCAGCGCGCCGTCTCCTCCGTGCGCCGCCCGCCCGGGCGCGCCGCCTGCCCCGGCGCCTGCCGCTGCCTCGATCTCCTGCCTCCTGGGAGCCCCCGGCGGGCCGCGACCCCAGCTCGAGCTGCCGCGCAGCCGCCGCCGCCGCCGCCACAGCGACCACAGCCGCCGCCCGAACCACCGCCAGACACCCAGAGAGAGGCCGGAGGCCGCGGGGGGCCGAGGACCCGGGTAGCCGTCCCTTCCACCCCCTGCTGGATCTCCGGCCCTCGAGAGGCCGGCGCCCCCGCGGCGGATGCTCCGTACCCGGTCAGGCCCGGGCTCCGTCAGGACATCGCCCAGCGTCTCCGGAGTCGTCATCCTGAAGAATGGGGAGCGAAGGGGAGCTGGCTTGGGGCCTCGCTCCTCTGCCGTCAGGCTTCTCCGCCATCAGGCTCCTCTGCCATCAGACCGGGGTCCTCCGCCATCTGGCAGACCCTCTCCTGACCTCTGCCTTCTGACCCCGTCCATGGGATTCTGAGCACAGAGCCCACAACCCGCCCTCCTCCTCTCTGAATCTCCGTGTCCGTATGTCCCCCCTGCAATAAACTCCAGCCCCAAGTGCCTGGTGCTGTGTTTGTTGTATTGTTTTCGAGATGTCTCTCTTTTCAAGTTTGTAAGGGGAAGGCCTTCCCGGCGTCCGATCCTCCTGTCTTTTGCCCTGGGTGGGTCGGGTGGGCTCTCCCTTGACCTGGGCCGGCGTGTTTTTCTTTTCCCATCGCCAACACTTAGCCTTTGGGGTGGGGAGAAGAGGCTTATCTGCAACAGAGCAGTTGAAGGTCAGACAGTGTGAAGGACTTCGCAGTTTTGTGTACGCTTGGGGCAGAAGACAAGTGCCTCTGGAGAGAAGCAGACAAGTCCGCCCTCCTGTTCCAGCACAGATGAGGGGAGAGGTGGGATGGTTTCGCACAAGCACTGGGGTCTTCGGGGATTGGGATTAGTGTGATTATAGCGTCAGGCAGAGAGGCCGGGTCCCCCTGAGATGTCAGCATTGCTGCTGGGAGGGAGTGAGGCCTTCTTCCCGGGGTCTGAGAGCTGAGGGTGGACAGGGGTGGTGGTGGGCCTGTGCTTCCCTGGAAATCACAGAGGAAGTTAGCCAGTACTGTGCTGCCTTTAAAGATTCGTACAACCTCTCTGGCCTGCAGTGCTGCTGGTGGACCGAGGCAGAGAAATTCCAGGCCTGCCGAAAGAGTCCGAAGTGGTTGAATCTGTCCCCTCCCCGCAGAGGACTGAGGCCTGGCTCTGGGCAGGGCATTGGACCCTATACGCAGGTAGCAGTTTTCTTGTCTAGCCTCCTCCTTTGAACTGGAGACTTTCCCAGGGGAGTGAAACTGAACCTCCTCCCTCAGGCTGGGACATCAGTGGATATGGACTGGCTGAGAACGTCAGTCATTCTGTGTCCCTCGTTTCCTCCCTACTGTCCATCCAGCACCACTTCCCAGAGGGTGTCTCCAAACCGAAGGGGAACTCAGGGACCCAGCACCCCTTTATGGTTAGCATAGGGCACTGACCGTGGAGCCAAGATGCCCAGATCCAAATTCCAGCTCTCCCTCTCCCTAGCTGTGTGACCTTGGGCAGGTTACTCAACCTTCCTGGTCCTGTGAAACAAAGATGATGATAGTACTTCCAGAGTAAAACTAGTGATCCAAAGCCTTTCAAACGGCATCACACGTTCCTTCTCTCCACCCGCCTCTGTCCCTCAGGGATTAAAAAAACCACAGCTTGGATCCCGAGGGATGTCAAGTCGGCCCAGAGCTCTGGACACCAGCAAGTGGTGAGTTGGAGGTGGGGACCCTCTGCATCTCTGAACCCTCTCGGCTCTCTAGCTTCCCGCCCTCTTCTCCCAGCTCCGTTGCTCCCCACTCCTCGGTTTCTCTTCCTGTCTCTGTGTCTCCCTCGTGCCACCCTGCTCTCTCCCCCTTCTGTCCCTGCCTCTCTGTCTCTCCCTGCCATCTCTCAGTGTTGTCTCTGCCTCTGTCCCTCACTCGGTGCTCTCTCTGACTCACTCTCTTGAGTCTCTGTCGCTTTCCGCCCCAGCTCTCTCTCTGTGTCTCCTCCCTCCCTCCCCTTGCTTCCCCCCTCCCCCAACCCCCACCCCCCTTCTCGTTTCTTCCCCAGCTCAGTCCCCCAGTGCCCTATCTCCTCTCCCGTCTTTGTCTGTCTTCCTTATCTCTCAGTCTGTCTTTTGGTCACTGTCTCTTAATTTTGCACTTAACAAACACTTACTGAGCATTTACTCTGTGCTGGGCCTTATTCTAGGCACCTGGGTCACAGCGGTGAACAAAACAGGCAAAGCTTCCTGCTTTTGAGGGAGCTGACCTGTTGCTGGAGAGACAGACGAGAAGCATGATGAGTGACTTAAATACATGTTATGTCTGTTAACAAGAAACACAACGGACGAAGATAATCAGGGTGACAGGGAGTAATGGACTCGCTGGTTCCTGGGCAGATGCCAAAGAGGTAAGGGCCGGGCATATAGATCTCTGGCGGGAAGAGTGTTCCAGGACATGGGGACGACAGGTGCGATAGCCCTGAGGCTCAGGTGCTTGGCCGGTTCAAGGAACCATGAAGAAGCCCGGGAGTGAGCAGAATGAGTGAAGGAGAGAGCAGGAAGGGAGGCAAGAGTAAGAGAGAGAGAGAGAGAGAATGGGGGCAGATTGTACAGAACCTCAAAGACCCACCGTGAGGTCTTTGGCGTGTACTTTGAATGAGGTAGAACCATGGAAAGTTCTTGAGCTGAGGAGGGACAGAGCCCGCTTAGGTGTTAACGGAACCCTCTGATTGCCGCATGGGAAGAAACTGTAGGGGGCGCGAGGGTGGAAGCTGGGGCCCAGGGAGGAGGCCACGGCCATGGTTCAGGTGAGAGACAGTGGCTAGAACAGGGTAGTGGCCTGGAGGAAACGTGGGTGGTCAAAATCTTAGTGTGTGTGTGAAATACACATAGCATAAAAGTTACCACTTGAGCCATTTTATTTTAAAATTGTGTTGTTTTTTTAATAGCGTGAGCAGGGGAGGGGCGGAGAGAGAGGGAGACACAGAATCCGAAGCAGGCTCCAGGCTCTGAGCTGTCCGCAGAGAGCCCGATGTGAGGCTCGAACTCACAAACCGCGAGATCATGACCTGAGCCGAAGTCGGACGCTTCACCGACTGAGCCACCCAGGCGCCCCTCTTTTGTTCAGCTTCTTAGGCAAATCACTGAAATTTCTCTGGTCTACAAGTTTCCTTCCTTCCTTCCTTCCTTCCTTCCTTCCTTCCTTCCTTCCTTCCTTCCTTTTTCTTCCTTCCTTCCTTCCTTCCTTCCTTCCTTCCTTCCTTCCTTCCTTCCTTCCGTTCTCTCTCTCTTCCTCTTTCTTTCTTCCTTCCTTTCTTTCTTTCTTTCTTTCTTTCTTTCGAAAAAAATTTAATTTATTTTAGAGAGCACGAGCCAAAGGGAGGGGGTGGAGAGAGAGAGAGAGAATCTTACACTGGTTCCCGAACTGTCGGTGCAGAGCCTCGTATGACGTTCAATCTCACGAACTGTGAGGTCATGACCTGAGCCGAAATTAAGTCGGACACCTAACTGACTGAGCCGCGCGGGCCTCCGGAGCATATATTTTGAAGTTTATTTTTGAGAAAGAGAAAGAGCGGGGAAGGGGCAGAGAGAGAGAGGGAGAGAAAGAGAGAGAACCCCAGGCAGGTTCCCATACTGTCAGCCCAGAGCCCGACGTGGGGACTCAATCTCAGGAACCGCAAGATCACGACCTGAGCCGGAATCAAGAGCGTGGCGCTTAACCAGCTGAGCCACCCACGCGCCTCTTGAACCGTTTAAAGGTGTAAAGTTCAGGGCATGAAGTCCGGTGTTGTGCGGTCATTACCACCTCCATTGATCTGATCGCTGTGAAAAGGAGGGGAGGAGGGACTGGACTAGAGGGAGAAAGTCTGGGGGCGGGGGGGGGGAGTTTTGAGGAGGTGGGGGAGGTGTGAGCATGCACGCACATGCGTGGGGAGAGGCAGAGAGAGAAGGGGACAGAGGACCCAAAGCAGGGTCTGCACCCACAGCAGAGAGCCGGATGCGAGGCTCGAACTCCCGAACTGCGAGATCAGGACCTGGGCGGAAGTCGGACACTCAACCGACTGAGCCACCCAGGCGCCCCCGCAGCAGCGTCTCTTAAAGGGAGAGCCGAGCAGCACCCTTGGGTGGCCACCACAGGGACCTACAGTGTTTCTAGTTCTTTCGGGGCTTAGGGGCAGCCTCACCCCCAAGGGGCTTTGCAGGGTGCCCACGGCGAAGGCACCTGGGAACTCATTCCCATCCCTGGGAGAGAGGGAGGCCTCGCCCCTCCTGGTGGGCTGGAGGGCTTTCTTTCAACTTGGTGGGATCAGTGCAGGTCACATGACAAACCTGGACACCCCCCCCCCCCCCCCCCGTGCCTGTGCCAGGGGCCGTCAGGTGCGGTTGGTTGAGGCTTGGGTTCCGTCACGCCCTGGCGCGAGAAGGCGGGATTACTCTAAACGGTTGGGCGAATCGCGACCCATCGCTGGGTCAGGCCCAAGGCCGTAGACCTCCCCGCTGCAGCCGAACTGCAAGGGCTGGAACTTCCAGGAGGGGGCGCCAAAGCGTCGCCGTCCTCCCGGAAGCCTACCCTGGCCGGGATCCAAGATTCACAATCACGGCAGAAACATTTGTACGTGCACGTTCCAGGGGCCTGCGAGGAGGGTCCCGTGTCCCGAATTCCAAAAAGCCGTGACAACCAAAACAGTTTCTTTGGGGGGTTCGTTTGGGCGCAGTCTCACATGGTGGCAAATCAACTGATAGGGGTTATTTACTTTTTTTTTTTTTTTTTTTTTTTTTTTAATTCTGGACTGGCGCTAATTCGTAAGTTTGTTGAAGGGAAAGATGATCTTTACATACCGCTTTGGGGTTAAACTTTCAATTATTTACACCCTTTATTTATCTCCGTTGGTGTGAACTTTCACGAGTGTTGCTGCAAATATATTAACATGTCTGGTGGGGAGGGGGCTGCCTCAGACCCCTGGGAGTGTTACATAAAATGTGGCATTTGCTCAGAATCGCCTTTCTAAAATTGGAACACTTCTGATTTCCGAAAGGCATCTGTCCCCAAGGACTTCAGCTAAGGGATCGTGGACCTCAAGTCGGGCATGCTGCCCAACCGAGATTCATCTTAATTACTTGTTCAACGTTTATTTAATGGCTTTGGGAAGAAACTCATTTTCCATTACGATTTTTTAAAAATAGAGAACGGCGCTGGTCTACTAAGTCCCCTTTGTTAATCATACGCTGTTTTCAGTGTCGTGTGTGTAAGTGACTGTCCGTGTGTCCTTGTTTTTGTTGTTGTTTGTTTGTTTGTTTTTCTTAGTAGGCTTTACTCCCAGGGCAGGGCTTGAACTCATGGCCCTCAGATCAAGACCTGAGCTGAAATCAAGAGTCGGGAAGCTTAGCTGACTGAGCCACCCAGGCGCCCCTGTGTCCCTCTGTGTGTGTACCTATGTGGGTCTTTGGGAGAGTTTTTTGTATGTGTGATCGTGTCTGTGTGCGTTTGCAAGGGTCTCGTTGTGTCTGTAATTGTGTGTGCGCGCGTGCGTGTGTGTGAGTGAATGTGCACGACAAGAGGCATAGTTCAGGGTTTAAAGTTGATCTGCTGAAATAAAGTCCTCATATCAGCTGCCTCGTATCTGCCTCCGTCTTCAGAATTGAAAATTCCGGAGAAATATTGCGCCGCCAACCGATACCCTGTACTCCCACCAGAGGGCGCCCACCTGCTTTGGCCAGAAGAAATGTAAAAACTACATTTTGGGGGGCCATTTCTTTATTTTTATTTAAAAAAATTTTTAAAATTTTTTATTTCTTAAAATTTGCATCCAAGTTCGTTAGCATATAGTGCAAACAATGATTTCAGGACATAAAATGTGCCATGTCCTATATTTTAGGTGTGCAGTTAGTGGCATGAAATACATTCACCTTGTTGTGGGACCGTCACTGCCACAGGGTTTCCAGAATGTTTTCATTTCCCCAAACTGAAACTTTGTATCCCTCAAACAATACTCTCCATTTCCCCACCTCCCCCACTCCAGGCAACCTCTATTCTTTCTGTCTCTGTGAATTTACCTCTTCTCTGTGCCTCATTTAAGTGCAGTCGAACAATATTTGCCCTACAATATTTGCCCTTTCGTGCCTGTCTCATTTCACTTAGCATCAAGTTGTCAAGTTTCATGCACGTTGTATTGTGTATCAGAATTTCCATCCTTTTTAAGGCCGAGTGATATTCCACTGAATGCACGTTGTATCACATTTTGTTCATCCATTGGTCTGCTGATCGACATTTGGAAACTCATTGCGTTTTAACATAAATAACATTTTATTTTATTAAAAAATTTTAAGTGTTTATTTTCAAGAGAGAGAGACAGAGCACGAGCCGGGGAGGGGCAGAGAGAGAGGGAGACACAGATTCCGAAGCAGGCTCCAGGCTCCGAGCTGTCAGCACAGAGCCCGATGAGGGGCTCGAACCCACAAGCCGTGAGATCATGACCTGAGCCGAAGTCGGACACTTCACCGGCCGAACCACCCAGGCACCCCAACATAAATAACATTTCGAATGAAAAATGCTGTATTTTCCAAAATTAAAAAAAAAAAAAAGTAATGAGAAGAGTGACATCACTTTACATTTCTGAGAATATTTAACGTCTGGCTCAATAGAAGACAACTGGGTTCTTATACTTGCTTCTGCATTTGTTCTGTTGCAATGTTACAAGTCAGCTAGCCTCTGGAAAAAAAAAAAAAAAAAAAGCTTGGTGAACTCCAGCCAAGTCAGGAAAGTCCCGAGCATGAGCCTTTTAAACCCACTCCCCCTCCAGCTACATCATCCTGAAACTTACGTAGTTGTAAAACTGTCTTTAGTCTTCCGGGTCATGTACATTTCAAATATATATATATATATATATATATATATATATATATATATATTTAGAGAGAAAGTGTGAGAGCGTGTGAGTGGGGGGGAGGGGCAGAGAGAGAGAGAGAGAGAGAGGGAGAGAGAATCCCAAGCAGGCTCCACACTGTCAGTGCAGAGCCCGATGCGAACCTTGAGACGGTGACCTGAAGTCAGATGCCCCCCAGGCGCCCCCCCGGGGCATGTACATTTCACATCTGGTTCTGGGTACAATTCTTTATCACTTAGTCACACTGCAGCCATGTAGTGATGATGGACTCACGGCTATACTGCTGCTAATGTATCCGTTTACTCTGGTCCGAGAATAACCCAAATCTGCGTGTGATGTACACATACGGATGTTTATTTAGCGGGTGCATCCGGGGGTCAGCTGATTGTGGCCGGAAGGCTCTGCTGATCCTAGCTGACTTCTCCTGTACGACCGACCGGGGTCCCATGGAGCTGGACTGCCTGGGGCTGCGCATGGTTGGATGGCTTGCTGATCTTGGCTGGGCTCCCTCAGGTGTTTGTGGCTGGGCTGATCCTGGCTGGCCCCGGCAGGTGCATCCAGTGCTTGGGACCAACGGCCTATCCCAAGAATATCCTTCTCGTAGTGATGGCAGAGGTGTGAGCCCAATTGCCATGGTGCATCTCAAGCCTCTGTGGTCTGTGTGCCTTCATCCCATTGGCCAAGCAAGTTGCACAGCCTCTTGGTATAAAGGGGTGGGAGACACATTCCTTCCAAGGAGATGAGGCGGACGGAACGAAGGCTTGTGAAGGGTTACCGGATCTGCACGGGTGGTCATGTCCCATGTCCCACGTCGCCATAGGATGAGGGGGTGGATGGGGGGTGGGTGACCTGGGCGCTGGGTTCAAACCTGAAACTGGGAATCAAAGGATGGCCGTGCGGGCAGGGAGGGTATAAAAGGCATAAATGTGCCCTAGAGGCTGAGGAGTAATTTACAGAGCAAAAAGTGTGTGTGTTGGGGAGGGGGTGCGTAGGTGGGAAGCTGAAAGCCATGTGATCTGACTCTAACCTGCGCCCCATGTCACTGCTGGCTTTGCTTCTCAGCCCAAACCATAGGGACAGCCCGCGCGTAGGCTCTCTGGTTGAAAATCCCAGCTATGCCCCCACTCGATGGCCAGAATCGATGGCCAACCATGCGAGCGGGTCACCTGGCACGTCCGGCCCGGTTGGGCCTTCAGATGAGCACAGCTCCAGCCGACCTCAAGAGGCTCCAAGTGAGAAGTGCCCAGAAGTCCATCCACAGGACCATGAGAGAGGATACCGATTGGAGGCCAATTTTTTGTTTGTTTGTTTGTTTGTTTTACTTGTGACACTAAAGGACAACTGTGAGCCTATTCTTTTACTATGATGATGATTATCAAAAAAATTTTTTTAATGTTTATTTATTTTTGAGAGACAGAGAGATAGAGCATGAGTCGGGGAGGGGCGGAGAGAGAGAGGGAGACCCAGAATCCGAAGCAGGTTCCGGGCTCCGAGCCATCAGCACAGAGCCCGACGTGGGACTCGAACCCACGAACCGCATGCTCATGACCTGACCCAAAGTCGGACGCTCAACCGACTGAGCTCCCTAGGGGCCCCAACCCCTGCTCTTTCAGAGCAATGCTCAGAGCCTGAGAGAGCTCTTTGTTGCCTGTCCCTGCTGCCCCAGGAGGCCTGGGGCTCAGGACTGTGGGGGACTGAAAAGTGTCCTTGCCGGCAGGGGACAGAAGCAGCGTAGAACCCTTAGGAAGTGCTTGCCCTGAGCCTGATGAGGACCGAGAGGAGAGTGTTTCATGTTCTCTGTTTTCTGTTTGATTACGTGCTGACGCCCGCACTTCGCTGTGATAAAAATAAATGTGGTTTTTATCCAGAGAGAAGAGGTGGCTTGTCATCCTGGCAACTCTGAAGGCAGATTGTCAGGCAGGGGGCACGGGCAGGGACGCTGAGAGAGAGGGAAGCGACAGAGGGGACAGTGGGGGGGGGGGCGGTGGAACCTGAGCCGGCACTGAGACATCTGGGGAAGGAGGTGTGGCAACTTGGGAGTCGGGGAGGGGGGTGTCTCTGAGGCCGAATGTGAAAGAGAAACGGAGGCACAAAGAGACGTCAAGAGATGCAGAGATGGAAACATGGAGACAAATGCAGGGAGAGAAGTTCCGAGAGAGAGACAGAACCCTTGGGAGGTTGGGAAGGACGGGGACTGTGAGGTTGGGGGGGGGGGAGGAAAAGAGGGAGAGACAGAGTGAAGCAGAGACAGAGGGAGCCGAACATGCCAAGAGAGAGGAGGAAGGACAGGGACACCTGAGCGGCTCAGTCAGTTGAGTGTCCAACTCTTTTTTTTTTTTAACATTTAATGTTTATTTATTTCTGAGCAAGAAAAGAGAGACAGAACGTGAGCGGGGCAGGGGCAGAGAGAGAAGGAGACACAGAATCCGAAGCAGGCTCCAGGATCAGAGCTGTCAGCTCAGAGCCCGATGCGGGGCTCGAACCCACGAACCGCGAGATCGTGACCTGAGCTGAAGTCGGACGCTCATCCGACTGAGCCACCCAGGCGCCCCTGAGCATCTGACTCTTGATCTCAGCTCAGGTTCTGACGAATCTCATCGTTCATGGGATCGAGCCCCACGTTGGGCTCCACACTGACAGCACGGAGCCTGGTTGGGATTCTCTCTCTCTGTCTCTCTCTCTCTGCCCCTCCCCCACTCTCTAAAAATAGATAAATAAACATTAAAAAAAATAAGGAGGCAGGACAGATGACCCATCTGAGGAGATGAAGTTGAGGGGCTTGAGTTACCTTGAAAGCATCTCAGAGACACCAAGAGAGAGAAGGACAGAGGGGGTGGAGAGTCCCCCAAAGGCTGGGTGATGGGGGACAGAGAGAGATGGGGAGGAGCCACACTGACAGACTATAGCACTGAGCGGGGAAGATGGGGACACAGTGGACACGGGCCAGGAGAAGAGGGATGGAGAGAAGGAAACGCTGAAGTTCGGGGTGACTGAAGGAGGAGGAAACGCAACAAGAAGAGAGCGGATAAAGACTCTTTGCTTTTTTTAAATTTTAGAGAGAGAGTGAGTGTGAGCAGGGGAGGGGCAGAGGGCAGAGAGAGGGAGAGAGAGAATTCCAAGTGGGCTCCACGCTCCGCACGGAGCCTGCCGTGGGGCTCGATCCCACAACCCCGGGATCATGACCTGAGTCAAAATCAAGGGTCAGGTGCTCAACCCAGTGAGCCACCCAGGCGCCCCAAGAGGGGACAACGTTTCTGAGAAAGGGACAGGAAGGTGGTGTGCAATTAGATAGGGGGAGAGGCAAACTAAGGACTGGGAAGCGTGGAGTGTGGTCATCAAATGGACAGCTGGAGGCGGGTGGTATCTGGGTTTGGGAAGTGGAAAGAAAGCTAGAGATGGAAACCAATGGACACTCTGGAAAATTCCGAGAGGCGCGGTTGCTGAGAAGCACCCAGACAGGTGCGTCTGTTGCACGTCCCCAAGACGACTTTCATGTTTGGCGACTCACCAGAAGGGCTCACGGAACCCAGAAGAGCTGTTAGAATCACACTTGTGATTTATCAGAGCGAAAGGAGAGAGATTAACGTCAGCCGAGGGGAAAGGTGGGCACGCGGCCTCCAGGAGAGACCAGGCGTGAGCTTCCGGTTGTCTGTCCCCACGGAATCGTATGGACAGCGCTCGCTTTTCCTAGCGAGGTCACGCGGCCGCACACCTGGAGCCTTTGCCAACCAGGGAGGCTCCCCTGAGCCTTGGTGTCCAGGGTTTTTGTTGGAGGGGGTCAGTTACAGGGGCATGGAGACCCCGGGGGCATTTTTCTGCCTCTCCCACTGAACAGTGGAATACAGCTTTGCAAGAAAAAGGAATTGGATACGGAACATTACACCACGTGAAAGACACCGGGCAAGAGAAATCACCTCCTACCTTACCCTTCCACTTACACGAAATTCTAGGAAATTCAAACCGATCTGTTACGACAGAAGGCAGATCAGTGATTTCCTGAGGGCAGAGGGTAGAGGGAGGGCTAGATTACAAAGAACCGCAAAGAACCTTCTGGGCACTATGGAAATGTTTGTTAACTTGCTTGTGGCGGGGGTGTCACCTTCCTACCTCGTTCTCCATACGTGCTGTGTGTGGCACATCGATTATACTTTAATAAAGTCGTGAAAAATAGCACATAGGAACTCAGTGGTACACGTACTGGATTTAACAGGAGACTAGGTGTCTTCAGTTTGGCATCCTTAGCTTCACTCAGTTGCCACAAGCATTATAGTCATTTCAAAAGCTTTATTATGGGGGCCCCTGGGCGGCTCAGTCGGTTGAGCGTCCGACTTCAGCTCAGGTCACGGAGCTCATTGCTCGTGAGGTTCGAGCCCCTCGTCGGGCTCTCTGCTCACCGCTCGGAGCCTGGAGCCTGCCTCGGGTTCTGTCTCTATCTCTCTGCCACTCCCCTGCTTGCTGTCTCTCAAATATAAAATAAAACATAAAAAAAACATTTAAGATTTTCTTTGTCTCCCTCTGCCCTTCTCCCCCGCTCACACACTCTCTCTCTAAAAAAATAAGAATAATAAAAAGCTTTATTCTACTAAGGCGTTTCCCATTCTGTCATGATATTTTGACAATAACCCTGCGTACTAAACATTCTTCCCCTCGTTTTACAGAAGTGGATGGGATGGGGGAGGGGAGGTCAGAAACATGGCCAGTCACATACAAAGGTTTATCTGACGGCAAAGACCTCCATGAATTCTGAATTCTTTAAAAAAAATTTTATTATTATTTTTTATTTGGTTTTAATGTTTCTTTATTTTTGAGAGAGAGAGAGAGAGAGACAGAGCAGGAGTGGGGGAGGGGCAGAGAGAGAGGGAGACCCAGAATCCGAAGCAGGCTCCGGGCTCCGAGCGGTCAGCCCAGAGCCCGACGCGGGGCTTGAACCCATGAACCATGAGCTCATGACCCGAGCCAAAGTCAGATGCTCAACCGACTGAGCCGGCCAGGTGCCCCTCGAACTGTTACTTATATCCATAGACCTTAATTTTTTCCTTAGGGTTTCTCTCTCTCTGTCCCACATGGAGGCCTTTGGGGACAGCATTTTCAGCTCACTCACTCATTCTTTAGCTGTATCCATTCGGCCATTCAACTCACCTATTAAGTTCTTTATTTCAGTAATTATATCGTTCATGTCCCTTGTCTCCAGTTAGGTTCTACTTCATAACTTCCTCTTCTTGCTTCAGATTTTCAATATCCTCTCTTGGTTCTCCACGGATATTTAGGATGCTTGTTTTACATGCCGTATTAGCTCCACTTCATTGGGTAGAGTTTCTTCCAAGCCTGACCGACAGGTTGGAGCCTCCTGGGGATGCCGACAATTTTGCGCTTCAGGAAAGGTAACAATTCAGTGCTCTTTAAACTTGATAGCTTTGCACTAGTTTTCTTTGAGCATTGATTTAGAGGTGAGGCAGAGAAACTGATTTCTGTTCGTCAGAAAAACAACAACAAAAAAAACCACACACACAAAAACCGCGGACAGAAAGTGAATTACAGCGTCTGGCCAGAGCAGAGACAATTTCCTGGTTAAAAAAGAAATTGTCAAGGGGCATGGGGGGGGGGGGGAGGAGACATCGCAGGTGCCTCTCCCCGCCTGGGTTCACCCGCGAGGGCTGACAGTTTCCGGCACCTGGTCAGCCTCTCAGCTCGGCACCGAGGTGTCTCCTTGTGGCTTTTTCTGGCATCGCTGGACTTATTTGGACCCCAGGTGCAGCCCCCGAAGTGGGAGGGGTTGGGGCGACCCCGCCTCAAAGGGGGCAGCGGGTGATGACATCAATGCCCACCCCGTCCCCCCTTCGGTGGGAAGATCCCGAGGTCTGTTCTGCCTGGTTCCTCGCAGGGTCCCCAGCAGGGTCCCCAGCAGGATCAAGCCCAGGTTGCCCCCAACCGGTGGGCGTTAACACACCCTTTAATGGCCTTTCTCCCTTCTCTGGTCTCTGGTCTGTACTTCCTCACTCCTGCTGCCCTTGATCGACCCCCGCATAAACTACCTGTCAAATCACCGCTTTGGGGGAAACTCAGGCAAAATTGCGATCGTCTCCAGATCTTGTCCTATTTTCATTTTCTTCACATATATATATATATATTTAAACATTTTTTAAATTTTTAAATGTTTATTTATTTTTTGAGAGAGAGAGAGAGGGAGATAAAGAACAAATGGGAGGGGGACAGAGAGAGAGGGAGACAGAGAATCTGAAGCCGGCTCCAGGCTCCGAGGTGTCAGCACGGAGCCCGATGTGGGGCTCGAACCCATGAATCGGGAGATCATGACCGGAGCCGAAGTCAGATGCTTAACCGACTGAGCCATCCAGGCGCCCCTATTTTTTTCCCCATTCTTCAGACTTGGTCTTTTTTTGTGGGGGTGTGTGTGTGTGTGGGGGGGAGGTGCACGTGAAACAGTTTAAAATTAGAGAATAATATCAGTGGTTTATTGCCAGGAAAATAGCTCCGCCTTCATATCAGGCTTTCAGCTGATTGCCAATGTGTGCCCCCCCACCCCCCTCCTTCCCACAAGGGGCACCTGGCTGGCTGGGTTGGAGGAGTGGGCGATTCTTGATCTCAGGGTTGTGAGATCGAGTCATGTCTAGTGGAGAGGTTACTTAAAAATAAATACACTTAAGACAAAGCGCGTGCACCCGTGACCAAACACAGACCCGACAAAGGGCAAGGCTTAAAACATCTCCACAGGGCGACGGCCCGGGCGGAGTGAGGGCAGAACAGGAAACTTGACCAGTTTTCCCCCATGAGGCTTGAGTCCAGCACTTGGCGTACTTTGGGGAGTAAGGGGATTAAAATTGGTGGTAAAGATGGATAAATGGGGCGCCTGGGTGGCTCAGTCGGTTGAGCGTCCGACTTCGGCTCAGGTCATGATCTCGCTCGTGGGTTCGAGCCCCGCGTTGGGCTCTGGGCTCTGGGCCGGGAGCCTGCCCGAGATTCTCTCTCTCTGCCCCTCCCCTGCGCACACCCTCTCTCGCTCTCTCTCAAAATAAATAAACATTAAAAAAAGACAGGGAGACGAAAGACAGAACAGAGGAGAGACCAGGTGAAGACAGAGGCCGAGGCTGGACGCGGCCACAAGAGCCAGGAGTATCTGGAGCCGCCAGAAGCTACAGGAGGCAGGGGTGAAACCTCTCCTGCCCCTACGGGAGGCGAGGCCCTGCCCTGCCCTCACCCTGATTTCAGGCTTCTGACCTCCATGCCCGGGAGACAATAAACTGCTGTCGCTTTAAGCCACCCAGTTGGCGGTCATTCGTGGCAACAGAAAATGAATACAGCGGGGTTCTTATAAAATTGAAACACACAGGGGCGCCTGGGTGGCTCAGTTGGTTGGGGAACCGACTTCGGCTCAGGTCATGATCTCACGGTTTGTGGGTTCGAGCCCCACATCGGGCTCTGTGCCGACAGCTCAGAGCCTGGGGCCTGCTTCGGATTCTGTGTCCCCCCCTCTGTCTACCCCTCCCCTGCTCATGCTGTGTGTCTGTCTGTCTCTCAATAATAAATAAACGTTAAAAAAATTAAAAATCAAATCAAATCAAAACACACATTAACCACATCACCCAGCAGTCCGGCTCCTAGCTCCCCGGACGCCCCGCAGCAGTGAAACCTTTTAAAGATTTTATTTGTCCAGAGTCTCTCCGCCCCACGTGGGGCTCGAACTCACCACCCTGAGATCAACAGTCGTGGGAGGATGGAGTGCCACTCAGCAATTAAAGGGGACTTCTGCGACCCACACAGCGACAGGGATGAGTTGTAAACGTATGAGGCTGAGGGGGAGAAGTCAGATTCAGAAAGCTGTGTATGGTATGATTCCGTTTATAGGACATTCTGGAAAAGGCCAATCTGGTGACGGAGACTAGCGCGGCGGTTGCCAGGGGTTACAGGTGGGGGAGGGGCTGGCTGCAAAGCGGCCCCTCAGGGAATTTTCCGGGGTGGGGGGCGGGGGACGAGACTGTTCTGGGTCTCATTTGCGGTGGTGGTTACCCCACTCGGTGTTTTTGTCAACGCTCGCAGGACGGCACGCCCCCAAAAATGGGTTTTGTCCTATTGGGTTCAAAATAAATTAATAAACAATTTAAAAAGATCTTAAAACCGGCATTTTAGGATCAGAGATACCCATTCGCTTTGTATCCGTGCATTTTTATTTATTAAAAAATATTTTCTAATGTTTATTGATTTTTGAGAGAGAGAGAGAGAGAGAGAGCGAGTGTGAGTGGGGGAGGGGCAGAGAGAGAAGGAGACACAGAATCCGAAGCAGGTTCCAGGCTCTGAGCCGTCAGCACAGGGCCCCACGCGGGGCTCGAACTCGCGAACCGCGAGATCATGACCTGAGCCGAAGTTGGATGCGAAACTGACTGAGCCCCCCCAGGCTCCCCTGTTGTTCTTGCTGGTGTTTTCCACCAAGAAGAGGCCCTCTGCCTGATGTGTCCTCCGGCTTCTTTCTCCCAGCTTCCCCTTGGTACTTCCTGTCACCATCTGGTTTCCAGGTTCAGCCGGGGCTGGAAGTTCCCGAAGTCCGTCTGACCAGGGTTAGAAGGTTGTGTGGGCCCAACCACTGCTGGGGCTGGGCCCACCACATCCTGCCTCAGAAGATCCTGTGGCCACCGCTCAGGAGCCCCAGTACACAAGGCCAGCATCTGTCTGGCTCTGGGCTTCCTGTGACAGCTAGCAGGGTGGTGGCTGGCCACCAGTGGCTGTTGTCCGTGGTGTGGTGGCTGCAGCCCCATGCTCGGCCCGGCCAGCTTCACATGGGTAGTAGGAAATGCGGATTCAAAGTAACATAGGATTTAAAAATTGTTTTAGGGGGGCGCCTGGGTGGCGCAGTCGGTTAAGCGTCCGACTTCAGCCAGGTCACGATCTCGCGGTCCGTGAGTTCGAGCCCCGCGTCAGGCTCTGGGCTGATGGCTCAGAGCCTGGAGCCTGTTTCCGATTCTGTGTCTCCCTCTCTCTCTGCCCCTCCCCCATTCATGCTCTGTCTCTCTCTGTCCCAAAAATAAATAAACGTTGAAAAAAAAATTAAAAAAAAAATTGTTTTAAAGATTTTATTTTATTTTTTTATTAACAAAAACAATTTTTTTTAACATTTCTTTATTTTTGAGAGACAGAGAGCAGGCAGGGGAGGGGCAGAGAAAGAGGGAGACACAGAATCCCAAGCAGGCTCCAGGCTCTGAGCCATCAGCACAGAGCCCGACGCGGGGCTCGAACCCACAAACTGTGAGATCGTGACCTGAGCTGAAGTCAGACACTTAACTGACTGAGCCACCCAGGCACCCCGGCCCATTTTTCTATTAGGTTGTCTTTTTTATTATTATTATTATTATTATGTCTGAGGGTGCTCACTGTGGTCTGAACAAAAGCGTCAGAAACCACCTAATCCCAATAGGCAAATGATTAAGTAAACAGATTTCAAGCCAAGAATGGATTTATTAAGCTGTTGAAAGGGGGGAAAATAGGTGCTTTCAAATGTATTCACAAAAACATTATTCAGAAAGCTAAAGTGATGATCTCACAGTCGTGGGATCAAGCCCCGCGCTCGGCCTGCTTGGGATTTTCTCTCTCCCTCTCTCTCTGCCCCTCTCCTGCTCACTTTCTCTCTCTCAAAATAAATAAAAGAAAAAATTGTGACAAAAGCACCTTATTGGAACAGTTGATGACATTTGAACATGAACTGCAGATTATATCAGTACTGTATTTCCTACTGCTCTGTGGTAAAGAGGCATGGGGTTTCTAGCTCACTCTCTAGTGATTCAGAGAAAAGGGCGAAGATATATATCTATATATATCTATATCTACACACACACACAGAACCTTTGTATCAGGTTCCCATGGCTTGCCAGCTCCCACAATTCCAGGAACCGATTTCTTTTTTATTTTATTTTTTTACATTTTTATTTATTTTTGAGAGACACAGAGAGACAGAACACAAGTGGGGGAGGGGCAGAGAGAGAACAAGACACAGAATCCGAAGCAGGCTCCAGGCTCTGAGCTGTCAGCCCAGAGCCTGATGTGGGGCTCAAACCCACAAACCGCGAGCTCGTGACCTGAACGGAAGTCAGATGCTCAACCCACTGAACCACCCAGGCGCCCCTCCAGGAACCAATTTCTTAAGACAAATATCCCTCTCTTCCTCCTTCCTTGCCTCACTCTCTCCCTCCCCTCCCCCGTTTCTTTATCCTGTTTTTAAAATTTTATTCCGAGAGAGAGAGTGGGGGAGGGGCAGAGAGAGAGAGAGAGAGAATATCCCAAGCAGGCTCCTCACTGTCCTCGCGGAGCCGGATGCGTGGCTCGAACTCGTGAACCGGTGGGATCACCACCTGAGTCAAAATCAAGAGTCAGACGCTTCACCCACGGAGCCCCCCAGGCGCTCCTATCCTATTCTTTTGGAAGATTTTATTCTTTTTTTTTTTTTTTTTAAAGCCATCTGTACACCCAACATGGGCTCAAGCTCAAGCTTACAACCCTGAGGTCAAGAGTCATATGCTCTAGTGACTGAGCCAGCCAGGCGCCCCCTCTTTGTCCTATTGGTCCTGTTTTTCTAGAGAACCCTGATTGATTACCTGCCGCGTCCCCCCCCACCCCCCACCCCAGGCATATAGTGGGCGCATATTAAAGAAAGCCCAGCACAGGGGGCAAATGCAACGGTGCGTGAATCTGGGCGAAAGCCACACGGGAGTTGCTTGTAGTCTCCTTGCCACTTCCACTTAAGTCGGAAATTACATCAAAATCAGCAGTTGCAAAAAAAAAAAAAAAAAAAAAAAAAATTCTGAGAAGTTCATAACTTCACCAAGGGTCTAGGGCACAGAAAACATTAAGAACCCACGGGTGCGCCTGGGTGGTCCAGTCCGTTGAGCAACCGACTTCCGCTCTGACCCGATCTCCCTGGTTGGTTCCTGGGGTCCAGCCCCGCCTCAGGCTCTGTGCTGACTGTGCAGAGCCTGCCTGGGACTCTCTTGCTCTCTGCCTCTCCCCCGCTCCCTCTCGCTCTCAAAAATAAGCAAACAAAAAAAAAAAAAAAAAAAAAAAAGGAAAAAGACGAGAAAACGTTAAGAACCGTGCTTTAAGGCAATACGCAGCTTTGGTCCAAAATTCTAAAAAAAAAAAAAAAAAATTAGGGGGCGTGGCCTGGCTTTCTGAGTCTCTCCCAGCTCAAGCGCCCCCTTGAGGTCAGGGTCAGTATGACAGCACCTCCTCCCTACCAGCGCCAAATCCTCAGAAAGCGACCGTCCAAGTCCTTGCTGAGCGCCCCTGGACCACACCCGTGGCTTCGTGTAGCAGCACTAAAACCCGACATCGTGCACCCTCGTGTGGGTCCCCAAACACAAATACCACACTTGTGACAGCCTGGGGGAACGACTCCGAACTCTGTAGGGGCTTCGGCAGCATGGCAGTGGAGATGGGTCAAAAAAAAATCTTTTTTTTTTCGATTTTTCTTTTTGGTAGGGGTGGTGCATTTCTTTTTCACGTGTCTTTAATTTTGAGAGAGAGAGAGAGTGCGAGTGGGGGAGGGACAGAGAGAGAGGGAGACAGAACCGGAAGCAGGCTCCAGGCTGTGAGCGGTCAGCACAGAGCCCCACGTGGGGCTCGAACCTACGAGCCTGAGAGATCATGACCTGAGCTGAAGTCCCGGCTGCTTAACCGACTGAGCCACCCAGGCGCCCCTCCTTTCTTTTCTAAGTAAACACTGTCTAACGTGGGGCTCGAATTCACAACCCTGAGATCAAAACTCATGGGCTCTCCCCACCGAGCCAGGCAGGCGCCCCCATTTCTGTGGTTCTAAGCCGCTCAGTTTGTGGCATTTTGTTACAGCAGCCACAAGAGACCAACGTAGGGTCCTTCCTCACCCCAGGCTTCCACGTGTCTCCGGGAGAACCCAGAAAGAGGCCGGAAACGATGGCTGTGCTCAGGGGGTGCCAACTTCAAAAGGCCAGGCAGGAGGATTTAACAGCCGGGCCACCTCCACGGACCTCTCTGGGCCTCCAAGCAACCTGGCTGGGAGGCTGGGGCTCTCTCACGATCCCTGCTCCCCAGGATCCCAGGGGGATTTGATCCAGTTGGATCTCTGAGCTTTTCTGCACCTTCCCCGGGGCCCTAGAAGGTCCCACATGGGGAAACCAAGGCCAAGAGAGGGGTCGAGCCTAGATCTGGGCGGTGGCGGGGGGGGGGGGGGGGCGGTGTCTCTTCTCTCTGGGTTCCACCCTCGTCAGGCCAGGAATTTCCTCAGGTTTGTGAGCCCAGCCTCCCTACTCTGGCTGGAAGGAGGTGTTCAGAGCTCTCTGGGTAATGCCCCACGGAAGCTGCCCCAGTTGGGGTGCCCAGTGCGCAGACCAATGAGAACCCCAGAGGGGAAAGACTGGTCATTTCCTTTCTGCTGTTTGCACCCTCCCTTGGGGCTTAAAAACCACAGTCTGTGGGCAGGACGCACCTTCGATCAGCGGGGAGCCCGGGAGACCTGAATATGGTGAGTCCCCCCCCAGCAGGATCATGGGGCTCAGGAACCATCTCCCTTCTCTGTCTCCTTGCTGGGTTTCTCTCTCTCCCCACCACTCCCCTTCTCGCTGCCTCTCCCTCTCTCTGTTCTCTGTCTCCTCCCTTCTCCCCTGACCAGAATCTCAAGACTCTCCAGGGCTGGGAAACAGCTACAAAGTAAGATCATCAAAGGGATTATCCCCAGGTCCTCAGGGCTGGGATCAGAAAGGTCCCTGGGGCAGGAAATCCGAGCGTTGGATCTGGCTAGATGGCATCTTCCTCAAGTGGAGAGATCCAGGAGGGGTCTTTCTGGCGGCGGGAAGGACAGGAGCAAACCCTGGGAGGCTGCAAAGAACCAGCTCGGAAGCAAGGTAGTTACTCACCCGGACTTTCAGATGTTCTGAATTGTAGAGACGGGGAAACTGAGGCCCAGGCAGGAGCAGAGATGGCCCGGGTCCTTCACGGGTGGGTGGCAGACCCAGGCTGTCCCGTGGGTTCTGTGAGTGTCAAAGGGAGCGGGTCTCCAGGCTCTGGGAGGGCTCCCGCCTGCCCTGCCCCCCACCCCCCTGTGCCCCCAGGGCTGGGTCTCCAGAGAGGCAGGGCTGTGATTTAGTACCTGCCTTGCTAGAGGTTCTGGTCTTGCTTCATCTGGGTGAAAGAGGAAACGGAAGACACATTAGCTGACCAGGGAGGGGCTTGGCATTGCCTCACCCCACTTTTGAGGCCTGGCTGGGGCCAACAGGACTTTGCGAAGCGGACCGACCTTTGGCTTCGGCTTCTTCTTGCCGTAAAAAGGTCCCAAATACCAAAGCGGATTCAGTGAAAAGTCACTCTGCCCGCCCAGCCCAGAGCCTCAGACTCCTTGTCACGCTGTGTTGGATCCTTCCAGAAACAGCCTACAGGTGCTCAAGAACAGAGGTGAAGGGAATAGAGTAGGGGGTAGTTTGACATGGGGGTCGAGTTGAAATAAGCTTCACGTTCTGTCTCTTCTGTGTAATAGACGAGGAGACTCCTCTTTCTTGGGCTTCCTTCTCTTTACCTTGAAGATGGGGAGAACAATCCGACCATCCTCCGGAACTAGAACCTACGTCACAGGATCACTGAGAGAATTAAACGATACACGGAAAGCTCTTACGTGCATGGTATACAGTAGGCGCTCACTGCATGTGGCATGTCTATCGTTCCTTCCCCCTGCAAACAGACATACGTTCTGCGCGTTGGCCTACAGCTTGCTTTTTTCCCCTAGAGTAACGTATAGTATTAGTAACCGGTATTTATTGAGCGCTTACTGTATGCCAGGCCCTGTGCTATGCACTTTACATTTACGTCCAGGAGGAAGATACTGTTATCATCCGTGTATATTTCAAGGGGATTCGTCCTTTATTTTGACAGCTGTGTGATAGTCTCCTGGGAGGGTCTCTCCCCTGTCAATAGAGATTTAGGTTGTTTCCCACGTTTTGTCTTTATTTTTTTTTTTTAATTTTTTTTTCAACGTTTATTTATTTTTGGGACAGAGAGAGACAGAGCATGAACGGGGGAGGGGCAGAGAGAGAGGGAGACACAGAATCGGAAACAGGCTCCAGGCTCCGAGCCATCAGCCCAGAGCCCGACGCGGGGCTCGAACTCACGGACCGTGAGATCGTGACCTGGCTGAAGTCGGACGCTTAACCGACTGCGCCACCCAGGCGCCCCTGTCTTTATTTTTTTTTTAATTAAGTTTATTTATTTATTTTGAGAGAGAGAGGGAGAGAGAGAGAGAGAGGCAGGAAAGAGCAGAGAGAAAGGGAGGGAGAGAGAAGCCCAAGCAGGCTCCACACTGTCAGCACAGAGCCTGATGTGGGGCTTGAACTCATGAACCGTGAGACAATGACCTGAGCTCAGATCAAGAGTCGGTCGCTTAACTGACTGAATCACCCAGGCTCCCGTGTCTTTATTTTTTAAATTCAATGTTATTAAAAAAAATTATTTAGGGGCGCCTGGGTGGCTCGGTCGGTTGAGAGTCTGACTTGGCTCAGGTCATGATCTCACGGTTCATGGGTTCGAGCCCCGAGGGGGGGCTCTGTGCTGACCGCTCGGAGCCTGGAGCCCGCTTCGGCTTCTGGGGTCCCCCTCTCTCTCTGCCCCTCCCCTGCTCACACTCTGTGTCTGTCTCTCAAAAATGAATACACGTTAATAATTTTTTAAAAATATATTAAAATTTTTTTTTTTTTTTTTGCAATCTCCACCCCCAACGCGGGGCTTGAACTCACGACCCCGTGATCAAGAGTCGCACACCCTACCGACTGAGCCAGCCAGACACCCCCGCTATGTTTTGTCTTTGAAACCAAAGTTACATCTTTGGACCCAGGTCTGGGTGTCCAGACTGCAGATGCTAAGTCCGTGGGCAATTTCTCTTTTAAGAGACATTGCCAAAAGGCACACCAACCTAGACTTTCCCTCTGCCGTGCATCAGAGCGTCTTTCTTCCTGCCCCAGTGCCCTCTGCCCCCCCATCTGCACGGTTGCATCAGACTTTCTTTTGTGTGTGCGTGTGTTCCACATTTAAAAATTTTAATTTTATTTTTAATTAAAAAAAATTTACATCCAAATTAGCATAGAGTGCAACATTGATTTCGGGAGTAGGTTCCTTAATGCCCCTCCCCCATTTAGCCCCTCCCCCTTCCCCCACCCCCTCCCGGAACCCTTGGTTTGTTCTCCAGATTTATGAGTCTCTTCTGTTTGGTCCCCCTCCCTGTTTTTATATTATTTTTGCTTCCCTTCCCTTATGTTCATCTGTTTTGTCTCTTAAAGTCCTCATAGGAGTGAAGTCATGATATTTGTCTCTCTCTGGCTAATTTCACTTAGCATGATACCCCCCAGTTCCATCCACGTAGTTGCAAATGGCAAGATTTCATTCTTTTTGATGGCCGAGTAATACTCCATTGCATATATATCCCGCATCTTCTTTATCCGTTCATCCATCGAGGGACATCTGGGCTCTTTCCAGACTTTGGCTCTTGTCGATAGCGCTGCTATAAACATGGGGGTGCGTGTGTCCCTTGGAAAGGGCACCCCTGTATCCCTTGGATAAATACCTAGTCGTGCAATGGCTGGGTCGTAGGGTCGTTCTATTTTTAGTTTTTTGAGGAGCCTCCGTACTGTTTTCCAGAGTGGCTGCACCAGCTTGCATTCCCAGAGAAGATTTTTGTATTTTTTTTTTTAATTTTGTGTTTAATGTTTACTTATTTTTGAGAGAGAAAGAGAGAAAGCCAGAGCACGAGCAGGGAGGGGCAGAGAGAGAGGGAGGCCCAGAATCCGAAACAGGCTCCAGGCTCTGATTTGTCAGCACAGAGCCCGACGCGGGGCTCGAACCCACGAACCGCGCAGGATCACGACCTGAGCCGAAGTCGGACGCTTAACCGACCGAGCCACCCAGGCGCCCCCATATTTTTAAGCAATCTCTACACCCAACGTGGGGCTTGAACCCACGACCCCCGAGATCGAGAGATGCAGGCTCCACCAACTGAGCCAGCTAGGCACCTCCGGTCCTGGGTTTTACCCATCACCCTAGCTCTTGGAGCGCCTTCCACATCAGAGCATAAACTCCTCATTCTTTGGGCGAGTGGCCCAGATGTGTTCTGTGGGCCGGGATGCGCCATCATTAACCCAGCCCCTCCCCTCTTGCTGGACCCTCTGGTTACTTCCCATCTTTGTAGGGGTGCTGCAGGGGCAAAGCTTTTCCCAGCCACTGGTCCTGGCAGGGTCCTGGAAGCCACAGGGTGTTCGAATCAGCACTTTCTTTTTTTTCTTCCCTGGCCTTATGAAATCAGCAAAAGGAAAAGGGCCCCCGGTGAGCTCACGCCTGTCACGTCCATCCGGAAGGCACTTTGTCAGCTGAGGAGTGTGAGAGCAGGGGAGTGGGGGCGCGTAGGGACGCTCCCTTTTCGGAGTCTGAGTCACTCTGTAGCCAAGGAGGCCTGGTTGCTGTGGAACCTGAAGTGCAAAAGCTACTGGCTTTGAACGCTGCATCCAAAGGGAACACTCACAACGAGTTTAACCACCTGCTAAAGGCGGCCCTACAGCCTCCTGCTGGGCCTGGCATTAACCCTTTAGTTAAACTGGAGCTTGGGGATGGGGGTGGGGGAGTGGAGGGAGGAGGGGGCTGGGTGGGTCCCAGAAGGAAATGGGAAGAAGGGGTGTGGGAGGGGGGGATGGTAAGGGGAAGGCTCCCGCAGGGGCTATTTACCAATAGAAATATTGCAACAAGTTGAGATTTCTATTTTGAAATGTTTTCACGCTTACCCAGATTCTCCGAATTTGCTTTATCAGTCAATCATCTGTCTATCATCTGTCTGTCTATCATCTTTTTTCCCCCCTGAACATTTGAGAGTAAGTTGTGGGCATCACACCCTTTGGCTCTTAAATACCTCGGTGTTTATTTCTTCTTCTTCTTCTTCTTCTTCTTCTTCTTCTTCTTTTTATTATTATTATTATTATTAATGTTTTTATTTATATTCGAGAGAGAGACAGAGCGGGGCAAGCAGGGGAGGGGCAGAGAGAGAGGGAGACACAGAATCCGAAGCAGGGTCCAGGCTCCGAGCTGTCGGCACAGAGCCCGACGAGGGGCTCGAACTCACAGGCAGTGAGATCATGACCCGAGCCCAAGTCGGATGCTCAACGGACCCAGCCACCCAGGCGCCCCTCCCCCTCGGTTTTTAAAAACATAAACACAATACCACATCACCCTCAATAAAATTAGCACCGATTCCTTACTATCGTCAAACACTCCATTTTTACATTTCCTACATTATCTCAAAAATGTCTGATTTTCCGCTTGATTATTCCACTCCAAATCCAAACAATGTCTCCATATTACCTTTGCTTGAGATGCCTCTAAATCTCCTTTAATCCATGACATTTCTTCGTCTTCTCTCTCTGTCTCTCTTTTTTTTTTTTTCTTTTTTACAGTGTCATTTCTTTGTGGGAGAAAACAGACCACACCATTTGTCCTGTAGAGTTTTCTGCGGTCTGCTTGGGCTGATCTTGTCCCTGTGGCGTTATTATGTTCCTCTGTCCCCTGCTTTTCCTGTGGACTGGTCGTTTTTGATCTAGAACCTTGATTGGAGCCCCATTCATTTATTGGGCCACAATCACTTCACAGGCGGTGCTGTGTCCTTTCTAATGCGTCACATCAGATAGAACAGGATGTCCAGGCGTCCCCCTTAGATTTTTTTCCTACAGGAAGACTTTCCTACATCAACTCTTTATTTCCCTGAAATATATATACCCTGTGCAGAAATGGCAGGATAAATGCTTGATTTGTTTCTTTTCCAGAATAAAAAGGTGACCAATGGGTTTGCTTGGGTTTGTTTTTTTTTTTTTAATGTTTATTTATTTATTTTGAGAGAGAGAGAGGGAGAGAGTGCATGAGCAGGGGAGGGGCAGAGAAAGAGAGGAGGACAGAGGATTTGCCGTGGGCTCTTCGCCCACAGCAGAGAGGCCGATGTGGGGCTTGAACTCACAAACCTTGAGCTCATGACCTGAGTGGAAGTTGGACGCTTAACTGACTGAGCCCCCCGGGGCGCCCCAAGCCGGGGCCCTTTGAACGGCAGACGGTCATTAGAGACCATAATCTGGGCGCTAAGGCGCTCTTTGTTCTTGGACACCTATATCTTTCTCTGTTCCTTTCATCCCTTCTGTCCTTCCTCTTGCGAGGCAAAAATCTGTATCTTATTCCTATTTTTTATGCTTCATCTTGCCACCCCCCCCCCCCCCAATATTTTCTCTCTGCTCTGACCCTGAGGTTTTGAAACGACTTAAGCTAATGGTGATAGAAGAGTACGGGTCAACCAGGAAAGAAACCGAGGCACGGAGCAGTAAGGGAACTTCCAAGGGCCCAGGCAGGCTTCAAGCAGGACAGTCGGGATCTGGCCCCTAAGTGCCAGTGCTGAGCTATCCGGAACCCGGAGCGAAAGGACACATGTGTGCCCCTCTACCCTTCGCAAAATACCCTCCCGTAGTTTGAACCGAGTAGAACAAATAAATAAAGCTCTGCTCAAATCCCCCCGCCCCCGCCCCACAACAGAAACCACCTCATGAGCCCCAGCAGCGTGACTGTCCATAAAACCCCGGAATTGCCTGATACGTTTACACACCAGTGTCCATTTGCAGACACCCCCCTGTCTGGGAAAGCAAACTGTGGTCTGATTGGACGGTTCCCAAGGCACAATCGTGCAAGGGCAGAAAACAAACAAAGATGGCCGCCTGTCTTTATTTATAGTTTGGATGTTTTGTCCCCCCACCCCCCATGGATTTGGGGGAGGGGCGGGCATTGATTTTGATTCTTTAAAACATCGCATCAACATATTTACCTGGATGACTGAGTGTTGTTTTTTTTTGGTTTGTTTTTGTTTTTGTTTTTGATTCCCCCTTCCTCCTTGCTTAAATACCAGGCCGAATCCCTGCCTTCTCGGGGGGGGGGAGCCACTCGGAGACAGAGCACGGAGCTGTCTTAGGGGGCGCGAGGCAGCAAAAGGGGGTGATGGGCGGCAGTGGGGTAGCCACCTGGGGGTATCATCTCAGTTTGTTGACGGCGTTAAAAAGAGCTAACGAGCCGCGGGGCCCCCCCGGGAGGGCTCGGTCGGTTGAGCTTCCGACTTCGGCTCAGGTCACGATCTCGCGGTCCGTGAGTTCGAGCCCCGCGTCGGGCTCTGTGCCCACGGCTCGGAGCCTGGAGCCCGTTTCGGATTCTGCACCTCCCTCTCTCGCTCTGACCCTCCCCCCGTTCATGCTCTGTCTCTCTCTGTCCCCAAAATAAACATTAAAAAATAAATAAATAAAAAAAATTCAAGAAAGAGCGAACAAGCTGTGTGTCATGGGGTACAGTGCCGTCAGAACGGGCAGTGACCACAACGTTGACAGCAGGACTAGGTTTTGCCCGCTCGGTTGCCGGATCCTGGGGATGTCCAAGGATTTTAGCAGGAGGTGGCAGGGCGGCAGGTGTAACCCCGTAGCTGGGTCTGGCCCTCCGCATCCCCGTTTCCCTGGGGAGAAACCTGGGGCTCCAAGAAGAGGTGTGATGGGCTCCTGGCCGCATAGCTCTGATGGGCCCTTCTTGCCTCTCTCATCCCACCCAGGACTCCCTGAATTACAGCACCCCTGACTATGCTGATTATGGCTGGACCGTGGACCCGTACATGCCAGTGGACAAGTCTTCTAGAACCCCCGCCCTGTCTGCCCCGAATGTGACTGCCCTGGTAATCTTAGCGGTGGTCTTCCTGGTGGGCGTCCCGGGCAACAGCCTGGTGGTGTGGGTGACGGGCTTCGAGGTCCGGCGAAACATCAACGCCATCTGGTTTCTCAACCTGGCGGTGGCCGACCTCCTCTCCTGCCTGGCGCTGCCCATCTTGTTCACATCCATCGTCCAGCACGGCCACTGGCCCTATGGCGAGGTGGCCTGCCGCGTCCTGCCCTCCCTCATCCTGCTCAACATGTACGCCAGCATCTTGCTCCTGGCCACCATCAGCGCCGACCGCTTCCTGCTGGTGTTTAACCCCGTCTGGTGCCAGAACTATCGAGGGGCCCGCTTGGCCTGGGCGGCCTGCGGCGTGGCCTGGGGCTTGGCCCTGTTGCTGACCATCCCGTCCTTCATGTATCGCGCGGTGCGCGTGGAGGCCTTTCCGTTCAAGATGGAGTGCGGCGTGAGCTACGGGAAAGACAGTTTCGTCACCGAGAGGGTCGTGGCCATCCTGCGGCTGGTGGTGGGCTTCCTGTGGCCGCTGGTCACGCTCGGAATCTGTTACACGTTCCTCCTGATTCGGACGTGGAGCCGCAGCGCCACGCGCTCCGCCAAGACGGTCAAGGTGGTGGCGGCGGTGGTGACCAGCTTCTTTGTGTTCTGGCTGCCCTACCAGGTGACGGGGATGATGCTGGCCCTGTCCGACCCGCGCTCGAGAATCTTCAAGAGCGTGTCGGCTCTGGACGCCCTGTGCGTCGCCTTCGCTTACGTCAACTGCTGCATAAATCCCGTCATCTACGTGGCGGCGGCTCGGGGCTTCCACGCGCGCTTCCTCAAGTCCCTCCCCGCCAGGCTCCGGAACGTGTTGACCGAGGAGTCCGTGTCCCGGGACAGCAAGTCCTACACCCTCTCCACGGCGGACACCCCAGCCCAGAAGAGCCAGGCGGTGTGAGGGGTGCGCTCCCGGCCGCCCTCTGCTCGGCCCCCCCCCCCCCCCCACCCCGTGCGGTTTCTCTGGGCTCGTGGTAACCGTGACCTTGGTGAAACCGTATTACCCCCCCCCCCCCCCCCCCCCCAAACAGCTCTCTGTCTGCGCGTGCGCGTGCACGTGCAGCTTGTGACTAGGACACATTCGATACACAGAAGACAGATGGGAACGTCGTAACCTTTGCAGAAGAGTGAAGGGCGCCTGCGCGGCTCAGTCGCTTGAGCGTCCGACTTCGGCTCAGGTTCACGAGCTCCCGGTTCGTGAGTTCGAGCCCCACGTCGGGCTCCGTGTTGACGGCTGGGAGCCTGGAGGCCGCTTCTCTCTCTCTCTCCCTGCCCCTCTACCTGCTCATGCTCTGTGTCTCTCTCTCTCTCTCAAAAATAAATAAACATTAAAAAAAAAAAAAACTTATAAAAAATAGTGAGGTATTTATATCACTGGAGAGCTGGAACAAAATGTAACAAGCGTCTCAAAAGGCATTCTTGCTCGTTGACACGCGGGCGAAGCTTTTCTAAGCGGGTGGATCTAGGGGCGCCTGGGCGGCCTGGGGTTGAGCGCTGATTTCCGGCTCAGGTCATAATCTCGTGGTTCGTGAGTTCGAGCCCCGAGTCGGGCTCTGGGCGGACAGCTCGGAGCCTGGAGCCTGCTTCGGATTCGGTGTCTCCCTCTCTCCCTGCCCCTCCCCTGCTCACACTCTTTCCCTCCCCCCCCCCCAAAAAAAATAAACATAAAAAAAAAAAGCCCAACCAAGTGTGTCGATTTAAAGTACAGTAGGTTAGGGGCGCCTGGGTGGCTCAGTCGGTTGAGCGGCCGACTTCAGCTCAGGTCATGATCTCGCGGTCCATGAGTTCGAGCCCTGCGTCGGGCTCTGTGCTGACAGCTCAGAGCCTGGAGCCTGTTTCAGATTCTGTGTCTCCCTCTCTGTGACCCTCCCCCGTTCATGCTCTGTCTCTCTCTGTCTCAAAAATAAATAAACGTTAAAAAAAATTAAAAAAAAAAAGTACAGTAGGTTAAAATGTTACTCAATTCGGGTTTTAAAAAAAAAATGCCTTAAGTAAAAAAGAGGTCAGATGGTCCCGGTCAGAAGCAAGTGTGAGGGAAGCTTGCTGTAAGGGGAGGTTAAGAAACATTGGTTGGGCACCTCCAGGGGGGAAGGAGGTCACGCGGGAACTTGACGTTTTACTTTGTAAACTGCTGTTTTGTTTGCATTTCTCAAAATAAATAAAAGAAAAAGAAAAAAGAAAAAAAAAACCAAGAAACTTTAAATTTTGGTTATCACCGCGGACTCACGCGTAGCTGGCTGTGAGTGATAATACAGAGGGATCTTCTGTGCCCTTGACCTATTTCGCTATGGGAACACCTTGCAAAACGACATTACAAGATCACGACCAGGATGTGGACACCGATATACTCGAGGTGCAGGATATTTTCGTCACCACCTGGATCCCTCATGATGCCCTTTTCCAGCCCCCACCCCCCACCGACTGCCCTCCACCCTCCCAGCCTGGTCTGGGGCCCCTGGCCACCACGGTTTCACTCTCATCTTCAATTCGGTCCTTTCCAGGAATGTTATATCAATGGACTCATTCAGCGTGTAATCTTTTGACTTTTGAAAAAACTAGTCTGCTGCGCTTGAATGATGAACATAGGGGCGCCTGGGTGGCTCAGTCGGTTGAGCGTCCGACTTCAGCTCAGGTCACGATCTCGCGGTCCGTGAGTTCAAGCCCCGCGTGGGGCTCTGTGCTGACAGCTCGGAGCCTGGAACCTGCTTCGGATTCTGTACCTCCCTCTCTCTGTGCCCCTCCCCCGCTCACGCTCTGTCTTTCTCTCTCTAAAAAATAAACATTAAAAAATTTTTTCTTTGAATAATGAAAATAAAAAACAATAAATGTTGAAATGCTGTGCTACTTATAATTGACTGCAAAACAGTCTGTTTAGTGTTTTGTGTGCGTGCGTGTGTGCAGATGGGCTAGAAATATCGTATAGACCAGCGTCATTCAACAGAAACATGCTGTGAATCTCACAGGTAGTTTCCAGTTTTCTGGTTGCCACACTAAAAAATTGAGAAGAAACGGGGGCACCTGGCTAACTCAGCTGGGAGGGTGTGTGGCTCTTGATCTCAGAGTCGTGAATTTGCACCCCATGTTGGGGGTAGAACTTACATAAATAAATACATACACTTAAAAAAAAAAAGAAATGGATGAAATAATAGTAATATATTTAAAATTTTTTTTAACGTTTATTTATTTTTGAGACAGAGAGAGACAGAGCATGAACGGGGGAGGGGCAGAGAGAGAGGGAGACACAGAATCGGAAACAGGCTCCAGGCTCTGAGCCATCAGCCCAGAGCCCGACGCAGGGCTCGAACTCACGGACCGTGAGCCGAAGCCGGCCGCTCAACCGACTGAGCCACCCAGGCGCCCCTATATTTTATAATTATATTAACAACGACATGAGTAGCATAGTAATGTTGAATATAATATATTCATGAACATTATACAATTACGTATTATATGAATATCAATATGTTATATAGTAATTGTGTGTATATATATTTCAAAGATTTTATTTTAGTTATTTATTTTTTAAAATGTTTATTTATTTATTTTTGAGGGGAGGGGCAGAGAGAGAGAGAGAGAGAGAGATGCCCAAGCAGACTCTGTGCTGTCAGCTCGAACTCATGAACCCATGAGATCATGACCGTAGCGGAAATCAAGAGCCTGATGCTAACCGACTGAGCCACCCAGACGCCCCAAAGATTTTATTTTTAAGCAATCTCTACACCCAGCGTGGGGCTTGAGCTCACAACTCTGAGATCCTGACTGAGACAGCCAGGTGCCCCTATTAATAATTACATTTATAATCAAATAAAATCAAAATGTATAACTACGTTACATAACGTAGAACATATATAACACATATTAACATTATATGAATGTATATAATTGACATCAATGCATTATAGTGATAGTAATACTATCAATATATTTATTACATTGTTATATACAATGATATTTCATATATAAAGTATATTCATGCAGTCAATACTATATTTCGCCTAACAATATATCCAAGATATTGCTTTTATAATTTTTTCCCCATTTCCCTCCTGTAACTGTGTGTTTAATTTGAGAGACAGAACGAGCAAGAGTAGAGGAGGCGCGGAGAGAGAGAGAGAGAGAGAGAGAGAGAGAGAGAATCTTAAGCAGGTTGTACGCTCAGTGTGGAGCCTCACGTGGGGCTTAATCCCACGACTCTGGGATCACGACCTGAGTCCAAATCAAGAGTCGGACACGCAACTCACCGAGCCACCCAGGCGCTCCCAACATATTTCTTTTCATTAATTTTTTAAAAATGTTTATTTATCCTTGAGACAATGCGAGAGGCAGAGTGCAAGCCTCGGAGGGGCAGACAGATGGGAGACACAGAATCTGAAGCAGGTTCCAGGCTCTGAGCTGTCGGCACAGAACCCGATGTGTGGCTCCAGCCCGTGAACTGTGGCATCATGACCTGAGCCAAAGTCAGATGCTTAACCCGCTGAGCCACCCAGGCGCCCCAACCGGCCTGTTTTTAAAAGATCGTCCCGTTCGGCACCTGGGTGGTTCGGTCGATTTGGTCGATCGAGCACCGGACTCTGGATTTGGGCTCGGATCATGAGCACGGCCAACCTTCCCCGGGGGTGGGGAGTCGGCTGCAGACGGCGAGGTCTTTCCCTCACTCTGATCTGGGAGGGAGACGTTGTCCCAAGAGCTGGCGCCCCGCAATGGTCTTCTGGAAACACTCGGAGGTCAACGCGTGGGATCCAGGTGGCTTCTCTGAGGTGGTGAGCCGCCCCTCCCAGGAGAAGGAAGTGGGCTGAAGGGCCGTTGCCACATCTGGGGTTTGGGGGGATCTGCTGGCTCAACAAGTTCTGAGGAGGAAGTGGGGGAGAAAGAAAGTGGATGATTGGGTTTGGCTGAGCTGGCTGTGTCCGTCCCCCGCCCCCTGCCTACCACCGCCACCAAGTGCCCCGACACCCACCCACCTATTCGTCAGACCTGGCTCCCCCAGGTCCCCGGGGCAAAGCCTCCTCCCTGCACCTGTGCCGTGTGACCTCCCCGAACACCACACCTCTAACCCCCAGGTAGGTACCGTTCCAGATCAGCAGGGTCTCATAGGAGCACAATGCGAGCCACGCGTGCGATCGTCCGTTTTCCAGCGGCCGGGCAAGAGGCAAGCAAAGCGAAGCAGAGGGAATCAGATACAATTAACTTGGGTGTTATTTATACTTTTAAACGTTTGTTTATGTGTTTTGAGAGAGAGAGACAGAGAGAGAGAGCGCGCGTGCGCTTGTGTGTGAGCGGGGGAGGGGCAGAGAGAGAGGGGGAGAGAGAATTCCGAGCAGGCTCTGTGCTGACAGCAAACTCGGGGCTCGATCCGGTGAACCGTGGGGTCGTGACCTGAGCCGAAATCAAGAGTCAGACACTTACCCGACTGAGCCACTCAGGCTCTGTACTTCTGGAGCTCTATGTGTCTAACGCGCCCAGGTCCTAGGGTGACATTCTACACTCCCGTGATTCAAATAGTCTGTGACTAACACTGTAAGATCCCTTGGGTCAAATAGCCATTCACCCTTTCAGGCTTCTAGAATTTTGTTAGGGTGGGGGCACCTGGCCGGCTCAGTCGGTAGGGCGTGCGACTCTTGATCCCGGGGTTGCGGGTTCGAGCCCCAGGTTGGGGATAGAAATTACTTAAAAAATAGAAGCTTTAAAGAAAATAAGTGAATCTACAAAATGACGTTCGGGTGAACCCTGTGAAGTTGCCAAACTTCATCCCATTGTGGGGTGAGGAGGTGTAATGGCTTATTGTTTATTATTTTAAAAAACTGTAAAATACAAGTCACGAAAAAAGTCACCATTAATGGCATTTAGTACATTCCCAGTGGGGTGCAGCTGTCACCACGATCTGGTTCCGGAACATTCCCGTCACCCCAAAAGACACCCCTCCCTGCCCCCCAGCTCCTGGCAACCACTTACCTGCTTTCTCGTCAGATATTTGTCGGAATACGACCTATTTGCACCCACAACATGGCAATTTCCTATGTCAACTTAACCTTTTTTTTTTTAAGTTTATTTATTTTTGAGAGAGAGAGAGAGAGAGAGAGAGGCAGAAAGAGTGGGAGAGAGAGAGAATCCCAAGCAGGATCCATGGCAGAGCTCGACGCGGGGCTCGGACTCCCAAACCGTGAGATCATGACCTGAGCTGAAATCAAGAGTCTGACGCTTCACCGACGGAGCCACCCAGGCCCCCCTCTCAACTGAACCTTCTAAAGTGTTCTCCTTCGGGGCGCCTGGGTGGCTCCGTCGGTTAAGCATCCGACTTCGGCTCGGGTCACGATCTCACGGTCTGTGAGTTCGAGCCCCGCATCGGGCTCTGTGCTGATGGCTCGGAGCCTGGAGCCTGTTTCCGATTCTGTGTCTCCCTCTCTCTGCCCCTCCCCTGTTCGTGCTCTGTCTCTCTCTCTGTCAAAAATAAATAAAAACATTAAAAAAACTTTAAAGTGTTCTCCTTCTAGATTCCCTGTGTTGAGGGGCTGGGACTTGGCATCTCGTGGGATGGCTGTAAAGGAACCCCACCCCCTGATTGGCCCCTCACTTTTTATAAATCTGTCGTCCCCACCCCCTCATCCCTCGCCCCTGGCCTCTGCAGCCTGTAGAGACACTGTCCTCAATCCACCGCATCCCCCAGGCCCCCAACGCCAGGGACACCGGAAAACCCCGGCCTCCCAGAATCTGAGAAACGTGCACCCCGAGACTCAGGGGCTGAGTTTTATGAAGATCTAACGATTTGAGCAGTTTTAGCCCAATCTGTAAACTCCGGATGAGACTGAGGACGGACAGTCCCCGGGTCTTTTCGGACCAGGACGGGTTCCCATAGGGTGTGGGAGATGAAGGGGTCTCCCGGAGCAAGGCAGGGACGGAGGGGACAATTGTCTCCTCGGGAAGGTCTGGGGCCATGACAAGGTTTAGCCAAGACGCGGTCACCCAGGGAGGGGCCAGGAGACGCCCCAAGTCGTTCGCGCAGTGAGTTCCATCCAGTTTGTTGACTCAGAACAACTTCCTCTAACAACATGATTTTACTCTCTACACAACAGCAAAAGAAACATTGTAAATACGTCCCCTCAGCCCCTGAAGCACACACAGAGAGAAGTACAAACACAGAAAACTGCTGAATAGGGGCTCTGGGATCGGAGAGTCACTTCCTCTTGCTAAGCCTGTGTTCTTTTTTTTTTTTTTGGTCATGTTTACTTACTTTTGAGAGAGAGAGAGAGAGAGAGAGAGAGACAGAGCGTGAGGGGGGTTGGAACGGGGAGAGAAGGAGACGCAGAATCCGAAGCAGGCTCCAGGCTCCGAGCTGTCAGCCCAGAGCCCGACGCGGGGCTCGAACCCACGAACCGTGAGATCATGACCTGAGCCCAAGTCAGACGCTTAACCGACAGAGCCACCCGGGTGCCCCAAAGCCTGCGTTCTTAAAATGTAAATTTTAAGAGTTTCTGTTACAGTCTTTCTGCTGTGGATTTAGCACAGGGGAAGCCACCTCTGACGTGCCGGGCACTGTCGGATTCGTATGTGTGTTTTAAATCTCTTTACCGTTTTTTTTGTTTTTTTGTTTTTTTGTTTTTTTGTTTTTTCCCTGCTTTCTGCAGAATGTCCACTGCACAGGAGAGGAAACTGAGGCTCAGAGAGGCGGAGACCCCTCTCCCCCACCCAAACTCCTCAGCGGGGGACCTGAAATATGAGTCCTTCTGGTTCTCACGCCCACGTTCTCAGCCTCTGCGGCTGTGCTGGGAGGGAGGTTAAGGACCGTGCGGTCAACATCTTCCCATTCTAAAGACGGAAAACTGAGGCTCACAGGAGGGATAGGATTTGTTTGCATTTTGTCGGCTCTGAGTCCTCAGGCCCTGTGTTTGGTGGCCTTGGGCTTTTTGTGGGGACCGTGACCCTGAGCCGTCTCCCTCAGCGCGCACGGAAGGCGGGAGGCGTGTTTATCTGCCCTTGGGGCTCTGCGGAGGGAAGAGAGAGAGGGGCTGGGCACACGGTTGGAGGCTGGGAGGCAGGGAGAGGGCAGTGAGCGCTTGGTGAGGGTGACCTCAGAGGGTCCCATGGGAGAGTGAGTCTAGGCCCAGATTCCCGCCCCCCCAGGTCTTGAAGGTCAAACCACACGCAGGTGTGGCTTCCAGGAATCCGTGACTGGTGACATTGATCCTGGGGTTGGTGACACGGGGTCAGCCCTCCACCCACCCGAGCCCTCTCCGGCCTCATGCGCTGCCCGGTAATTTGGGGATATGTGAGTCACGGGAAGAGTACAAGACAAACACACCCCGGGGAGTAGGACAAGGCCACTCCTGTTTTTCCTGGCTGTGGAGATCTGCTGGTGCCCGTGATTCGGCGGTGCCCGGCGGCATCCCGTGGGAGCCCTCGGCCAAGGGGACGGGCTTCCAGGAATCCCCCCCGGCTGCCAGACGCCCGGAGAGACCTCAGACCTCCCGGGTCCCGGCTGTGAGCCCGGCTCGTGCTTCAAGTGGCATTGGGTCAAGATGAGGGTCCTCTTACAAGAGACGGTAAGAATGGAGGGAAGGGAGGAAGGGAGGCATCGCACCAGCTTGGCCTTTCAGACGAATGATTGTCAGAAGCTGGGAATCAGTCCTGGAACTTGAGAGATGGACCCCTCTCACCATTCCATTGCGATTCCAGACCCTGGGAATTTACGCGGGCAGCCAGGCAGAAAAGCTTGGGGCAAAGGACCCACATAGCCCTCCCACCCAGGTGGAGGTCAGTCTTCAACCTCCAGGATCTCAGGCAGTTTCTGGAGACCCCAGCAAATGGCAACGTGTCCCGTGACCTAGCCCTTCGACTCAGTCATCCCACTTCTTAAGACTTTGACTTTATTTTCATGTGTAACACACACACACAAAAGTGGGCACGTCAGAACCAGGAAACTCAGCGTTATCTCCATGAGCCGAGCTTGCACAGGCAGTGAGCACCCCGGTCAAGAAATAGCACAATCCACGGGGCGCCTGGGTGGCTCAGTCAGTCGGTTAAGCGTCCGACTTCGGCTCAGGTCATGATCTCGCGGTCCGTGAGTTCGAGCCCCGCGTCGGGCTCTGTGCTGACAGCTCAGAGCCCGGAGCCTGTTTCAGATTCTGTGTCTCCCTCTCACTGACCCTCCCCCGTTCATGCTCTGTCTCTGTCTCAAAAATAAATAAACGTTAAAAAAAAAAAATTTAAGAAATAGCACAGTCCAGGGGCGCCTGGGTGGCTCAGTCGGTTGAGCGTCAGAATCTCGATCTCGGCTCAGGCGGTGATCTCCCCGTTTGTGAGATCGAGCCCGGCGTTGGGCTCCTCGCCGAGCGTGAAGCCTGCTTAAGATTCTCTCTCCCTCTCTCTCTCTACCTCTCCCCGCTCTCAAGATTAAAAAAAAATTTTTTTAAGGTTTATTTATTTATTTGGAGACAGACAGAGACAACGTGAGCGGGAAAGCGGCAGAGGGAGAAGGAGACAGAGAATCCCAAGCAGGTTTCGTGCGGTCAGCACAGAGCCCGATACGGGGCTCGAACTCACAAAAACGCAAGATCGTGACCTGAGCCGACACCAAGAGTCGGACGCTTCACCGACTGAGCTACCCAGACGCCCCTCAACATACATAAATATTAAAAATAAAAAAAGGAATAGCACAACCCTGGTCCCAAAGTGCCCTCCCATTCCCCCAGTCACTAACCCCCCCAGAGAATTCTTCTGCTCGTTTTTGTTTTTTTTTTTGTTTTTTAAATTTTTAACGTTTATTTACTTTTGAGACAGAGAGAGACAGAGCATGAATGGGGGAGGGTCAGAGAGAGAGAGGGAGACACAGAATCTGAAACGGGCTCCAGGCTCTGAGCCGTCAGCACAGAGCCCGATGCGGGGCTCGAACTCACGAACCGCGAGATCGTGACCTGCGCCGAAGTCGGACGCTTAACCGACTGACTGAGCCACCCAGGCGCCCCTCTTCTGCTCGTTTTTGAACTTGATGAGAATGATACTACTCAGTCAACCCTCCTGCGTGTCTGTCTGGATCTCTCCCCTCAGCAGTGTATATATGAGATCTATCCACCTTCGCGTGTGTGGTTTGCTTATTCTCATTGTTGTAGAACATTCCACCGCAGGAATGTACCCTGCTCTGTTTATTCGTTCCCCTGTGGGTGACTATTTGGGTGGTTTCCCAACAAGGGCTGCTGTGAAAGTGACTCTTCTGGCAAAGGTCTTTTGATGAGCATATGTATGCTTCTCTGGGAGGTGGCGGTGAGGTATCCCATGTTGGGTTCAAGTCCATTCTGCTCCACGGTTCCCCCGGGCCCCAGGGGTTCCAACACGACAGGCTGATTTACAGACACACATGTGCCAAGAGCACTCACACGGGTGCTTGGGATCTCAAGGAACCGAAAGAAGCCGAAGTCACCCGTTTGTTTCTCGGTGCCTCAGTTTCCCTCTTCATTCTTTTACTCGCCAAACATCCCCTAAGCACCCGCTGCGGGCCGGGTGCCCTTCTAGATGCCGGGGACACAGTGGAGCCAGAAGTAGCCAACAGTTTGGGAAATGGGGCATAACAATGGCACGTACCTCATAGCGTTGTCTTAAGGGTTATGCCTGGTACATAGTAGGTGCTCAATAAATATCATCTGCTCTCTTCATTGTTGTAAAGCAATAATAATAGTTATTTTGGTAATTATGTTTTACATGTAGATATAGTTATATGAATATAGTTTATTGCACAAAAGGTGATAAAATAATTAAGCTGCCCGTGACCATCATTAAAACTGTCCTTTATTGGGGCGCCTGGATGGCTCCGTTGGTGAAGCGTCCGACTCTTGGTTTCAGCTCAGGTCATGATCTCGCGGCTTTGCTGGTAGCGCAGAGCCCGCTTTTGATTCTCTCTCTTTCTCTCTGCCCCTCCCCTGCTCACGCTGTCTCTCTCTCAAATAAACTTAAAAAAAATTTTTTTTTTCAGCGTCCTTTATTTAGTCTAAGGCTGGTTAATGAGCACGACCCGTCCAGCCAGGGGGCCGATTCTGAACCGTAAGAAAAGGGTGGATGTGTGTGCAGATAGGGAAACAGATCGAAAACACGTCGCGTGGAAAGGGCTAAGAGATGACCCAGGGGGTGCTGGAATGTTCCATCCCTGTCTGACATCTGAAAAGGGAAATACCACGGACTGGTTGAGCTGCCAACACGCGGAATGCTTTCCAGACTTTAACCAGTAAAAGCTGGGCAGGGCGGGGGTCTTAGGGTGGGAGAGAGGGTACGTGTAGCAGCAGCTGACACATGTCATGTGGTCACTGTGGACCAGGCACTGGGTTCGGCTTGTCACCCCGATTCACTTACTGAATGCTCGCGACACCTCTAAGGGAGGAATATCATTATCCTCGTATCGCAGACGGGGAAGCTGAGGAACAGAGAGGTTCAGTGACCCGCCCAAGGCCACGCGGCTGGTGAGGGTTTGAATTTAAAATTTTTTTTAATTTTTTTTTTTTTTTTTGAGACAGAGAGAGACAGAGCATGAGCAGGGGAGGGGCAGAGAGAGAGGGAGACACAGAATCGGAAGCAGGCTCCAGGCTCCGAGCCATCAGCCCAGAGCCCGACGCGGGGCTCGAATCCACGGACAGCAAGATCATAACCTGAACCGGGGTCGGATGCTTAACCGACTGAGCCACCCAGGCGCCCCTGAATTTTTTTTTTTTAATTTTTTTTTTTCAACGTTTATTTATTTTTGGGACAGAGAGAGACAGAGCATGAACAGGGGAGGGGCAGAGAGAGAGGGAGACACAGAACCGGAAACAGGCTCCAGGCTCCGAGCCATCAGCCCAGAGCCTGACGCGGGGCTCGAACTCCCGGACCGCGAGATCGTGACCTGGCTGAAGTCGGACGCTTAACCGACTGCGCCACCCAGGCGCCCCATTTTTTAAAGCCTACACACACACACACACACACACGCGCACACACACACACATACAAAGTGGCCAGGCCTCTTAGCAGCTAGTTGGCAGCTAGTTGGCGGGGTGGAGGGGGCAGAAGGTGTCCCAACTTCCCCTCTTCTCTTCCTGTTGTGTCAATGCCAGATAGAGCTCTGGGTAGGGCCAACCAGCCCATGAAGAGTCAGCAGAGAGCCACAGGGTCAGGTCTGACATTATGGGGGATCGTCTACGGTCTACCTGAGCCCTTTGTCTGTGCCACGTGATTTACACACACCAACTCCTCAAGGCCTCCTTCCCCTCCGCCCCAAACCGATGAGGTAGGTCCACCTCCGTGACTCATTTCTCAGATGAGGAAACCGAGAGAGAGCCAACTGAAACTCAGTTACAGACAGAGCCCAGGTCTGCTCCGGGCCACGGGCTGTCCTGCCTTCTGAATCTAAGATTTCAGGGTGAATATATTCCAGGGCCCGGAGGTCCGGGGTGGGGCCAACCCAGTTCAAAACTCGGCTCTGTTACTTGTTTAGCTGGATGGTCTTAGGGAGGTTATTTCTCTGTGCCTGTTTTCTCGTCTGCAGAATGGGTGCAATAACAGTGTTAGAATCAGAGGGTTGTTATAGGGATCGAATGATTCACTGTGCCTTGAACGTGACCGGCCATGTTCTTACCTCAGGGCCTTTGCACTGGCTGTTCCCTCTGCCTGGAACTCTCTTCTCTCAGATCCCCACACGGCTCATCCCTCTCGCCTCCTTTATGGCTTTGTTCAAATGTCACCTTCTCAGAGAGGCCGTCTTTGACCACTTATTTAAAATTCCCTGTGTGATTTTTCTTTTTCTTTTTTTTTTTTTTTTTTTTGCCATAGCATTTATCACCTTCTAAGATACTGTATTTTGCTTCTTTTTTTTTTAATTTTTTTTAACGTTTATTTATTTATTTATTTATTTATTTATTATTATTTTTTTTTATTTATTTTTGGGACAGAGAGAGACAGAGCATGAACGGGGGAGGGGCAGAGAGAGAGGGAGACACAGAATCTGAAACAGGCTCCAGGCTCTGAGCCATCAGCCCAGAGCCCGACGCGGGGCTCGAACTCACAGACTGCGAGATCGTGACCTGGCTGAAGTCGGACGCTCAACCGACTGCGCCACCCAGGCGCCCATACCGTTTATTTATTTTTGAGACAGAGAGAGACAGAGCATGAACGGGGGAGGGGCAGAGAGAGAGGGAGACACAGAATCGGAAGCAGGCTCCAGGCTCCGAGCCATCAGCCCCAGAGCCCGACGCGGGGCTCGAACTCACAGACCATGAGATGGTGACCTGAGTTGAAGTCGGACACTTAACTGACTGAGCCACCCAGGCGCCCCTGTATTTTGCTTCTTTATTCCTTGTGTGACTTATTCCTTCCTCGTCTGCCTCCATCCGCCTAGAATGTCACCCCGTTGTGTATTCAGTGCCTGGAACAGACAGGGTACTCAGGTGCTAACTTGAATGAATGAATGAATGAATGAATCTCCTAATGGAGAATTCGAGATTTTATTTTTCCTGTTTTCCTGACACTATCATGACTTTACAAAATTGCGTTTAGTAGGGGGCATCTGGGTGGCTCAGTCGGTTGAGCGTCTGACTTCGGCTCAGGTCACGGTCTCGCGGTTCGTGAGTTCGAGCCCCACGTCGGGCTCACTGCTGTCAGCGCGGAGCCTGCTTCGGATCCTCTGTCCCCCTCTCTCTGCCCCTCCCCTGCTTCCTCTCTCCCTCAAAAAATAAATAAGACACACTTTTTTAAAATTTTATTTATTTTTGAGACAGAGAGAGACAGAGTATGAGTGGGGGAAGGGCAGAGAGAGAGGGAGACACCGAATCCGAAGCAGGCTCCAGGCTCTGAGCTGTCAGCACAGAACCTGACGCGGGGCTTGAACCCATGAACCGCGAGATCATGACCTGAGCTGATGTCAGACACTCAACCGACTGAGCCCCCCCAGGCGCCCCCATAGAGGACATTTCCATGAACACACAGCGCTGCTCTGGAAATTCCAAATAATAATTGGCTAGGGTCCTACTATACTATTTGGGGATTCCAAAAATTTTATCACGATCATTTTTTTATATAAAAATATTTTTTTAATGTTTATTTATTTTTGAGAGACAGAGGCAGAGCACGAGCGGGGGAGGGGCGGAGAGAGAGAAAGAGAGGGAGACACAGAATCCGAAGCAGGCTCCAGGCTCCGAGCTGTCCGCACGCAGCCCCACGCTGGGCTCGAACTCACGAACCATGAGATCACGACCTGAGCTGAGATCAAGAGTCTGTCGGTTCACCCCCTAGGCCACCCAGGCGCCCCGATCGTGATCATGTCGAGACACTGTAGCGTTCCGGAATTCCCAGATGCTAAGAGGCCTGGGTTCTAACACTGCGACATTCTAGAATTCCCTCATGCTCTGGAGCTAGTTCTGGAATTCCAGGATTCCAACGGGGGGGAGGGGGGGGGCGGGCGTGCTGACGTGGCATCGTCCTCGAAGTCCAAGTCGCTCCCCAGCTAGTCGCAAGACCGGAACGCGCTGCGGTTCGGAGGCCGTCACAGCGTCTAGTCTCCAAGCCGCTAATGGGGCTCCCACCCCCTAGGATTCGGGGGACCCGAGGGGGGTGGGGGCTTCCTCCTCACTTTCCACGCCTTTCTCCCCGGTTCAGGTGTCTGGGGCCTGGATGGAGAACACGTCGGTCAGCTACGAGTACGGGGATTACGACGGGATTCCGGACCTCCCCGTGGACTGCATGGACGGCACCTGTGCCTCCAGCGACCCGCTGGGCGCCGCCCCGTTCCTGGTCTACGGGGCGGTCTTCCTGCTGGGCGTGCCGGGCAATGCCGTGGTGGCCTGGGTGTCCAGGAAAGAGGCCCGCCACCGGGTCGGTGCCAGCTGGTTCCTCCACCTGGCCGTGGCGGATCTGCTCTGCTGTTTGTCGCTCCCCATGCTGGCGGTGCCCCTCGCCCGCCGGGGCCACTGGCCGTACGGGGCGGTGGGCTGTCGGGCCCTGTCCTCGGCCATCCTGCTGTCTATGTACGCCAGCGTGCTCCTCCTGGCCGCTCTCAGCGCGGACCTCTGCCTGCTGGCCCTCAGGCCCGGCTGGGGGGCCGCCGCGGGGCGGGCTCGTAGGGTGCAGGCAGCCCGCGCGGTCGCCTGGACGGTGGCCCTGTTGCTCACCGTGCCTTCGGCCATCTATCGCCGGCTGCACCAGGAGCATTTCCCTCGACGCCTGGAATGTGTAGTGGACTATGGTGGGTCCGCCGCGGTCGAGAACACCGTGACTGCCACCCGCTTCGTCTTCGGCTTCCTGGGCCCCCTGGCGGTCGTGGCCGGCTGCCACGGTGCCCTCCTGTGCCGCGCGGCCCGACGCCGCTGGCCACTGGGCACGGCTGTCGTGGTGGGCTTCTTTGTGTGCTGGGCCCCCTACCACGTGCTGGGGCTGGTGCTCGCCGTGGCCGCCCCGCACTCCGCGCTCCTGGCCCGGGCCCTGCGGGCCGAACCCCTGGTCACCGGCCTGGCTCTGGCTCACAGCTGCCTCAACCCCATGCTCTTCCTGTATTTCGGGAGGACGCAACTGCGCAGGTCACTGCCGGCCGCGTGTCACTGGGCCCTGAAGGAGACGCAGAGCAAGGATGAAAGCGTGGTCAGCAAGAACTCCACCAGCCACGACCTCGTGGCGGAGATGGAGGTGTAGGCTAGAAGGAAACTGGTTTGTGTTCTTCTGTCCGATTTTGCAAATCCGGCTTCAGGCACGGCTGGATCCAGGGGCTCGATGATATCATCACTGATTTCTCTATCCATTCAACATCCTTTCATTATGCACCTGCTGTGTGTAAGGCCCTATTATAGGCACTGAGGAAGTGGCAGTGACCAAAACAGACACAGACCCCTGCCCTCGGGGAGCTGGCATTCTAGTGGACGAAGACCGACAGAAAGCAAGACAATATTCTCGTGGACGAAGACCGACAGAAAGCAAAGGAAAAGTGAATATGGAATACATCAAGTGGTGATAAGTGTTAAGAAATCTAAAGGGGATGAAAAGGGCTGAGTGAGGCAGGGATATAGATCAGTCAGGCAAGGCTCATCGGGTAAGGTGATATTTTAGCCGAGACCCGAGGAAGGGAGGGAGAGGTCATGCTTAAAGTATGTTAAACACGGGGCTCAGTAAGTACAAAGGCCCTGAGGCACAATGTGCTTGGCATATTCCAGGAAGAGTGAAAAGGCCAGTGTGGAGGGAGCAAGAGGGAAAGTGGGGTGAGAAAGGGAGAGAGATAGTGGGGGGCCAGATTTGAAAGCCTCTCAGGCCATAGCAAGTGTCTGGAGATCCATGGGAGTGTTCTGAGCTACTCTTATCAGTTAAAATACACAAGACCCAGTAAATTTGAGTTTCAGGTAAATAACAAGGAAAAGGTTTAAAAATTTTTTTATTTTAATATTTTATTTATTCTTGAGAGAGAGAGAGAGAGAGAGAATGAGTGAAGGAGGGGCAGAGCAAGAGAGGGACACAGAATCCAAAGCAGGCTCCAAGCTCTGAGCTGTCAGCACAGAGCCCGACATGGGGCTCGAACTCACAAGCCATGAGATCATGACCTGAGCCGAAACCAAGAGCCAGATCCTCGACCGACTGGGCCACCCAGGCATCCCTGTAATTTTTTTTTTTTCTAATCTACATCAGGCGACCCTTTTCTGAGCAGAAAGAGGTCTTGATCTGACTTAGATTTTAATAGGGTCCTTCTAGTTGCTGGTGGAGACGAGTCTATGGGGGTGGGGGGAAGGGACACGAGGAGCCATTGCAACAGCAAAGAGACTACTGCAATAGTCTGAGCAAAAAGTGATGGTGACTCGAGTCAGGGTAAGAGCAGAGGTAGTGAGAAGGTGACAGATTATGGGTGTATTTTGAAGGAAAGCCTACGTCCTCGCTCCTTAGCTTGGTATTTGAGGCTTCTCTCCACTACTGGACACGTTTATATTCTAGTATATTCTTGTAGCAGACAGAATCATGGCCCCTAATGAGGTCCACATCCTAATCCCCTGAGCCTGTGACTATGTGACCTACCGTGGCAAAGGGAACTTTGCAGATGTGATTAAGGATCTTGGGGGTGGGGAGAGTATCTTAGATGATCTGCATGGGCCCAAGGGAATCACAAGGGTCCTTATCAGTCAGAGTCAGTGGCAAATGTAACAACAGAAGCAGATGTGAGCGACTGGAGACAGAATGCGGCCCCAGAAGGGGCTTACCGACACCTTGATTTGAGACTTCCGACCCCCAAAACTTACAGAATAAATTTGCATTGTTTTAAGTCACTACGTTTGTGGTTACTTCTTAATTGGCAGCCACAGGAAACTCACACGGATCCTCTGAGCTGGATTAGCTCATGCTTCTGGGCCATTTCCCCAAGCTGCTGCCGTTGCCCAGAATGCCCTTTGGATCTGTGCTGCCCAATCTTACTCAAATTCAAATGAATTCAAATGCAACATTTAGTTTCTCAGTTGCACTAGCTTCGATAGATAGCCACGTGTCGCTGGTGGCTACCATATCGGGTCGTGCAGATATAGAACCCTTCCACCACTGCAGAAAGTTCTATTGGGAAGGGCCCCTGGAGAATCTCACCTGCTCACATCTTTTACGTCACATAGTAGTGGCACCTGGATATAGAGTCTTTACTCCAGGACAGCATCTTACACATAGTTTCTCCTTAAGGGTAATTCCATCAACAACACAGGGAAGGAACGAGAGATGCTTCATTTTATAAGATGAGGCTCAGGGAGCGGAGGTCGTTTGCCCAACGTCACATGGCAAGGAAATTACAGAGCTGAGATTTGACCACACGTTCCCTTGACTCCAGTGCCCATGCTCAGAAATTTTCCTTCAAATGACACTCTCTCTGGGGAACCCTCTCTGATCCATTCCCCTCCAAAGGAGGGCGTAGTGTTCTCTTCTCTGACTTGAGTTTCTAGAACACAAGTTCTCAGATAAACCATCAATTCCCCACAGGCAACCAGTGCGCTATTTTTATTCCTGTCTCTCCTCCCCCCATCCCAGGTCTTAGAAACATCAAAACAATCTTTGTCTACACCCTGTTTTCCAACTAGACCGTGAGCTCCTCAATGCGATGAGGTTCTCTTTCTTGCTATCTTTTTTCTCTATCTGCTACAGGGATACATAGTAGGTCCTCAACAGTACATATTTTAATCCTGGCATTTCATTCAGAATTGACATGCATGAGTTATTAAGACCAATATTCCCTTGTAGAATGAATTATGTCCTGAGACAATTTATAGAGCGTCATGAAAAGTCAGGGGAAACCCTGCTGTCAGTCCACTGGGGCCAGGTGCCATTTAGGAGAGCTTTTCTTTGGTATGTTTATCAAAAGACTTTTGTGGCTTTTGAAATTTATTGTCATTTATTACTGCATCAGCCTTACTTTTTTTTGAAAGAAGAATAAACTCCATGTAAGCCTTCAAAGGTATTTCTGTGAAACCGGGTCGTTAAAAGTAATCTTGCTTTTTGTTTGTTTTAACTTCCCCTTTTCTGTTCTTAATTTTGTTCGTTCTTGGAACGTGTTGATTTCCTTGTTTCTGATGGGCCGGTCCCAATAGAACAAGTTTCAAGTTTTCTACTCCTTCCTAATGTTGGTAGTTTGTGACTTACATCTTGACTTTGTATTTTTACTCCCTCCCATTTTTCTTTAAAAATAAATTGTTCGCTTTTGCAAATTTCAAGAAGTGCTTAGTCAGTTTCTTCCCCTTCTTTTGATAATGACAGATGAAGGGGCCTCTCTGTGTTCACATTGTTTTCCGAAGGTTTGTATTTGTAATGACATCCACCTTGGTGTCCAACCCGTAACTGACTAATTCACTCACAGTGAAACTCTGGGGTTTTCTCTCTGAGCCCTCCCCTCCTATTTTCCTGATCTCAGTTGATGGCAACTCCATATTTGCAGGCACTCAAGCCAAAAACGTTGGAGTCATCCTTGACGCCTTGTTCTACCTTAAGATATCCACAGAATGCGATTACTTCTTGCCATCTTCTCTGCCATCATCCTGGTCCGCAATCTCTCCCTTGATTGTATCAGTGGCCTGCCCGGTCCTCTTTCCTTATCTGGGTACCCTGTAGTCTGTTTCTCACACACTGAGCCAGAGGATTCACTTAAAATCTAAGTCAGATCATGCCTCAGGTCCCTCCTCTGCTCAAACTCCTCCCATGGCTCCCATCTCACTCAGATGAGAAGCCAAAATCCTCACCAGAGTGTATCTGATCTATCTGCCTTCTTTCCTCACCTCATTCCCTGCTATTTCCCCCTCCACACGGGCCTGCTTGCTGACCTTGGAACGACCAGTTTTGTTGCCATGGAAGTCTCTGCGGTTTCTATTTCCTTTACCTCCGGGGGCTCCGTGGCTTGCTGCCTCACGTATTTCGACTCTCTGCTCAAATGCTGCTTCCTTGGAGCTGTCCTCTTTGATCATGCTACTTAAAATGATAACACTCCTTGCTCCTTTTCTGCTTTGTTTTTCTCCAAAGAGCGTGACAGTGCTTCTTGGCAATTCTTTTCACTTATGTGTCTGTTTCCCCTACTAAAACCAGAGTTCCGGGGGAGGAGGGACTTTATCTGTCTCGTCCGCTGCTGTATGCTCAGTGCCTAGAACTGGGTCTAGAACCGAAGGCCGTAGCTTCTCAATGGCAGTATCATCTTAAGGAAAAAGGGGAATGGCAGGAGAATACAATAAAAATGAAAGCTCTAACATTTATTGAATGCCTACTATGTACAGTAGGAAAAAAAACCAATGTATTACCTTATGCATGTATACACTTTCGCTTACTTTCCCCAACGGTCTTGAAAAGGAGATATTATCCTCATGTTATAAAGAGGGAAACTGAGGCTCAGACCCGCAATGACTGGGGCACCTAGGACTAGTCAACAAACATTTACCGACTCTCTGATCCTTGTGGTGGACGCTGGAGGACATGGGACCTCCACGGCTGGAACGGCCCCTGCCTTCAAGAGGCTGGGGAGTGGAGCTGAATTATTTATTAGTGAATTGCTAGGGTGAATTTTGCGTTAACAGAATCTTGCATTAATAATTATGAATCGTAGTGACTAAATCACGGGAGCGGTTTCATAGCGTCTGGGCTCCTGCTAGCATTCTCCCCGGGCGTCGGGGCGGCCCGGGCGCAAGTGACAGTCGGGGGGGGGGGGGGGGGGAGGGTAGCGTGCGCGGGGGAGAAGGCGCTTCCGAGTTTCCGCCGCAGTGCTGCCCCCCGTCTCTAGAGGGCGCAGCGTCACTCCCGGCTCCACTTGCAGAGAGGCGGAGCCCGCGCGTGCTGTGCGCAGGCGCAGAGTGGGTTTTCGGACGCTCCCGGTGGCGCGCCGGCTCCTGGGCCCGCGGCGGGGTGGGGCCGGGCCGCGAGGGGTGGTGGCGTGCGCAGGCGCAGAGCCGGCTTTGGGCGCGTGCGGGGCGCTGGGGACCGGAAGTTGGAGCGGCTGCGGCGGTTGTGAGGTGAGGGGGGTGGGGCGGCGGCGGTGGCGCGGGTCGGAGCAGGTTGGGGAGCTGGGGAGCGAGCCGAGGGGTCGGGAGGGAAATCCCAAGATGAGGAAGTGTGTTGGAGGAGCCAGAGCGGCCGGGAGAAGCGGACGGAGATGGAGCCTGCGCGCCCCGGCAGTGCCTGGGCCCCGGAGAGGCGCGAGACTGGAAGAAATGGGAGTCGCGAAAAGAAGCTTGGAGAAGCTGGGGGACCGAGAGACGGGGAGGTTGAGAGAGGACGGAAGCCGGAAACTGGAGAAATGGCGGCGGGGGGGGGGGGCGCGAGGAGCTGATGGGGTCCCCCAGAGCGCCTCGCGGAGACTGCAGAGAAAATGTGGTGGCACCGTGAACTTGGGGGGGGGGGAAGAGTAGGAAGATGGGCGTGGAAATTGGCGAACAGAGGCTCAGGAGGCGGGCAGTTCCCACGGAGGAGCAAGACACTGGTTGGCCTTCAAAATAAAAGTTATCTTAGCAGCCAAGGTGGGTTTTACTTGGGGGTAATGGAGAGTTGCAATTTGGGACAGGCCGGCTATAGCAAAAACCATGGAGAAGAGGGGCGAAGTGGGGAGGGGTTGCTTTGAATGAAAGTCCTTTGCTTTGGAGAAAGCAAGAATTCAGGGCGATGATGATTTCTCGTTGAGTTGCTGTGGTGGTGGATTTCTTTTTTAAAAAGTTTAAAGCATTAAAAAAATTCGAGAGAGCGAGAGCGGAAGCGGGGAGGGGACAGAGGGAGAGAGAGACTCATGGGGCTCTATCCCTTGACCCTGCGATCATGACCTGAGTGGAAATCAAGAGTCGGTCGCTCAACCCTCTGAGCCACCCAGGTGCCCGTGCGGCGGTGGATTTCTTGAAGGAGATGCCACTGACCCTGAACCTCCTCCCCCGTGGCGGCCGGTATTTGATGATTCTTTGCTGTCAACCATTCTCTCGGAGCCTATACTTGACAATTCTTCCAAGTGATTGACCTCGCGTCGTACCACCGGAGGGCTCCCCCATTCTTGGGGCCTCCCAGCTCCATCGCAGTGAGATGTCTCTTCATTAATTCACAAGACTGAGTCATGGGGAGAGACTGATACAGAGACGGAAGCAGTGGAAATAGAAACTGGCCAAGAGCTGGCAGAGGCACTGAGAGAGGGGAAGAGCCAGCTGAGGGAAAGAGCCGGAGGTGGGAAGTGAGTGAGACAGCCGCCCTAATGAGGGCAGACCCTCAAAGGGAGCCATGGGGGGGGGGGTGGAGAAATGGGACGCGATGGAGAGCTGGTTCCACTGGAAGACTAGAGTGCGAACGGAACTGGAACGACCGCGTCATGGTTAAACAGAACTGGGAAGACCGCGTCATGGTTAAAAATGGAGACATAAAGCCAGATGATGGAGAATCACACCGAGGAGATGAAGAGGAGTAAATGGGAGCCTGACTCCCTAGATTTTTTTTTTTTAAAGCTTCCTTAAGTTTTATTTGTTTTTTAATTTTTTTTTAACGTTTTTATTTATTTTTGTGACAGAGAGAGACAGAGCATGAATGGGGGAGGGGCAGAGAGAGAAGGAGACACAGAATCGGAAGCAGGCTCCAGGCTCTGAGCCATCAGCCCAGAGCCCGACGCGGGGCTCAAACTCACGGACTGTGAGATCGTGACCTGAGCCGAAGTCGGATGCTTAACCGACTGAGCCACCCAGGCGCCCCCTGACTCCCTAGATTTGAATTCCCCGTCGCACCACGTACTTAACCATCTTTGGTTCAGTACAACAGGGAGTGGCGATAGCACCTTCTTAACGTTGTGAGGGAAGCGTAGGTGCGTGGATGCTTGTCGTTGCACGTGTACGTATACGCAGGTGATTTAGAATGGTACCTGATACGGGAGCGAGTGCTAACTTGTTGAAGCGCCAGACAACTGGGAGGCAAAATATTAGGTGGAGAAATGGAGATGAAGAGATAGTCGTGATGGAGGGAGAGACAGTGATGGGAACCGAGAGAGACAAAAACGGAGCATCAGAGCTGACGACAAGGAGCAAACGAGAAAGGCAGATGGAGGAATGGAGAGGGTCAAATGGAGAAAGACGGTTGGGGAGAATGTCAGACCAGAAAATCAGAGAAACGAGAGACGGGACCAGACTTTGAAACAGAGGAAGAGGGTGCCTGGGTGGCTCCGTCGGTTAAGCGTCCGACTTCGGCTCACGTCATGATCTCACAGTTCGCGAGTTCAAGCCCCACAGCGGGCTCTGTGCTGACAGCTTGGAGCCTGGAACCTGCTTTAGAGTCTGTATCTCCCTCTCGCTGCCCTTCCCCCACTCGCACTCTGTCTCTCTCAAAAATAAAACTTTAAAAAAATTTTTTTAGTATTTAAAAAAAAATTTTTTTAACGTTTATTTATTTTTGAGACAGAGAGAGACAGAGCATGAACGGGGGAGGGGCAGAGACAGAGGGAGACACAGAATCGGAAACAGGCTCCAGGCTCCGAGCCATCAGCCCAGAGCCCGACGCGGGGCTCGAACTCCCGGACCGCGAGATCGTGACCTGGCTGAAGTCGGACGCTCAACCGACTGCGCCACCCAGGCGCCCCTTAAGATACTATTTTTTTTTTTCAACGTTTATTTATTTTTGGTACAGAGAGAGATAGAGCATGAACGGGGGAGGGGCAGAGAGAGAGTGGGACACAGAATCGGAAACAGGCTCCAGGCTCCGAGCCATCAGCCCAGAGCCTGACGCGGGGCTCGAACTCACAGACCGCGAGATCGTGACCTGGCTGAAGTCGGACGCTTAACCGACTGCGCCACCCAGGCGCCCCTTAAGATACTATTTTTAAGCAACCTCTCCACCCAATGTGGGGCTTGAACTCACAACCCCGAAATCCAGAGTCACCTGCTCCATCGGCTGAGAAGAGACGGGCGGTGGATTTCTTGAGAAGAGACCGCTTGAGAGCCATGGTTTGCGCTCTGTCGGGCCCCTGTGCACACAGGCAGTTTGCAGCCTCGGGGGAACGCGCTCCATTTCCTTCCCTGTCCTTTTCTGAGGATCACGGGCTCAGCGTCAGCAGCCTTCCAAGGCCTTTTCCTCTGACTACCTCCTCTACAAGTTGCATTCCCACTCTAGCACCACCCAGCCCGGGCGTTTACCAGAAAACAGGGTGCCCAGGCTGCTGTTCCCACGGGAGACCACTCTGCCAGCTCACAAGTGCTTCCTCAGTGGAAACCCCTTTCTGGCTCTAATAACTCCCATGGATGACCTGAGTGCCCCACGAGACCGCAGAGGTGGAATCTATTCCACGATGGCCCCAAGAGACTGAAGAGTAGGTGAAGGCATTGCTGATTCCGTACGAAAGTGGGATGTGGCCTCGAGTGTAGTTTTCCAGGTTTTAGGCCCCTGGTTGTTGCCGTTTTACCCTTGTTAGTCATCACGGGGAGAAACACTGGACTCGAATTCTAGTTACTGTTTCGCTCCTCCGTGCCTGGCTGGGCAATCAGTGCTACGATGTTGGGAAGACGCCATTATCCTCATTTTATAGACGAAGAAAACAGCCTCGCAAGTTAATTTGCCAGTGGTGACACATCTAATGATGCAGCCGAGATTCAAACCCGGATCTGCCTGACTCCAAAGCCTGTACCTAGGAGGCTTCAGAGCCTCTGAATCCATCGAAGGTCATAAACGATAAGAATCTGAGGGATGGACTTCAGAATATTGTACATACGAGGATATGCTGTGTACTATTAGGACTTAGGCAGCTGAGAGTCAGAAAACCAACTTGGAGCAAAGACATTTTCTTGTGTAGCTGGGAACTAGGTCTCCAGCACTAAATGATGCTGCCAACCTTCTCCCCTCTCCCTCTTCCACCTCTGTTTTGGTAGTTGCTCAGTGGCCATCCTGGTGTGTGCTTTGCCCACGCGCAGGCTTTTCTCTAGGATGGGTTTCTGGGAAAGCAGATAGATAACATGAGGGCTTTTCTCTGCTGGCAACCTAGTGTAAATTCCAGAGAAAGGCCGTGATTGGCTCTCCCCGGACTACATGTCCACACCTCGCACCAATCAACGGGTAAAGGATGAGTAGGGGCCCATGATTGGCCAGACCTTTGTTGCTTGCGCAATCAGTAGGGGTTCTCAGAGCTCTTGCCTAGGGGCGCCTGGGTGGCTCGGTCAGTTGAGCTTCCGACTTCAGCTCAGGTCATGATCTCATGGTTGGTGAGTTCGAGCCCCACATCAGGCTGGCTGCTGTCAGCACAGAGCCTCCTTCAGATCCTCTCTGTCCCCCCCCCCCCTCAGGCTCACACTCTCTCCTTCTCGCCCCCCCACAAAATAAATATTAAGAAAAGAAGTCTTGTCGTACTGTTTCCATTATACCCCAGCTTTCTTGTGTTACTGCCTCTCGTGACAGTCCCATGGCCTACAGTCCTTCAGATTTCAGGTCAGACGTCTCTGGGGACCCTTCCCTGACTCCCAGGCATGGTCAGGCAGCTCCTTTGGGCTCCCACAGCCCAGTCACCGGATTGTCTGGCGAAATGTCTGCCGTATGTGACCATGACCACATGTGAGGGCTCAGGATGACCTTACTCCTTACCATCCATCCTCCTCGTCCCGTGCTTACAAAACCGCAGCCTTTCAGGAATTGCTTCGAAAGACAAATGAGTGTCTTCTGTTCTCTCCTCCAGGTGCGCAGGGCCTGGAAGACCCAGAATGGACTTGTGTCTGTCGCACAGATCGCCGCAGGAGTCGTGAGGTGCCCTGTGTGTCACCAGTTGGACCCGGGGCCCATTGCCTGTCATCATCCTGTGCCACAGTGAGGAGCAAAATTGGCTTTTTGAAGAGAAGGTGGTTCCTCCTCGCGGGCACTGGGCTCTCACTGCAGCTTTGAGACCGCGTCGCGACTGCCCACCACATGCCTCCTCCCAGAACGAAGGAGGGCGGGGATGACCGAGGCCGACACTGGGATCCCAGTGAGGAGGACGCCTCTGAGAAATGGGACTGGAATTGTCCGGAGACCCGTCGCCTCTTCGAGGACGCCTTTTTCCGTGATGAGGATTATATACCCCAGGGTTCTGAGGAGCGCAAGAAGTTCTGGACCTTCTTTGAACGCTTACAGAGATTCCAGAACCTCAAGAGCACCAGGAAGGGGGACAAGGACCCTGGGCGTCCCAAGCACAGCATCCCGGCGCTGGCCGACCTGCCTCGCGCTTACGACCCCCGTTACCGCATCAACCTCTCGGTCCGGGGCCCCGACGCCCGGGGCTCTCGGGGGCTGGACAGACAGCCCCCGGAGAGGGTGTCCGAGTTCCGCCGAGCCCTTCTGCACTACCTGGACTTTGGCCAGAAGCAGGCGTTTGGACGACTGGCCAGACTGCAGAGGGAACGGGCGGCCCTCCCCATCGCCCAGTACGGGACCCGCATCCTGCAGACACTGAAGGAACACCAGGTGGTGGTGGTGGCGGGTGACACGGGCTGTGGCAAGTCCACCCAGGTGCCCCAGTACCTGCTGGCCGCCGGCTTCAGTCACGTGGCATGCACCCAGCCCCGGCGTATCGCCTGCATCTCCCTGGCCAAGCGCGTCAGCTTCGAGAGCCTCAGTCAGTATGGCTCACGGGTGAGTGGGACTTAAGCAGCTCTCCGGCCTTCCCAGTGTGACCCCGAGGCGCAGGGTGTTGCCCTTAGGGCAGTAGCGATAAAAGTTCCCAGAGCACTTAGCAATGATACCCTCTGGCTTAGCGGTGATTCTTCTAGAAATTGACCTTCTAGAAATTGATTCTTGTAGAAATTGATTAGCACAGAGCCTAATGTGGGGTTTGAACCGATAGGCTGCAAGATCACGACCTGATCCGAAACCAAATCAAATGCTCAACTGACTGAGCCACCTAGGCCTCTCTGTCATTTTTATTTTTATTTTTTAAGTAGGCCCCACACACCCAGCCTGGGGCTTGAACTCACAGCCCCAAGGTCAAGAGTCACATTCTCTATCAACTGAGCCAGCCAGGCACCCCTGTCCTTTTCTTTTTGCGGTTGGCACTCTTTGGGTTCTGTTTCAGGAATATTACTACTTTAAGGCCAGAAAGACATCCTATATTTTTACTTAAAGATGTTTACATTTAAAACCGTAACTTATCAGAAATTGATTGTGTGTGTGTATGCGCACGCACATGCAGGTGTGTGATGTGAGGTAGGGGTTAAGATCATTTCCTCTTACGGGGCGCCTGGGTGGCTCAGTGGTTAAGTGTCCGACTTTGGCTCGGGTCATGATCTCACGGTTCGTGGGTTCGAGCCCAGAGTCGGGCTCGTTGCTGACAGCTCTGAGCCTGGAGCCCATTTTGGATTCTGTGTCTCCCCCCCCGCCCCACCCCTCCCCTGCTTGCACTGTCTCTCAAAAAAAATAAAATATTAACACACACACATACACACAAAGATCATTTCCCCTCAGTACCACTTTTTAACTGTGTTTTGCCTTGGATGCGTGACCTCAGTTTCCCCATCGGTGAGGTGAGAAGAGTGGGTCTTGCTGCTTGTGGTGGCTGTGTGAAACACGTCCGGCGTTTCAAGTAGTTCCGGGCAGAGTGAGGACTCCTTGAAAGGTGAACTGTCACCATTACAGTCGACCAGTTAGTTGCGCACCCGGCCGTGTGCCAAATATGTGCACAGCACGTACTGTTCTCGCAGCGTCTCGGGGACAAAATGTCTCTGAGGGACGGAACTGCGCTCTCAAGGTCGGTGGCGCTAAGTGGCAGAGGTGGATCCAAACCCCAGCGTGTTGGGCTCCAGGGCCGGATCGGGGGCGGGTGTAAGCCGGCGGGGGGCTGGTCCCCAGGTCTGGGCTCCTCTCCTGATCACCGCTCCCGCCCCCAGGTCGGCTACCAGATCCGCTTTGAGAGCACACGGACGGCAGCCACCAAGATCGTGTTCCTGACGGTGGGGCTGCTCCTGAGGCAGATCCAGCGGGAGCCCCGCCTGCCCCAGTACCAGGTCCTGATCGTGGACGAAGTCCACGAACGCCACCTGCACAGCGACTTCCTCCTGGGCGTTCTCCGGCGCCTGCTGCCCGAGCGGCCTGACCTCAAGGTCATCCTCATGTCGGCCACCATCAACATCTCGCTCTTCTCCAGCTACTTCGGCGGGGCCCCCGTGGTGCAGGTGCCCGGGAGGCTGTTCCCCATCACGGTCAGTGCTGCCCCCACACCCCCCGGGCCTCCCACCTGGTCTCTGGCCAAGCCGGACACGTCCCTTCTCCCCTGGCCTGCGCAGACTCCCATCTCTCAGATAAGGACGGTCTTGCTCGCCCTCTGTCCCTTAAAGCTCCTATTTTCTGAGCACTTCCCATGTGCTGTGTAGGTGCTCAGGGCTTTGCTGCAGGAGACCCGGAAGTGTAAAGATCAGTGTTCGTTCCTCTCCTGTGACAGTCCTGCTGGTCCAGGCCGGCGGGCAGCTCTGTTCCATGCGGTCGTGCGGGGACCCGGGCTCCTCTCTCCTGCTCTGCCATCTCACGGCCGGGTTTTCTCCATCTCCCAGCAGCATCTTCCGCCCTGAACTTTGACCCCTTGGCTCGGCCTGTTGGCTGGGGCTCGCGGACGGGTGTCGTGGGCAGTCACAGGGAAGATGGTCACAGCTGACGTGGGTTGAGTGTGGGTCGTCCCCGCGGCCCCAGGGGCCCCTAACCACAGCCCCGGGAGTCCTGCGCCAGGGGCTTCTGCCCGTGAGGGTAGAACCGAGGCTCAGAGACGGGGAGCGTGCTCATAGACGCAGACAGCCTCTGTTAGCTCTTCCAGATCCCTTTTCCCTTCCCGCCTTTCTGTCTTGCCCAGAAGGGGACCCGTGTGGGTGGCACTCACGGAACGCCTCCCTTCTGGCATCCGGCTTCCCGTCGGCCCTTCAAGATGGTCTGCACCCGCTGTCTGTTTTGTGCTTTGGTAGTCACTCCTTCCTCTTGCACCGTTGGCCAAGAATTAGTGAGAGCTCTAGAGTTCTTAGCACAAGGACACTGTGGTTTTGGGTTCTAAATGCCCATCTGTCTGTCTTCCCAGCAGCCATAAAAATAGAGCGAGGATGCTCTCCAGGAAGTGATTTTTCTAGTTTTTTTAAATTTTTTAGTGTTTATTTTTTGAGAGAGAGAGAGAGAGCACAAGGGGGAGGGGGCAGAGAGAGGGAGACACAGAATCTGGAACAGGCTCCAGGCTCTGAGCTGTCAGCACAGAGCCCAACCCGGGGCTCGGACCCGCAGACCATGAGATCATGACCTGAGCTGAAGTTGGACGCTTCACCGACTGAGCCACCCAGGCGCCCCCATCTAGGGTTTTGATCCTGGCTCCACCCTTTGAAATTCTGATGCTGTTGAAGTTGCTCTCCAGACATAGTACATACACACCATGCGTAAAGCTCAGTTGATTTTCCCAAATCAGGTAACGTGGATGTCATGACCAGCACCCGGAAGCTTTCCGGTTACCTTGGTACTTTGTCCTTTTATGGCATCCTCAAACTGACCCGTTTGGGGGTGCGGCCTGCCCCCTGACCGATCCACGCCTTCCCCGGCGGCCCACGGTCGGCCCTTGCCGTGCGGGTGACCGGGTGCTCCCCTGCCCGGGGCCGTCTCCCTGCAGGTCGTGTACCAGCCACAGGAGGCCGAGCCGCCGGCGTCCAAGTCGGAGAAGCTGGACCCTCGGCCTTTCCTGAGGGTGCTGGAGGCCATCGACAATAAGTATCCGCCGGAGGAGCGGGGCGACCTCCTGGTCTTCCTGAGCGGCATGGCGGAGATCAGCGCGGTGCTGGAGGCGGCCCAGGCCTATGCCAGCCGCACTCAGCGCTGGGTGGTTCTGCCGCTGCACAGCGCCCTCTCCGTGGCCGACCAGGACAAGGTACCCCGTGTGGCCGGGCCGGGTGGGGTTTGACTCTGGGGCGGGGGGGAGGAGGAGGGTGTCGGGGATGTGATTCCACCATTGCAGGGCTGCGGGCCGCAGAGGGCGCTGCTCGCATCTTTCGTGGGGGCGGGCGGGGAGTATGTGCCAGGGTGAGCTTCCGCGGGAGGCTCCGGAGCTGAGCTTTGGAAGACCGGGAGGATTTGGGGTAGAAGAGGGAGGAAGACAGTCTGGGGCGGGGGCGGGGGTGGACCAGGGCGTAGAGTTTCATCTCTGGCACACACACTCAGTTCCACCACTATAGTAGGAAAGCAGCCGTAGACTGCAGGCGAGGCTGTGCTGTGTTAACACTTGACTTACAAAAACAGGCAGGAGGCTGGATCTGACCCCCAGGCCTACCTAGTTGCTGACCTCTCTTGACTACTGTGCTTGACTGTCCCTTGGGCCCAAGAGAAGGGCTTGTGCAAAGGGCCTGTGGTGGGTGAGGGAAAGGCAGGGCTGCTGTGAGACCACCTGCAGGGTGGCCGGGGTCCAGGCTGTGATGGGGAAGGCAGGCTGGTTGGGACTGAGATGCGGGCAGGCCTAGACCCCAGGGCCCGGAAGACCCAGCGTGGTGCCTGGGCTTTGCCCTGAGTACACCCGGGAGCCATGGGAGGGTTCTGAGCAAGGTGGGGAGCAACGCCAGTTTGCTTTAGCAGATCCCTCTGCTCTATATGATCAGAGACCGGGGAGGAGGCCGGAGCAGGACCTGGGTGGGAAAGAAGGGCCTGGGCCAGGGCAGTGCTGCGGGTTTGGGGAGAGGGGATTGGATTTCAGAAATGTTGGAGATGTGCAGGTGTGGCTGGAGGGGGGATAGGAGAAGGGGAGCCAGGACAGCCTAGGTTTCTGACCCACGTGGGCGGTGGGGACTCGGGGAGGAGGGAGGCCTTCCCTGCTTCCGAGGCTACTTTAGATATTGTAGGTGGGTGTGAAGTGCCCGTGGGCCCAACCAGGAGGTGTCAAGAGGCCCCTGGACACACGGGTCAGGAAGGGCTGAGCTGGTCTCGGATGTCACCTCCTCGCCTTTCCCGCAGGTGTTCGATGTGGCCCCCCCTGGGGTTCGGAAATGCATCCTCTCCACCAACATCGCTGAGACCTCAGTCACCATTGATGGGATCCGCTTCGTAGTAGATTCTGGTAAGGGCTGCTCCCTGCCACCGTCCCTGGGCCCTAGAGAGAATTGTGGGGTTTGGAGACGTGCAGAGGTAGTGAGGGACCTCCAGACCAAAGCAGGGAGTGGGCTGTGGGGCAGTGGCAACATCGTCATCTTCTCAGACGTTCCAAACTTGTCCCTGCCTCGGGGCCTTTGCACTTACTGTCGTCTCTGCCGAGAGCCATCTTTCTCCACATATCTGCAAGGCTCACTTCCTCCTCATTGCAGGGCCTGCGTGAATGTCTCCCCATCAGAGAGGCGCACCTTGTCCACTTCTGTGATCTCCCTTTCCTCCTGCCGCTGTTGCTTCCCCTGCAAGGCCTTGATTTTCTTCAGAGTATGGGCATTATATTTTATGCCTGTTGATCTATTTATTTTCTGTCTTCCCAACTGGACTGTTCTTTGGGAAGTCAGAGTAGCATAGCAGTGAGGAGACACTGAAGCCAGCCTGGCTGTGTGACCAAGGTCGCGTCACTGACACTAAGTTAGTCAGTTTGCTTGTTTGTAAAATATGCAATAATAGCAGAGTCTCCTTCGGGTTGTAAGGATTAGAATTTAAACATTTAAAAACATTTTTCGACGTTTATTTATTCTTGAGAAAGACTGCTCGAGTGCGAGCAGGGGAGGGGCAGAGAGAGAGAGAGGGAGAGAGAATCCCAAGCGGGCTCTGTGCCGTCAGCACAGAGCCCAGCGCTGGGCTCGAACCCACAAACCGTGAGATCATGACCTGAGCCGAAATCAAGAGTCGGACGCTCAACTGGCTGAGCCACCCAGGCGCCCCTAAAAACGTTCGTTAAACATTGACATGCCGTTGCTTTTAAGGTGCGTCCCACTTTCAGAGACAGAGAAAGTGGGAAAAGTCAGTCTTCGAATTGATGAACTGTGTCCTGTTCGGCCCCGTGAGCCCAGGGACTTTGTTCACAGCTGCGCCCAGTACAGTGCCCGGCTCGTTGCAGGAGCTTAATACTAACGGTTGGATGGCCGGGCTCCCGAGCACACAGAGGCTGCGAAAGTTAAGAGACGTGTGAATGAGGACACGAAAGAATAGATCAACAACACGTCAGGGTCAAGGCCAGAATGAGCTCCTGGTTGGCGTTAATGGAATAAAGGAGGAAGCCGGGGTGTCCGGGAGTGAGCGGCGAGGCGGCGGGCCCGCGTGGCCGCTGCCCACGGTGTCCCGTCTGTCCCCGCCCAGGGAAGGTGAAGGAGATGGGCTACGACCCACAGGCCAAGTTGCAGCGGCTGCAGGAATTCTGGATCAGCCAGGCCAGTGCCGAGCAGCGGAAGGGCCGGGCGGGCCGCACGGGCCCCGGCGTCTGCTTCCGCCTCTACGCTGAATCGGACTACGACGCCTTCGCCCCCTACCCCGTCCCGGAGATTCGGAGGGTGGCCCTCGACGCGCTGGTGCTGCAGGTGAGGCGTGGTGCCGGGAGGAGCCCGGGAGGACCTGGGACAGGACCAGTCCCAGGGTTTCAGGGCCAGGAAGGGCAGAGCAGGGCAGGGCCGGCCTGGCCGGGCCACGGAGGGAAGCTCATCCTTCCCAAGTGTCAGATCCCATGTCGGGGGGACGGTTGTTCCCCAGATCCACGGGCTCGTGGGAGAGACCTCGTGACTCCATCAGAATGCTTTCAGCTGTAACAGAAAACCCATCAAGAGGTGGCTTTTAAAACTGGGGTTTCTCCGCATATTTTGTCCAGACTCTTACCTCATCAGTTAGCTTTGATTGGATTAGGCTGCTGGGCCCAACAGGCCCACTCACATAGCGGCCAGTGCCGCAGAGCCGGCGAGGGAGCGCGGGAGGGTTTGAGGGCCAGGTCCCTCCACCCGCCTTGCCCTGGTTAGCGCTCGGTCCTGTGGCTACACCTCCCCCCAGCGGAGCCTGGCCAGTGTGGGTTCTGTGGTCCGGCAGAAGAGGAAAAGCGGAGCGAGCCGGGGAGGGCGGATGGCTTCCCCAGCAGGCCCCCGGGGCGGAAGTGGCCAGTGGCACAGACCAGCCCCTCTTCCTATGCATAATGCACTCTGATAGTCTCTTTTTGATTTCATTTTTTAAATTTTATTATTTATTTTTGAGAAAGACAGAGAGGGTGTGAGCAGGGGAGGGGCAGAGAGAGAGAGGGAGAATCTCAAACAGGATCCACACTGTCAACACAGAGCCCGACACGGGGCTCAAACCCATGGAACTGTGAGACCGTGACCTGAGCCGAAGTCGGAAGCTTAACCAACCGAGCCACCTAAGCACACTGTGGGTCTCATTTAAACAAAAGAAGAAAAAAATTTTTTTTAACATTTATTCATTTTTGAGAGGGAGAGAGACAGGGCACGAGCAGGGGAGGGGCCAAGAGAGAGGGAGACACAGAATCCGAAGCAGGTTCCAAGCTCCGAGCTGTCAGCACAGAGCCCGACGTGGGGCTCGAACCCACGAGCCGTGAGATCATGACCTGAGCTGAAGTCAGACACTTCGCCGGCTGAGCCCCCCAGGCACCCCTGATTTAGGGGGCTTTTAAATGAGCATTGGGTGTTCTCCCAGGCACGATCAAGGTTTCAAGAGCAGGGAGGGAGGGGGGCCGGCTGGTTGCCGGGTGGGTGGCCCAAGCTTGTGCCTCCCCCTGGAAGAGGCCTAGGAGAGTAGGTCACCTCTCGGGGAGGCTGGCCGAGCCCCCGGGCCCTCTGAGCTTTCCCCGTGCTCTCTCGCGGCCACGTGAGCCCCCCACGCCAGCCTTTCCTTCATCTGCTCCAGGGAGTAGCTGATTGTTTACACCTCGCCAGACCCGGCGACGGGTGGGTGTTGTGCTTCAGTCTCTGGGCCACTGAATTAATCAGGGTTCTTTGGTCCAAAGTGAGAGAAACCCAGCTCAAACTACCAGAAGCAGGAAAGGGGATTTCACGAGGTGGTGTGTCCATCGTGGGGCGCGGTCTGGCTTAGGAACGATTAAGGACTCCTCTACCCGCTGTCTCGGGCTCGTCTCCAGGGAAAAATGGTCCAGCAGCTCTGGGCTTCCACACCGACCCGTCACAACCAGAGAGGATGCCCCGACTTCTGTCTCCCAGCGTCGGATGGCAGAATCCCAGGGAGGATCCTGATAGGGCCTGCTCAGATCACGTCCTCCTTCCTTTGCCGGTTGCCATGTCGAGGGGCTGAGAAACCAAGAGGGGCCTAGCTTAGGTCATGTGGCTTGCTCCGTGGCCGGGGTCTGGGAGAAGAGGTGCTGGGTAGACAGACAGACAGACAGTGGTCCTTCTCCCCTGCTTCTGTGTGATGGGCCTTGACATTAGGAGTTTTAAGGCATTAGGAGCTTGTGATCCGTGAGCCCCCTGCCGGTGCTCCATAGCGGCTCCCGAGTTCCCCATTCCTGGGGGACTGGATTGTCATTCCAGATGAAAAGCATGTGCGTGGGGGACCCGCGAACCTTCCCCTTCATCGAGCCTCCGCCACCAGCCAGCCTGGAAACGGCCATCCTCTACCTCCGGGACCAGGGGGCCCTGGACAGCTCAGAGGCCCTCACCCCTATCGGCTCTCTGCTGGCCCAGCTTCCGGTGGATGTGGTGATCGGTGAGGACTTCCTTTAGGGGTGACCACACGGGGCCCCGGGAGTGGCTGCGGGGACCGTTCACTCTCTGGGTGACTCATAGGCAAATCCGTTCTCTCACTGGGCCCCGTCCATTCATTCACAAGTCTCCCTGCCGGGGACCGTTCTGGGCGCTGCGGGTACAGCAGTCAACAGAGAGGCACCTCTCCTCCGCACAGCCTGTCCCCAGCTCCACCCTGGCGCCCCCCCCTCGGTGTCGTAAGGATGTCAAAACCTCCTGCCTCTTCTTGCTCATTCCTGAGTCATCCCTGCCCTTTCTGAGAAGCTCGCTGACCGAGGTGCGTTCTGGTCTGATTCTCCTGACTCGAGACTTTCTAGATGATCTGTGTGGCCCACAGAATATTCCCAGCTGAGCACGACTGTTTGTGGCACCATTTCCAGGCCCGATGCCCAACAGAACTCTCTGCCTGTGTCAATGTCGTTAAAACCCCCACCAGTACCACACCCTGGAGCCGCGGTGGCGATGGCAGGCTGCGTGCTACCGACCCCGAGGACCCCTTGTGGTTGGGAAGGTGGTTCTTTTCATTTGTTGTAGAAGGAGACAGGGCGAGAGCAGGGAGAATCGGATCTGAGAAGAAAAAGAACATTCTGTGAGCATTGGCTGTATGTCAGTGAAAGGGTTTACGGGCCTTCTGTCATTTCATGCTCACCCGGTGAAGGGAGGGCCTCCTGTCACCCCCTCTGTACAGAGGAGGAAGTTGACGCTTGGCCAGGGACAGAGATAGATGCTCCGGGGCCCGGAACAGGCAAACGATAGAGCCTGGATTTGATCACTCGCTCACCCAGGGTCACGCAGTTGGCAGAGCTGGGAGGCGCTCCCCAGCCAAGCTGACACTGTCGGTCCCCAAGCCCTGTGGGGCAGGAGGCGCCAATGACCCAGTGCTGGGCGGTCCCGGCCCCGACGGCTCAGTCACCGTTGTCACTCTGTGCCGGTCGGAGCTCCGCGTGTTTCACAGGAAAAGCACATTACATCCTCCCAGCAGGCAGGTGGGCTGGGCCCATTTCCCAGACAGGGAAACGGAGGCACAGAGAAGTAGAGGGACTCATCTGAGGGACAGAGCTACAGGGTTCTGGGACAGCCTCGTCCTATTGCCCAACTTCAGTTTACGAGGCTAGACGTACAACAGGAACTTTCCAGAAAGGCAGCCAAGGAGAATGGTGAGGATGAGTCAGACGCATGATACGCAGGCCACTGACTGTGGGGCCAGACCGGGGAAGGGCTCGGTTCCTGTTGAGGAGCGCTGGCCGATAGGAACGGCTTTTCACCTCGTTGGAGTCACGTTCTAGAGAGAGGAGAGGGATACCGTGGCGGGGCACGGGGAGTGCCGGGAAGGGAAATAAAGCCAGGAAGGGGGGGTGGGGAGTCCGTTGTAGGGAGGAGAGCCGGGCAGGCGGTGGCACTAACAGCAGCCACCCCTTTGTGCCCGCCTCATGCCCCAGGAGGCGGGAATTGGGTTACCTCCAACCTACACGTGGGGAAACTGAGGCCTTGCCCAAGCTCATGTGACCGTGGAGTGCAGCGTGTGGACTTGATTCTGTCTGTCTGGCTCCCAAGGCCCTTTGTGGGCAAGGTGGAGGGAAGCTGGGGCAGGGTGTCCCGGGGCCCAGGAGGCTCAGCTCAGGGTCCCTCCCATCTCCCACCCCCGGCCCCCCAGGGAAGATGCTGATCCTTGGTTCCATGTTCCACCTGGCGGAGCCCGTGCTCACCATCGCGGCTGCCCTCAGTGTCCAGTCGCCCTTTACCCGCAGCGCCCAGAGCAACCCCGAGGGTGCGGCCGCGCGGCGGCCCCTGGACAGTGACCACGGTGACCCCTTCACGCTCTTCAATGTCTTCAACACCTGGGTGCAGGTGAGGCCGGGGGTGGGGTCACCCCTGTCTGTGTCATTCTTCACGGAGTCGGGGGAGGCCCTCCACGCCAGGGAGGGCCACGGAGCCCTCTGCAGACTGGACGGGCCCCCGTGTCCACCATTCATTCCCGTGGGTGTGGGGCCTGGCCTTGAGGGGAGGCTGGGGTTTCTAAAACAATGAACAGACCCACTGCTGACTGGAGAAAGTCCACACCCTTGGGTGGCACCTGTATATCCAGCACGTGCTCCCCGAGCCCCTGTTCTGGGCCTGGCCCTGTGCTGGGCAGTGCTGGGGACCCAGCGGTGGCTAAAACCGCCTGGCTCTGCTCTCCTGGGTCTCACAGGTCAGCGCAGGGAGGCAGACCTGGCCCCAGACAGTGACCACTCAGAATGGGCCGTGATGGGGAGTCCAAAGGGCCGAGAGAGCCCAGAGGGGATGTCTGACCCGGTGTGGTCTGGGAGGGCTTCCTGTAGGAGGGGGCAGGGGGGGCTGAGAGCTGGAAGAAGGAGGAGAGCAGGTGTCCTTGAGGGAGGCCTGACAGATCTCCACCTGCCTCATACTCTCCCAGGGGGCTGGTGTCTGGGCCCGTGCTGGGGGTGTCTGGGCGGTGGGTCAGCCCCTGCACCCTCCCCCAGCTGGATAGGCCCAGACGCCCTGGTTTCTGACCTGCACCAGGTGAAATCCGAACGGAGCAGGAGCTCACGCAAGTGGTGCCGCCACCGGTGCATAGAGGAGCATCGGCTGTACGAGATGGCCAACGTACGGCGCCAGTTCAAGGTGAGGCTCAGGACCGGGGGAGGGTTGGGTGGGGGCCGGCAACAAACCTGGCGGGGCCGGGGGAAGGGTGCAGAGTGAGCACGTGTGAGCGTGCTCCGTGGCACAGCCTCTCTTCTCTGACGGGGCGGAGTCCCGCCCTGCACCCCGCCCCCACCTCCCCCGCCATCAGACACTCAGATGTGGGGTGGCCTGGGCGGGTCTAAGGGGTAGAAATCCAGGAGGGCTTCCTGGAGGAGTGGCCAGGGTCGGGGGTCACACGCTCCCTCCTCGTATGGAACTTGGCCATCTAGAGCGGGGGGGGGGGGGGGTGGGGGGGGGTGGGGGAGGCCCAGCTTGCCACACAGGCTGAGCTCTGGGAGGCCGCGTGGGGGGATGGGCGGGGCACCAGCTCCGGCGTGGACGTCCCGGCGGCAGATACCAGTGCCACGCGGCTCAGGGCCTCCACTGTCATGAGGAAAGGGGGACAATGACAGCTGTCCTGTGAGGATTAAGTGGGTTAAGACACGTAGAGCGTTTAGAACAGGGCCTGGCGCACAGGTGCCACGCGAGCCTTTGCCACGTTTACTCCGTGGTCCCGCAGCCTGCCTGTGTCGCGACTGTTCCACGGGCACCTCGCCGTGCCTTTCGGTGGGCGTGCAGGTGCCGCGGGGGAAAGTCAAGTAAGACTCGCCGGCGTGACGCGCTCCTTGCGGTTGAACTTGGGCACGTCGAGGCCCGGAGCGGGTGGTCACCCGACTGGGGCCTGCCATGCAATTTCAGGAGTCCCCCTGTTGGGGACCGCTGACGTTCTGACCATTCTCAGCATCTGCCAGCATCACTGGCTTTCCAGAGCAGCGGTTCCGCTTTCGTGGGCACGCAGACCCCGAGAGCGTAGCAGAGGGCGGGGGTCCTCGTCTCTCTCTGTCACACGTGCACGCGACGTCCGCGTCCTCCGAAACGGAGGGGCCGGCGAGTGGCGGGCCCCAGGCCGGAACCCGCGTCCGGGTCCAGCGCCCACCGGCCCGCCCCGCGTCGCTCACCCGGGGGCCCCGCCGCCCCCAGGAGCTGCTGGAGGACCACGGGCTACTGGCCAGGGCCCGGGCCCCGAAGCCGGGGGACAGCTACAGCCGGCCGCGGCAGCGCCGGGAGCGCCGGGCACTGTACCGGCTGAAGCGCCGGCACGAGGAGGGCGGGGGACACAGGCGCAAGGTGCTGCGGCTGCAGGAGGACCCGGGCGGCTGCTCCAGCGAAGAGGACCCGGGGGCCGGCGACAGCGTGGACATCCAGGTGGGCGCCGGGGGCCTGTTCTGGAGCCTGGGGCGGCAGGCAGGGCGGACTCGAGCAGAGGGGGGCCCTGCCCTCCCCTCCGGAGCCAGGGTCTCGCGGACGGGAGCGGGCCACGTAGCCTTGTACGAGCCGCGTGGGTGTCGGGATGGGGCCCCCAGGAACCCGCCTTCCCCCGCGTTCCCGCCACAGGATGTGAAGTTTAAGCTGCGGCACAGCCTGGATCAGCTGCAGGCGGCCTCGGCCCAGGACCTGACGCGGGACCAGGTGGCCCTGCTCAAGCTGGTGCTGGGCCGGGGCCTCTACCCCCAGCTTGCGGTCCCGGACCCGTTCAACAGCAGCCGCAAGGACTCGGACCAGGTGGGCCTCCGCCTGCTCGCCGGCCCCGCGTGGGTTTTGTCATTCAGCAGGCCCTCCCTGCCCCGCTCCGCGCCGGGGACTCAGAGATACGGAAACGGTCCCGGCCCTGCCCTCGTGGGCTCCAGGCCAGCGTGTGGGGGCAGATCTGTGCCTGGACGCGTGACCCAGGGTGCTTGCGGTCGGGATCGGGGGACGTGGGGGGGGGGGGGGGGGGGGGAGGATCTGGCCAGCCTGGGCTGCAGTCAGGGAAAGCTTCCTGGAGGAGGGGACTTCGAGGGGAGACGCGGATGGGGGAATCTGGCAAAGAGCTGGAGGGAGAAGGGTTCTGGGCGGTGGAGAGTAGGTCCGAGGGCCTCTGTCGCCTGGCGTCTGCCTTTGGCCCCTCCAGATTTTCCACACCCAGTCCAAGCAGGGCACCGTGCCGCACCCCACTTCCGTCTTTGCCAGCAGTCCGGAGGTTCTGCACGCGCAGGAGCAAGAGGCCGGGGGCGGTGAAGGGAGCCGAGGTACCGTGAGTCTGGGCGGGGAGGGGGAGACCCTTTGGGATGTGAGGAGTGGAGACGGTGACGTCAGGGTGCCCCTCGCTACCTGGGGTTACCCCCTTTCTCCCCCGACATTCTGCCTTCGCTGGGGCTGTTGTCACAGGACCTGCAGGCATGGAGGTCCCAAGAGCCAGACCTCGCTGGGTGACCTTGGCCAGTCCGCTGCCAACACTGAGCCCCGCCCTCCCCACGGAGGGGTGGGGTGGGGAGGGGGTGGCCGATGGGGGTCTGAGGCCACTCCCCAGGCCAGAGCTTTTAGTGAGTAGGCGGCACCTGTCCTCTGAGCTCTGTGTTCTCCCGGCTCGGTCCTGCCCAGGGGTTTCCCTCAGGCCCTGTGGGCACAGGGGCAGCATTCTGGCATTCAGCCCCAGGAGCCGCCTCAGCGAGGCTTCAGCCAGGCCGGGCGGGGACCCTCCAGAACGTTTGGTGTGGAACGTGCGCTCTCCCGATGGCCGTGGTATAGCCGCGCGCTCTGTGTGAACTCTGGGGCACAACCCATCTCTCTCCTTGTCTGTGAAGAAAGTACCATACGGTATCACAACATGCTAACCTGGAAAGGTCAGGGTTAGAACGGGACGCATCTAAGGTAGAATTTGCAACTTGTCTCTTAAGCCTTTAACTGCTTGTAAATCTCTGGTCCCTTAACCCTCTTCCTGCTCCATTGTTGTTCTCCTTTGATTTTTAATTTTGAAAATCCAGATGTCACACAGGTAGAGTAGGACGAGCCCTCAGTACCTTCATCCAGCCTCTGTAGCCGCCGTCTGGCCACCTGTGTCTACATCACCTCACTTTTTTCTTTTCTTTTTAAAAAATTTTTAAAAATGTTTATTTATTTTTGGGACAGAGAGAGACAGAGCCTGAGCAGGGGAGGGGCAGAGAGAGAGGGAGACACAGAATCGGAAGCAGGCTCCAGGCTCTGAGCTGTCAGCGCAGAGCCCGACGCGGGGCTCGAACCCACGGACCGCGAGATCGTGACCTGGGCCGAAGTCGGACGCTTAACCGACTGAGCCACCCAGGTGCCCCTCGCTTTTTTCTTTTTGCTGGAGCATTGTACAGCAGATCCCAGACATCATATCATTTAGAAATGACTAAAATAATGACTGATTTTTTGCAGTATTACGATGCCACTGTCACTCCTAATGAAATTGACGGTATTTCTTTAAAAAACAAAAAAACTAAAACAAAAAAACCCTAGTATTTCTTAACATCGAATAACGCGTAGTGAAAGTCATATTCATTATGACAAAGTATTTGCCAATAAGTCACAGACACTTTATACACATGAGCGTATATTTTTTTTAAAGAGTTAAGTGTCCAACCCTTGGTTTTGGCTCAGGTCATGAGCTCACGGTTCGTGGGTTCAAGTCCCACACTGGGCTCTGTGCTGACGGCATGGAGCCTGCTTGGGATTCTCTCTCCCCTCTTGTCTCTGCCCCTCCCCGCTCGGGCTCTCTTTCTCTCCTTCTCTAAATAAATAAATAAACTTTTTTTTTTTTAAAGTTTGTTTATTTTTGAGAGACAGAGCAGGAGAGGGGAGAGAAACAGGGAGACAGAGAATCCCAAGCGGGCTCCACACTGTCACCACAGGGCCCGACGCGGGGCTCGATCCCACGAACCGTGCGATCATGACTGAGCCAAGGTCCAGAGTCGGACGCTTAACGGGCTGAGCCCCCAGGCGCCCTGCGTGAATGTGTGTTTTATACGGGTGTGTAAATGCCCCGGTGGGACCAGCAGCCCCTGGGGAACGGGCCAGTGCAGGGGTGGGGGGCTGTGGGTGGGACATCCGGTGGCAGGGGCGCCCTGAGCTGTCGTCCTGACCGTTCCAGACGACAAGGACAAGCTGAGCAGCAGGCACCAGCTCCTCACCTTCGTCTCCCTGCTGGAGACCAACAAGGCCTACCTGGTGAACTGCGTCCGCATCCCCGCGCTCCAGGTGCGTCCCAGCCCCACGCGCCCCAGCTCCCGGGTTCGATGACCGTGTCCCCAGGGCAGGAGGCTGGGATGGGCCTGCAGAGCCGCCTTCCCCCAGCCGGCTCTGCATTCCTGTGCTGGGTAAATACTTGCCGAGCGCCTGCTGTGTGTCGGGAGCGTCGAAGGCACTGGCATGACGGCGGTGAACAAGACGAGCCCAGTCCTTGCTCTCCCAGAGCGCACACCCGGCAGGGCAGGGTGGCAGTAAGGACTGTAAAGCATTGCATGCTTTACATGTTAGCGGGTGAGAAGTACTTGGGGAAAATGAGAAGAATGGGGTAAGGGGATTGGGGAGGGGCGGGGTGAGGGTGGGGGACAGGCTGTTGTACGAAAAAAGGTGAGCAGGGTGGGCCTCGCTGAGAAGGTGCTATTGAACCAAGACCTGGAAGAAGGGAGGGAAGGAGCCACGGGATGCTTCGGGAGAAGAGTGTCTTACAGGGAACAGCGAGTGCAAAGGCCCTGAGGCCCACACATATGCGCCAGGCCCAGGGAACAGCTGGAACAGCGTTGGTGAAGGGGAGAATGGCTGGAGATGGGATCAGAGAGAGGAGGTCAGAGAAGTAGGGGAGACTGGAGCCCCCACCCCGGGGGAAGGTTCAGACAGAGCTGGATCAGAGTCTGCCAGGCAGAAGCGGGGAGCCCAGCAGGGAAGTGACTGCAGTCATCCAGGCGGGAGGGGGTGGCCGCGGAGGACATGCTTAGGTTGCAGATAGGTTCGTGTGTGTGTGCGTCTGCAGCCAGGAAGTGAGAGTCCTGCCAGCCTTAGCGGCCACACCTCGTGAGTTCTGCGTGCCACCCTGTGGTTCTAGGCCAGCCGTGATTCTCACTTTATGGGGGAGATGAGGCTCAGGGGGCGAGGGGGGCATGTCGCTTGCCTGAGCCACACAGCGAGCAGGCGGCCGAGCCAGAGCTCCAGGGCCGCGCGACATGCCTCCCGTGCCCCCCAGATGGGCGTCCCCGTTCCCAGGACCCCTCGCTTCGATCCCAGGGAATGTAGAGGGAAGGGAGAAACCCTTCAGGCTCCCCGAGCCTCAGGGGATTTTGTGGGCACTGCGATTTCCACCCACCCCGTGAGAGCTGACTCTGACCTGCCCAGTTGTGTATTCGCTCAGACGTTTCTTGAGCGAGTGCCTCGCACCAGGTGCCGATTACTGTTCTAGGTGCTGGGGGTTCAGTTGTGATCAGAATCCGCAAAACTGCCTGTGTCCATGGGGCGCCTGTATGAGTGGGGGAGGCAGACAACAAACAGAAACACAAATAAATAGAAACCATGACACCAGATTCTCCTATCCGCGCCAGAAAGAAAGAACAAAGCGGTAAGGGGACAGGGTGGTGGCAGTTAGCGGACTTCTGGGAGGAAGCAAACATTTACTGGCTGCGATGCTGCCTGGCCATTGTCTCTCCTCTGTACGATTGGTTTCTTTCTTTCTTCGTTTCTTTCTTTCTTTCTTTCTTTCTTTCTTTCTTTCTTTCTTTCTTTCTTTCTTTCTTTTCTTCTTTTCTTCCTCTTTCTTTCTTTATTTCTTCTTTCCTTCCTTTCTTAATGCTAATTTATTTTTGAGAGAGCGAGCATGAGTGGGGGAGGGGCAGAGAGATTGGGGTCAGAGGATCCAAAACAGGCTCCGTGCTGACAGCAGAGAGCCCGACACGGGGCTCGAACTCACAGACTGCGAGATCATGACCTGAGCCGAAGTCGAGCGCTTAACCGACTGAGCCACCCAGCCGCCCTGTTTATATGTTTTGAGGATAAAGCTCATGTAGGATGACACGTGCACACGGCAGGTACGCTGATGAGTGTGGACAGAGGCATCCACGCGTGTAAGCTCAGCCCAGCGGACACGCGCTTTCCCTCAGCCGTCTGCCTCCGACGCGGGATGGCAGTCCTGACTCCTTAGAACGAATGGCAGTTTCCGCTTTGGTCTTGGTGCGGCGGTTTTTCCAAGCAGACCGCCTGCTCCGTGGGGGCGGGGACTCTTGTCTCACTCACAGCCGAACCCGGAAGGGGGCCTGGCACAGAGTAGGCGAGCGGTAATGTGTTTGCTGCGAGGGTGGACGCCCACTGTCTGTCTTCCGGTCCTCTCGCTTCCAGTCTCTCTTGCTGTTCAGCCGGTCCCTGGACACCAACGGTGACTGCTCGCGCCTGGTGGCTGACGGCTGGCTGGAGCTCCAGCTTGCGGACAGTGAGAGTGCCGTCCGGCTTCTGGCGGCTTCCGTGCGGCTCCGTGCCCGCTGGGAAAGTGCCCTGGACCGGCAGCTGGCGCGTCAGGCCCAGCAGCGGCGGCCGGAGGTGGACCAAGAAGAGGAGGAGGAGGAGGATCCGGTCGCCCGCAAGGAGGTGGCCGACCTGAGCAGGGAGCTGCTGAAGTTCACGGCCTCCAAGGTACCTGCCCCGCCCACCCCCGGGTGGCCACGCCCCACCTTGGCCAGAGGGGTGCCCGCCGCAGGGATCCGGAGTCCAGAAGGCCTGGCTTCTAGCTCGCCAAGGGGTCGCACATTTGCGGGTTTCCAAACCAGACAAGTTGAGGACGAGCCCAAGGTCACACAGCTGGTAAGGGGTGGGGCCCGGATTTGACCCCAGGAGCCTGGCTCCGCTGTTCACCCCTGCAGGTCCCTCCTTCCCAATTCATCAACACAGGTTTACGCTGTGTGTGTTGCCCCTCGTTAGCGGTTAAGGGTGTGCAGGACGTGCAGGTTAAGGGTGTGCAGGGAAGCTGTCCGTAGCTGTCTGTCCACAGAGGAGCGTGGGAAGAATCGGGCAGAGCAGATTTGAGTTCAGTTCCCCACCCCTTAAGCCGGGAGTCGCGAATCGCTCCTGAGTCTACCCTGTGTGGATGGGGTGGAGACGACGGTGTGAACCAGGGTGACTTCCTGGAGGCGCCGCAGGCCCAGTGAGCCAGGGCGAGGGGAACAGACCGGCGTTCCGGTGAGGACGGGCAAGGTGGCCGGATGGAAGGTCTGGCTGTGGTCCCACAAGTGACAGGGAGCGCAGGAGGGGCCCGGGGCATTGGGGCATGTTTTAGACAAGCCCCTGGTCCGGAGTGTCTGAGACCCTGTTGCGATTGGGCTAAGCAGTTGGCCCCGTAACTGAACCGTCCAGGGTCAGATTTCAGGTACGGCTGGATCCAGGTGCCCTAACAACGTCTCCCTGGGTCTGTCACCCCTCTGTCCTGTCTTTCCTTCCCCAGGTCCCCTACAGCCTCCGGCGGCTCACGGGGCTGGAAGTCCAGAACCTCTATGTGGGACCCCAGACCATCACAGCCATGCCCAGTCTTCCTGGCCTCTTTGGTAGCTCTGCCTTGTCCCCTCACCCCACCAAAGGGGGCTACGCAGTCACTGACTTCCTCACCTACAACTGCCTCACGGTAAGCGTGGACCCCACCTTGGCCCCTCACCGCCCCACCCCCCAGCCCCCGAAGATGGGATTCAAGGGAGTCCCTGCCTCCCCACCAGCCACGCCCCCACTTGGTGCAAGGATGCGCTTTCAGGACGAGGCCTGCCAACCCCGGGGTGGGGGCGAGGGTTCCGGGTCGGGTCCCAGGCTGGTGGCGGCCAGCTGGGCAAGGGGCCGAGTCCCGACGCGGCCTTCCTGCCTCAGAGCGACACGGACCTGTACAGCGACTGTCTCCGCACCTTCTGGACCTGCCCCCACTGCGGCCTGCACGTGCCCCTGACGCCCTTGGAGCGCATTGCGCACGAGAACACTTGCCCCGAAGCCCCACAGGACGGTCCCCCAGGTGAGGACGGGGGGGGGGCCGGGACACCCATCCACCCGCCCCACGGCCGTTTCCCGTGGGCCCAGGCGTTCGTTCACTGGACATCTGGGGACCGGTGACTGTAGTCCTGGTCGGTGCCACATACAGGCTTTGTCCCAGAGACCCCGAGCCCGGGACAGGGAGGGTCTGGAACGCTCTTCCTCATTTCTTTGTGTCCGTCTCTTTTCAGTCCCTGTGGTGCCGACCCTGGTCTGCCTCTTTCTGTTCCTCTGTCCCTCGCCGCTGTGTCTCTTGCCCTTTTCTCTGTCCAGCTGTCTCTGTCTCGGCCACACCCACCCTGTTGTCACCCCAGGGGATGCCGCAGCAGGCGGACCCCGACACCGTGTCTGCCGCATGCACCACACACGGGGCTGGTCGGGGAGAGGGCGGAGGGGCCCCATGGTCACCACCCCAGGGCTCTGTCTGTCTCAGCCACCCCGTGGGACACAGAGTTCAGGCTTGCCTGTGTGTGTATTAATTGAGGAAGGCTTCCCTCAGGAGGCAGAGCCAGATTCCCCAGAGCCCGGGATGGCGGTGGGGGGGCGGGGGGAAGCCTGAGCCCTGTGGGTGCCTGGGATTTGGGTGGGGAGCGCTCGGCAGAGCCCCCCCCCCCCCGACAGCCTCCCTCCCCCTCTCTCTCAGGGGCTGAGGAGGCCGCCCCCGAGCCCCTCCAGAAGGCGTCCGTCCTGCAGAAGCCCTACCACTGCGCGGCCTGCCAGAAGGACTTCCTGTTCACACCCACGGAGGTTCTGCGGCACCGGCGGCAGCACGTGTGAGCCTGGGGCCCCAGGGACCCTGGGACTCCCGCCCGAACCCGCGGCCTCGGCTCCGAGCCACAGGGTCTGGCCCAGCCCGGCCAGGAGGGGTGCGCATACGTGAATAAAGTCTCCTGTGCTGACTCTGACCTTGGAGCCTGCTCCCGCCCGTCCGTCTGGAAAGTGGCAGCTGCCCTGGTCGTCCCCTGGGTCGCTCTGGCTCTCCTCCCTCCCGCTGCCTCGGGCCCTCTGAGGCATCCTGGGGCAGGTGCGGGCGGGTAAGACCCAGCAGGGCCTCCGGATCCCAGGTAGAGGACCTTGGCCTCCCCACGGCTGCTGCTCTCCCCTGGCCCCACGGCCCGGCTTTTTCTCAGACCAGGGAGGCCTGCGTGTCCGTCCGCACGTCCGTCGCTTTGAGAGCTGGGCCGGGGGTGGCGGTGTCGGTGTTGACGTGGGCCCGCGCGTCCCGCACGGTCCCCGGGGCCATTCCTGCTGCGGGGGGTCCATGGCCGTTCTCCCTCGTCCCCTGGGACCCCCAGCCCCACCCTGCCACACACATGAGAACGATTGGGAAATGCGGTGAACCACTTGATGCTGGTAAATCCCGCGGCTCCGTTGAAAGGGAGAAACGTCTTGAAGGGCGCAGACTGCCGGGGTGCCTGGGGGCTCAGCCGGTTGAGCGTCCGACTTTGGCTCAGGTCATGGTCTTGCGGTCCTTGAGTTCGGGCCCTGCATCAGGCTGTGTGCTGACAGCTCAGAGCCTGGAGCCTGCTTCAGATTCTGTGTCTCCTTCTCTGCCCCCAACTCCTCTCTCTCTCTCTCTCTCTCTCTCTCTCTCTCTCTCTCTCTCAAAAATAAATAGACAGTAAAAACATTTTTTAAAAAGAAAAGCAAACTAGGGCATCCTGTACAAACACAGCCACCAAATCCTCGGTAAAAGTTTAGCGACTCCTACTCAGCGGTTTATAGAAAGCACAGTAAAGCACATCCTGGCCAAGTGGGGTTTGTTCTAGGAATGCAGCGTCGATTTAACACTTGAAAAACAATCAGTGTGATTCACCACGGTAAAAAACAAGTGCACGGGACAAATTTCAGCACCCTGTGCCCTCGTCCCGCCCCGGAGTGTAAGAGCAATGCACGAGCAATGCACGCTTGTGGGGGGCAGGGGTCAGAGCCTAAATAGAAGCCGCTGCAGGTGTTTTAAGCAGGAAGAGATTTAACACAGTGGTGGGGATGATTGGGTATTTATAACACCGTGGGAGGCTGGAGCCGCGGATCTGGGCCGCGTGCTCCGGAGTGACACCCAGGACGACAGCACAGAACCCTCCGAGGCCGCTGCCAGGACCGCTGGGTTCGAGGACGCCCAGTCCTGGCCGTGACCCCGGGGGTCTCCTCTGCCGCCCACGGGTCTGGAGGGAGTCCACCCGCGGGAGCCTGCTCTCTCCAGAAGGCGGCTGCGGGGGCGGCCGGGAGACCAGCCGCGGCCTCCAGCCTGTGCTGCCAGGGGTGCAGAGGTCGGTCGGGCCCACCCGGTGTCCCCTGCAGTGAGGAGCCCGGGAGGACCCGGAGAAGGTACAGAAAAGCGATGTAGGGAAGGAGGGAAGAATCCACCGTGGTTCACCTTCAGGGGCACAATCTCCACGCGCCTTTCTCTGTGCATGTGTCTCCAGACGTCTTCAAACTGGTCAAGGTGCTACTGTGCTCTTGGCGCATTTGACAGTTCTGAGACGGATCATCAGTATTTCCCCAGCTCATTAAAAATTTGTCCAAAAGCTGCCTTTTAAAGATGGCGGTGAAACCTCCCAAGTGTAGACACACTGCTTGTAAAAAGCCGTTTCCTACTGTTCTGTATTTGGATGATTTCTGCGTCTCTTCTTAATCAAGTAGAGCCAACAGCACACAGCTTCCTATATATGGAGGATTCTTTGTCCGCATCTGAATTCCTTTTTTGCTTTTGCTTTTGCTTTTAAGTAGGCTTCACATCCAGGACGGAGCCCAGGGCAGGGCCTGAGCTCCCAACCCTAGGATCAAAACCGGAGCCAAGATCCAGAGTGGACGCTTAACCACTCGAGGAAACCGCTCTGGGGCCTCACGAATTCCTATTTTTAAAAAGGCTTTCTCCACGATAGAAGATTCGGGGAGGCTGGGAAAAGGAATCCCCGCGCCCGCAGGACCGGGCGCTGGGGCGGGGACGGCGGCAGATCCCGTTTGCGTCTTTCCACAAAGCGTCTGACGTGAACACGTCCCGGTCGTTACTCGTGCGCCCGACCCCTCGGGTAGCAGCCGCGGAGGCTTCCTCCCGGAGCGGCAGGGCCTGCCCACGTCCATTACCGCATTTCCGTCCATTCTGCACAGCACTCGGGCCGACCTGCCTCGGCATCGGGCCTCCCCCCAGACTTCCGGCCTTTGCTTAGGGCACGTTCCCAGGAGTGCGATCAGGGGTCAGAAGGGAAAGAGCATCTGCGAGGGGTCCCTGGCCCAGACTGCAAGGTTGCACTCCTTTTTAACCATCTACATTTCTGTCCATTTCTGTCATCTTTCCAGAGAAAGTGCATGCGTTGTGCCAGAGTAGCAAACGCTCAATAGTCCCTACTATGTGCCAGGCACTGTTCTAGGAGATGGTTTTGTGTTGATACAGAGCCGGCTGACTTGTTTTGCCTGGCTGTCTACTGGCCCGTTACATGGATGTGCCAAACATTTATCTAACCAGGCCTATATGGAGAGACATTTAAGCTGTTCTCAATCTTTTGCTCCTGTAAAAAGCTGTCACGAATATTCTTGTATGTGTGTCATTTCCAGATACATGTGCATCTGTAGGATACATTCCTAGAGGTAGAATCACTGGTCCAAGAGAAGGTACGGTTTTTAAATGATTTATTTTTATTTTTATTTTAGAGTATAAGCCAGAGGGAGGGGCAGAGGGAGAGACAGAGAGAATCTTAAGCAGACTCCGTACTTAGCACAGAGCCCAATGCGGGACCCGATCCCACGACCCTGGGATCATGACCTGAACTGAAATTAAGAGTCAGGTATTCAGTTGACTGAGCCACCCAGGTTCCCCCAGAAAGTACGTTTTTATAGGTCATTTGATAGATTCTCCTACCTGTCCTTCCACACATGCTGTACTGGCTTATATTATTTTTATTCCCCCTGATTGCCAGTGAGCCCAAGCATCTGAGCCATTTGTATTTTCTCTTCTGTGCTGGTTCAAACCCTAAACTCTTTGTCGTTTTGTTATTGGTTTGTTGTAGCTCTTTATATATGCTGGGTCTTAAGCATTATTGACGTTACAAACATTTCTCTCAGTCTGCTGCTTGTCTTTTGGCTTTATCTATGGTGACTTTACTCAACTTTTTTTTCAGTTTTTGGTGGTCAAAGCTCTCTTCTGTTATGGCCCCTGAGAATACCTTCCCTGACGCAAGGTGTTAAAAATAGGAAGATAGATGGTTTATGGGAGAAACTAACGTCAGAGCTTTTCCCACCCACTGGACAGCCAAATGTCCCCAGAACATTACAGCTTGTCAGGATTGTTCCTGCTTTTCCTCCTTGTTTCATATTAAAACATAAAATTAATGTCCTATTGGCAAGAAACAGAGTTCTTTGTGTGTGTGTGTGTGTGTGTGTGTGTGTGTGTAGTGGGGGGGGGTGCGTTGCTAAAAATGGAAGCCACCCAATGTCTGCCAAAAAGACTTAAGCATCCCCTGGGCTCTGACCCAATAAAACCGTTCTACGGGGTGAGTCTGAGGGAACCTGCTGGAAGAAGGGAAAAGACTCTTAATGCCCAGATATGGCCACCAGGGCATTTGTCTGAATTGAAGAGCCAGGGGTCACAGCCCCTTAAGGGTGAATTTGATGGCCTTGAACAGAAGTTCTTATCATCCGTTAATCTGGGGCGTTAGGTCTGTTCCAAAATGCGCACAAAAACTCCAGGTGGGGGGCTGTGGCTTGGACATTCTCAAACCCGCAGGAAATAAAGCTCACGGAGACACCGCTTTGCACCCACCAGATTGGCCCAGATTAAAAAGATCGACGATGCTCACTGCTGGCTAGGATGTGCGCGAACGGGAACTTGCAGCCGCCTTGAGGGGAATTCATACAACCTTGATCTTGCAGCATCTTTCAAAATGCAAGGTGGGTGTGCACTCACTCAACGACCTTTTAAAACTTTCCCTTGTGGGGCGCCTGGGTGGCTCAGTCGGTTAAGCGTCCGACTTCAGCTCAGGTCACGATCTCGCGGTCCGTGAGTTCGAGCCCCGCGTCGGGCTCTGGGCTGATGATGGCCCAGAGCCTGGAGCCTGCTTCCGATTCTGTGTCTCCCTCTCTCTCTGACCCTCCCCCGTTCATGCTCTGCCTCTCTCTGTCCCAAAAATAAATAAACGTTAAAAAAAAATTTTTTTTTTTTTTAAAATTTTTTTTTTTTTTCAACGTTTATTTATTTTTGGGACAGAGAGAGACAGAGCATGAACGGGCGAGGGGCAGAGAGAGAGGGAGACACAGAATCGGAAACAGGCTCCAGGCTCTGAGCCATCAGCCCAGAGCCCGACGCGGGGCTCGAACTCACGGACCGCGAGATCGTGACCTGGCTGAAGTCGGACGCTTAGCCGACTGCGCCACCCAGGCGCCCAAAAAAAAAAAAAATTTAAAAAAAAAAAAAAAAAAAAAAAATAAAAAAAAAAAACCTTTCCCTTGAAGCATAACATACAGAAAAGCGCTCAAGTCGTAAGTGAACAGCTTGGTGAAATTCTCCAGGAAGCGAAACATGTCTGTGTCACCATCCAGAGAACCAGACCATGACCAGCCCCCCCGGCAGCTGGCTTGCGCTCCCCGCCCCAGCGCAGGCCCCTGGGGTGACCAGCGCTCTGCCCTCTAACATCATCACCTAGTGTTGCCCGTTCTAGAACCTCATAACAATGGACCCTCCTGTGTCTGGCTTCTTTGGCTGACATTATGTTGTGTGGGGCTGTGGTGTATTCATTCCGTTGTATGAATTCATCACGCTTTGTTTAATTTATTCTTTTGTTGATGGCCAGTTGGCCGGGGTCCAGTTACAGCTAATGCTGCTACGACCACACGGTCCGTGTGGCTTTTGGCGAACACACGTGTGCAGTTCTGTGCAGTATGCGCCCAGGAGTGGAGTCACTGGGTCCCGGGACGCACGTGGGTTCCGTTTTAGTAGGTTCTTTGCAGTTGTCTCCCAAAGCTGTCTTGCCAACGTGTGCGCCTCCCGGCCATGTATGAGAGCTTTCGTCAGCCAGGCTAATGGTAATTATTGCGATATTTATTGCGATTGTGATTACAGTTCCATGATGGCGGATGATGTTGAGTATCTTTTCGCGGGCTTAGGAGCCGTTTGTTGGTCTACTTTTTGTAATTTATATTCAGTATTTTGACTCTTTAAAAAACGTATATTTATGTATTTTGAGAGAGCGAGAGAGAGCTCAAGCAGGGGAGGGACATAGAGAGAGGGAGACAGAGAATCCCAAGCAGGCTCTCCACTGCCAGCGCAGAGCCCAGTGCGGGGCTCGAACCCATGAACCGTGAGATCATGACCTGAGCCGAAACCGAGAGTCTGATGCTTAACTGACTGAGCCACCCAGGAGCCCCCGGCATTTTGACTCTTAGAAAGGAATCATCTTCTTGACTTGAAAGAGTTATTTATATTATGTATATAGTTTATAGGGGTGCCTGGCTGCCTCAGTTGGTAGAGCGTGTGGCTTTTGATCTGGGGGTTGTGAGTTCGAGCCCCACATGGGGTGGTTTACTTAATAAAATTTTTTTTAATATATGGTTGATACATATAGTCCTTTATATATGTCACATATATATTTGTCACAATATTTCCTCCAAGTCAAGCCTTTTCATTTTCTCCCACCCTATGACTTAATCTTAACTGGGTCATATCTGCCAAGACCCTGTTTCCAAAAAAGGTCACATTCACAGGTCCTGGAATTAAGACTTCACTGTATCTTTTCCGGGGGACTCGACCCAACTCTTATCACCCCCCACCCCCCATAATCCACCCTCTGCGTGGCAGCCCAGGCAAAGCACAAACCCGATTCTGTCCTTTCTGTGCTCAAAATCCTTCCAAGACAGGGGCGCCTGGGTGGCTCAGTCAGTTAAGCGCCAGGCTCTTGACTTCAGCTCAGGTCATGATCTCACGGTTTGTGGGCTCGAGTCCCACATCGGCCTCCGTGCTGACAGTGTGGAGCCTGCTTGGGATTCTTTCTCCCTCCCTCTCCCCCTCTGCCCACTCATGTGCTCTGTTTCTCTCTCTCTCTCAAAATAAATAAACCTAAAAAATAGGTTAATAACCTCATTTCAATTAAAAAAAAAAATCCTTCCAAGACAATGGAATAATATTCAGCCATAAAAAGGAACAAAGCACTGATTCACGCTACAACATAGATGAGCCCGAAAACACGATCTCGAGTGGAAGAAGCCAGACACAAAAGACCATATACTGTATGACTTCATTTCTCTGAAATGCCGGGAACCGACAAACCCATTGAGCCAGAAAGTGGCTTGGGAGTTAGGGCGGAGGGGTGCGGCTGGTAAGGGGTAGAAGGTTTCTTTTGGGGATTAATGCAAATGTTGCCCAGTTGATTACGGTGATGGCTGCACAACTCTGTGAATTTAGGAAAGCCATCGAACCGCACGCTTTAAATGGAAGGGTTTTATGGCACTGAATTTTATTCCAATAAAGCGGTTGCAAACAAACAGCTTTCCGTGGCTCCCCGGCGCCCTCTGGAGGAAGCCCAGGCTCACTGCCTGCCCCACATTCACGGGGACCCGAGCGGGATGACCCAGAGTCCTGCTGTCCTGGACACACAGCTCACAAGAGGCTACAAAGCCACACACACGGAGACACCGCCACGGACTCCTACGAAGCGGCCCCCGGTTATAAAGAAGACCCGCTTTGCCACACAATCCCGCCGAGACTCGGGTAGCGACGCCCAGCGTCTCGTAATCCCCATCGCGCGACGGCTACCGAGGCCCAGCGTGACAGACACAGCCAGGGACCCAGCCGTTCCTCAGGGACACGCGCGCGCCGCGCGGTGACAGGCTCAGCCGCGGACACGCGCCGTGCCGACCGCCCTCCCCCAGCCGCACGCGCCCGAGCCCCGCCACCCGGCGGCACGCGGGGTCCCCACCTCCCGGGCCCGTCCCACTCCGGACGCCCGCCCGGCCCCAACCTCCCCGGCGGCGGCCGCTGCCTCCTCGCCCCAGGAAACGGGGGAGGTATTTTTAGTTACAATTAACCTCCCGCCCAGTTTCCCTCGTCCCCGGTGGCACATCCAATTGGTTTAATTAGAGAGGATTCGGCGAGAGGCATTTCCAGTCGCCCAGCAGGTGGAGGAGGGGGAGGGAGGCTGCCCCTCCCCCACCCGCCTGCGTCCCCAGTTCCCCCATCGCCCCCCAAGGCCTCCCCTTGCAGCCGACCTCAGGCCTTGGCCCGGCCCCGCCGCCTCCCCCCACTGCCCTCAAAGGAGGGCCGGGAAGTCCTTCCCGCTGTCTGTCCCTCACCGGTCCCACTTGAGTCCCGGGGAGTTTGGGGAGGATAAACACTAATCTTAATGGCCCAAATAATATCTAACAAAGAGAATAGTTCATATTAGCCCCTTTAAAAAATCATAGAATCTTAGAATTATTATATGTATGTGTGTGTGTGTGTATACACACACATATATATTTTAAGTTTATTTATTTTGAGAGAGAGAGAAAGAGCGCAAGCAGGGAAGGAGCAGAGAGAGTGAGGCAGAGAGAGAAAACCCCAAGCGGGCCGTGCATCTCAGCGCTTGACGCCATGCGGCTCAAACCCCTGAACCCTGAGACTGACCCGAGCGGAAATCAAGAGCGGGACGTTCGACCCACTGAGCCACCCAGGTGCCCCCTGAATTAGATTTTTCAAAATGAGAGGCGGTGGGGGCGTAGGTAGAGCACAGGCTTCAGAGCTTCTAGGCCTCCGGTTGGAACGGAGATCCACAGTCCCCTGCCGTGTGACCTCACCTCTCTGGGCCTCACTTTCCACATCTGGGAAATGGGGGAAGTGATTGCACTTCCTTCACGGTGAGGGTCTGCCAGGTTGGCAGGCATGAAGCTTCTAGAACAGAGCCTGGCACCCGGCTCGCAGCAGGTAACTCCCCACCCCCACCCTGCTCTACTGTTTCCAACCTCCTGTCATGTGCTCATTTGCACAACCCTTTGGGGGTCTCCCACCCCAGGACACCAGCCCCTGAAGACGGCGGTCCCGCTGATGGGCCCGGAGAGCAGGGCCGCGCACCCAGGAGACCACGGTGGCCTGAGTCAATGAGGGTGGAGGCAGCTGAGTCTCCAAGGCACTGCTGGTTCTCCCCACCTGTTCCCCGGGCACTCGCTGTGAGGTGGCACCAGGTGAACGGGCGAGTGACGGGGAGAATTCCAGGGAGGGGACAGTAGGAGGAAACAAAATGGGGCAGTGATGGGACTGCAGTCAGGAGGCGGGTGCTTTGGTATGGCCTCTCCTGCATCTTTGCCCAGGTGACTCAGCCGGAGAAGGTGGAGAAGGGGATCCGGGGCAAAGGGAGGAGCCAGGACAGAGGCCCGGAAGGGGCACTGAGCTATTTTCCACAAACAAGGGTCTAAACCCAAGCAACTTCCAATTTGCAACTGAGCCCCATGGCGTCTTGGGAACGGATCGGCGGGATCGTCAGATCCTGGAGTTGACGGCAGCTGAGATTCCCATGAGGGATATTTGATCCCTTGAGCACCTGGTCGGGGCTCAAGGCCTCTGTGGGTCAAAGCCTAACACGGCCTGAGACAGAACAGGCTTGGGGGCCCCGGGCCTCAGTTTCCCTGCTTGCATCACGAGGGTCCAGAGGCTGCTGCATCATAGAAGATGAGTATTGATGGGGCGCCTGGGTAGCTCAGTTGGTGAAGCGTCTGACTCTTGGTTTCCGCTCAGGTCATGATCTCCCGGTTGGTGAGTTCGAGCCCTGCATGGGGCTCTGCGCTGACAGCGGGGAGCCTGCCTGGGATTCTCTGTCTCCCTCTGTCTCTCTCTGCCCCTCCCCTGCTCACACACGTGAGCGCGTGCACACACACACACGCACACTCTGTCTCTCTCAAAATAAATAAATAAGGGGGCGCCTGAGTGGCTTAGTCAGTTAAGTGTCCAACTTCTCCTCAGGTCATGATCTCACGGACCATGAGTTCGAGCCCCGCATCGGGCTCTGTGCTGACAGCTCGGAGCCTGGAGCCTGCTTCAGACTCTGTGTCTCCCTCTCTCTCTCTCTCTGCCCCTCCCCTGCTCTCACTCTGTCTCTCTGTCTCTCAAAATTCAACAAAAATATTTTTAAAAATTAAAAAAAAATAAACTTAAGAAAAAAAAAAAAGATGAGTATTGAGTGAGTGGTGGTTCGAGATGGCCTCTGAGGGCCTCATGTTTCCAAGCTCAGGTCTGCGTGTTCCAAGTGAGTATCATGGGGCTGGTAAGGGGCAGAGCCGGGATTTGAACCCAGGCACGTTGGGCTGGAGTCTGGTCTGTTGGCCACACATACATGTTTCCAAGGACCGTTCTGGGTAACTGCATTTATCTCCCATGGGACAGACGAAGAAAAGTCATCTGTGAGCCACAGTGTGGGAGAGGGATACAAAAGCGGCCATAATTCTTCATTCCTCCCCATCGCTTGAGCTGTGAGTTCGCAGCCCCCCTTCCCTGTCCTGTAAGGGGTGGAATCTGCTTCTCCTCCCTTGAATCCGGGCCGGTCTTGAGACTTGTGGCCAAGATAACCAGGTGTCAGACACAAGCCAGGGCCTCAGGAGGCCTTGGGCCCTTCTGATCTCTCTTGGGGTCCAGTTAACCAGACCGCCTTCTCGTCAATGTCATCGTGAGGTCCAGTCACTCCTGTGGCCTCGCTGCCAGCCAGCGGAGCCCCCTTGCTGACCTGTCGCCAGCCATGCTACACAGGAGAGCCCTGTTTTGAAATGCCAAGAACCGCCCAGCAGAGTGTAGTATCAACCTATAGAATAATGAGCTAAAAAAGAAGTTGGCGTTTTAAACCACAAAGCCATGGGTGGGAGCGCCGGAGGAGAGAGCGGAGAGAGCGGGAGGGGGCGGGGAGGGAGAGAGAGTATCAATTATTATTATAGTCATTCAGGTGCTTTAAATTGATGAGTATTTGAATCTCAAAAGAGACACAAGAACTCAGATCGGTGGCTTTTTGTTTTTAAGACTTTATCATTAAAAAAAAAAGTAGAAGACATCAGTGAAGGGAGGTAGGGGAGAGAAGGGGAGGGAGTGGGCTGGAGGGTGAGGGGGCCTCTCCCAAATGTCGGATCCAGCTGACCCTCCTTCCCTGACAGCCCCAGCCCACCTCCAGTCCCTTCTCTAGCCTGGAGGCAGGGGGATCCCCAACCACCACCTCCTGAAGACCCAGGCCCAGGATCTCAGCTTGGGTTCGAGGCAGAGGTGAGGGCAGATGTGGGGCGCGGGGCCTGGAGGCCTTGTCTTTGTCCTTGAGAGCCCCTCGAGTGGGCGCTCAGGCCCCCATGTCCCGGCGGGGCCCCAGGGAGGTAGGCATTGCGTTGGGGGCCTTAGGAGGTGGGGTCCTGAAGTCAGGGGGCCAGGCAGGGACCGGGACCAGGTGTGAGCCTGGCGGTCACAGTCCGGAGGCTGGGGTCTGTGAACAGGGGACAAGAGGCCAAGTCAGGAAGTGGGGAGGGGTCTGGCTCCCCATCAGCCCCTCTGTGCAGCCCCCATCAGCCCCATAGCAAGAGAAATGCAGAGGGAGGGAGGGAGGGAGGGAGGGAGAACAGAAATGGAAAAGGGAGACATAGAGACAGAGATGGAAAAAGAGACAAGACAATTAAGACCAAGAAAGAGAAAGGAAGACAGGGAGAGAGACAGACCAAGACCCCTCACCTCCCCGAGGTTCTCCTGACATTCAGACCAGGCCACACCTGTCCTCGGTTGGTCTGGGCAGAGCCGAGACCCCCACTGACCTCCCACTGCCAGTCCCTGAACAAACCTGGCCCTCTTTCCTTCCCAGGCTCCAGTCCCCATGCCCCTCCATGCCTAAGTCCTCCTAGGTCTCCACTCCCATCTCCCAGCCTTTCTGTTGGACCTGAGTTCATTACTCATCCACCCAGCTTGACAGTGCAAGCCTAGCCCAGTCCTCCCTTCCCCTCATGGCTGTGACTGGGTGGGGGGAGCAGGGTGCTCTCTCATAGCTGGGAGGCTTCTAAGTGCACTGGGCCTTTGCATATGCTGTTCTCTCCTTTCCTGCCTCGCTCCTTCCATTCTCCTGGTCTCAGCTCCAAGTCCCCTCTTCCAGGAAGTCTTCCCTGAACCCCCCAGCCTGGGTCTGATGCCCCCTCTGGGCTCCTTCAGTTCTTGGGTTCCGTCACTCCAGCCCTGCCCACTCTGGGACATCACTGTCAGAAGACAGGTCTGTCTCCCCCACTGGACAGTGAGCCCTATGGGGGCAGGGTACAGAAATACTCAGAGAATGTGCATTAAATGAATGAGTGAATGAATGAATGAATGAAGCAGTGCTAAAGTAAAGACTCTGGCTTTCAGAGTCTTAATACAGAGAGAGTCAAGATCTGATTTGTGTTTTAGAAATTCCAGGAAGCCTCTCAACCCTGGGGCTTTGCACATGCTGTTCCCTTTGCTTTTCTGAGCCAAGTGAACCTGCCCAAGTGACCTCTTCTTAGCATCACTTTTCTCCTCTGTAACATGGAAATAAGAATAATTTCCCCCCCAAATTTGGGGTTTTTATGAAGACTAAGTGGGAAGATGCTCTAAAGTCTTAAGACCTGGGAGCATAAAAGAATGCACCCTACTACCTTGCCCCCCTTTTCTCCCCATTGGACCCCTATTCATCCTTCAATGCCCTACCCACAAGTCACTTCCTCTATAAAATATTTCCTAATATTTCAGGGATGAGGGATATCTCCCTCCTCTGAGGAAGCTGTGTTAAATCGTTTTCGCTGTTGTTCTGGACTGTCATTCGTTTCTGATATGTCCACTTCCTCACAAGCCCAGAATCTTCTCAAGAGCAGGATCCTACCGGAGGCTGGTCAGGATGTGGAACGAGGGTTTAACATATGTTGGAGGCGTATGAATGGATAGGTGGGCAGATGAATGGGTGAGAAGGTAGGTGGGTGAGTGCATTCTAGGTGCATTTCAGGGACCCCTGCTGACCCTGCTCTGGGTTGGAGGAATATTGGAATCTGGAGTTCTTACCAAGGTTTGAGAGCCACACAACCCCCAACCCAGTGCCCCTAGACATTGGACACTTACACTTGTCCTGAATCTATAGATAATGCCACTCTCCTTCTAAGTTCAAACTCATCCCCATCGGCCCTGGAAGACAAAAGAGGAGGGTTAGTGTTTCTTCACCAGACATCCCCATATGCCCCTAAATCCCTCTTGCCTGCTCCTTCCCCAGGGGATCCGTCTATCGGGACCGACTGAGTCATCATTTAAGAAAGGACTGGTCCTTTGAGGAAAAGTAGAGCCTTCCAATGGATGGGCAGAGCCTGGAAGAAGCGAATTCGGCTAAGAAAAGGTGGGCATCTGGAAATCTACAATTGTCTCCCCAGCTCCACTGTTATGCGAATGAAGTACTATTCCTGAAGTTAATCCCAAGAGGTGGGGCATCATCATTTAGAGGAGGGGCCTGGTGTGTTGGGGGCGTGGCCTAGTTAAGGGGCGGGGCCTTACCTGGAGGCCTGACTGTCATGTGTGGCTGAGCTTCCGTATAGCTCCCCATGGGCTGGCCCTCTGGGCTGAAGGCTGCACTCTGCCCTGCGAGGGAGGTTGAGGGGTGCAGGCTGAGCCCCAGGGTGTGCGGGTCCCAGCCTTGACACTCCCCGGGGAACACTAGACCCTCTCTCCCCGCCTTCTCCCTGTACCTGTGCGGTTGGATTGATCTATCATCGGCTGCACGATGCGTCTCCGGGCGTTAATGAACCTGGGAGGGGGTCACGGAAACAGAGGGAGGTGTAAAGAGGGAATAGGAGAGAGGCAGCAATGAACACCCGAGACAGAGCTGGGAAAGAGGACGGGGACAGGGGAGGGGAGAAGAGAGGCTCCCAGGGGCTTCGCGGCCTCCGTCAGCACCGCGGACAGCGCCCGGCCTCCCACCCCGGGCGGGCCCACGGACCGCGCAGGCCTCCTAGGTCACTCACCAGTTGTTGACTTGCAGGATGGTGAGCCCCGTGTCCTGCGCCAGCTGTTTCTTCTGCTCCTCCGAGGGGTACGGGTGCTGTGGCCACCAGCAAGAGTCACCCTGCCTGCCCAGCTGCCATCTGACCCCCCAAGGCCTGGCCCCGTGGGGATGGGGAGCCCAGGCTGGGGCAGGGCCAGGAGAAAGCTCGTCTGAGCTGTTCCACGCTCCCCCAAGGCCCAATGGAAGGAAGCGGAGAAGCCAAGCTTCGGGCAATTATGCCCGTGAGCGCCCCCGCCTCTTCCAGCAATTACAGGCTAATTGGCCAGCTCTCATTAGGGAGACCGAAGCTGGGGGTTCCAGCACCGGAAAGGAGGCAGAGCCCAGCACCAGCCCTCTCGGAGTTTCTGTCACGGGTTCCTGTGTGTGTCCTTCCCTGTCCCAATCCCTCTCCCTCTCTCAGTCCCCCTGTGACTCTCTCCCTGTGTCTACCCTGCTCTGATCCAGTCCACCCCACATCTCTCCATTTCTCTCTTTGTTTCGGCCTCTCCCTGACTCTCTTCCTGTCTCTATTCCCTTCCCCCCACCAGCTCTCCCCACGAGGCAGTGCGGCGCAATGGTTAAGGCCAAACCGCCTGCTTCCGAACCCACTTCTGGCTAGAAGACCTTTGCACAACGGAGCCACCCACAGCCCTATCCTCGCAGGCTTTGTTTTGGCCGGATGGTGACGACCGATGGGGAGAGGGGAGTGGGGGGAACAAACGGGTGGGGGGTTGAGGTCAGGACTGAATGAGTTCAGAACCCTTAGCAGCAAGCACCTGGCATACAGGGAGCGCTCATGGATGCTTGATCCTGCCAGTCCCCCTCCCCTTGAGGTTCGCCCTCAACATATCCCCTGTGCCTGGATCTCCCATCTCGGGGTCTCTCTCTCGGGGCCTCAGTCTCCACACGGCCATCCGCCTTCCCTCTCTATGCCCACGCTGCCCCCCGGGCCCGGGGCTCTCACCGAGAGGTGCTGAAACAACCAGGCCCTCATGATGTTGGTGGCCACCTTGGGGAAGATTCCCCTCTTCTTGTGCCGCCGCTCCTGGTCCAGCTCCTCGTCCTCTCCCCCAGAACTTGGAGAGGCCATGCTTGTGTCTAGTCCGTCTCCTGGGGGAGGACAGGCATGCCGTGCTTGTGGGCAGTAGGGGGGGTACCAGAGAGACCCAGAACCCTCACCCACGAGACTGCTCCACACCCCAGTCGTCCTTGCGCCTGTGGAAGTCCTACTTGCTGTCTAACTCCAATCCTCAGACTGACTCCCACACTTGTCCTCCACCTCCCAGACTTCTTACCTTGGTCACTGGAGTTGTCCCCACTCTGGGAGGCCAGGCCCCCACTGGAGGGACCCGGGGTCCCCAAATGTACGGACCCGCTGTCCTCATGGTCTCTAATCCAAGTATTATTCTGGAAAACAAGAGTTGGAGGTCAGCGCCAATGTAGCACAGTGGCTGAGACCAGGGGCTCTGGAGCTGGGACCCCTGAGTATAAATAGAGCCTGTTCCTGCCTCTTTCCTGGCTGTGTGACCTTGGGCAAGTCGCTTCACCTCTCTGTGCCTCTGTGTCTTCAACGGAAGACAATAAACTCTCCCCACCTCGCGGAGCAGGGTGAGGACTCAAGAAGTTAATTTACATAAAGACACATAGCAATCACCCAGTGAAGAGGCGTTTATACAGATCTAGGGCACCTTATCTGAAATCCTTGGGGGCCAGCAGTGTTTCAGAATTCAGAGTGTTTCACATTTTTATTTATTTTTATAATTTTTTTTAATGTTTATTTTTGAGAGAGACGGAGACAGAGCGTGAGCGGGGGAGGGGCAGAGAGAGAGGGCAGCACAGAATCCGAAGCGGGCTCCAGGCTCTGAGCCATCAGCACAGAGCCCGACGCGGGGCTCGAACCCACGGACAGCGAGATCATAACCTGAGCCAAGGTCGGACGCTCAACCAATTGAGCCACCCAGGCGCCCCTTATTTATTCATTTTTAAAAGTAATCTCGAACCCACCACCCCAAGATCGAGAGTCGCGTATACTGTACCGACTGAACCAGCCAGGCGCCCCAGAACTCTTCACGTTTTTAGACAGTAAATCCGTGCACACACTGCGTATTTCATAACACCCCTAGGGTCTGGGACTTCACCTCGTCATCAAACTCATTAACATTTCTGCAGCAAAACGGATGAATATTTAACGAAGTGGAATAAATAAAGGCTATAAATAGCCCCTCGTTAGTTCAGGTCAGATTTTGCTGTGAAATGAGTTTGCGCTAAACTTACGGGGGATAAAAAAAAAAAACCAAAAAACCAACTTCCAGTTTTCAGAGATTGAGGGGGGCGGTTCTCTGAGTTGCCCATCAGGGAAATTCTGGGTTGTGCTTCCTCTATCCGAACTCCAACACACTAGGAGGCACTTGAGAATGCCTTGGATGTACCCTCACCACCCCCACCCCCACTCTGCGTCGCAGGAGGCGGACCCACCCAAACAGACCGAATCAAGACCTCTTTGGCATTTCGTTTGAGGGATCAGTTCAATTGTTGGGAGGCAGAATGGGTGGGTTCAGCTCTTGTTGAACCCCCAGGGTACCCCCCACCTGCCCCACTGATTGCCCTTGACCCACGCTCGCTGCTTTGCAAACAGTCCCTCCCCAAACGGCCCAGTGTGGGTGCGTCCTCTGTGTCCTGCGGGGGCTGAGCTGGGGACGCCGCCGCTCAGAGAAGGTTTCTGAGGGTTTGTATGTCTGCGTGGAATTGTGCGTTCGAGCGCACTGCGGGCGGGCGTGCAAACTGGAGAATCATCGGTCTGAAGGCTTTTGAGCGTGGCTCCAGGGGTAGCCCCAGGTCTGATGGGATGCTGGGGTGAGCACCCACATCGGTGTGCCTGAAGTGGTCCTGAAACTGTGGTGTGGCACACGTCAGTGTGCTCGCGTCTCTGCCCGAGATGGGATGCTCGACCCCGGAGAGGGGGCGGCTGTGGCGTGGCTGTGAGTTACGTGGGCACAGCTGGGACACGTGCCAGGATCGGAGCATGGCTGCATCACTCTTTGAGACGGCCAGCTGGCTGTGTGTGTGGATTACGACACGGGCGGCTTTGCGACTCTGTGGGGCCGGATGATCGGCCTGGGTGTGCATCGGAGGATGTGTGAAGACGCGGGACACGGCTGGGCCTCTGAGTGGGTTGTAACCAGCCCCACTGCCGTGGGGCTCTCGCTCAGCAGGTGCAGATGAGGAGTTGTGGGGCAGAGGGTCCTCGGGGCCCGTCTGTGTCTGCGGCGTGCGGCACGCCCGGGTCTGTGTCATTGTGCTGTGGCCGGGTGCCTGTATCCGGGTGCAAGTATCATGTGGTATCACCGTCGCGGGTGTCGGTAGGGTGTGTGGGTGTAGCCGAGTCTACGGGTGGTCTGTTGGCGCGAGTGTGTGCCTGTGCGTGTGCGCGCGCGCATGCACCGTCGTCCGGCCGGGTCCCGGTCTATGTAGCCGCCGCGCCGAGGGGCACGAGCCCTGTGGTCCCGCGTGTCTGACTGTGGCTGAGTCTGGGTGGTGTGCACGCCCCCACGCTGTAGCCCAGCTGTGCCTGCTCACGGCTTTGGTCGCGGGGTGACGCCCGGTGCCCCATCCCCGGCCCACCTGATCTGGGAGGCTGGGGCAGGAGGCCGGGTAGTCCTCGAGATCTTCCCTGCAGCCGCCATCCCGATCCTCGATGACCAAGTCGATGGGCATCTTTCCCTTGAGGCAGGTGATGTAGCGGTGACAGAAGTTGTCGCACAGGTCGTGGACCTGGGGGGGCACCGGGGTACTGGGGGGGCCACCCGGGGGCCAGGGCTGGGGTGTACAGGGACGGGGGCAGCATTCGGCTCCAACTCCAGTGGGCAGAGAGCCTGAAGGAGGGATGGAGGGGGCGAGAAGAGCAGGGATGGGGGGGGGACAAGCGAGGGTGTGAGGGGAGTGGGAAGCACTCACCTTCTCCAGCTCCAGCAGGTGGAACCGGAGCACCTGAATGGCCTGTATCATCTGCAGAAGGAGACAGGAAGGGACGGGGAGGGGGGAGAGGGAGGGAAGGAGCGGGGGAAGAAAGAGAGAGAAGGAGGGAGAAGGACGAGAGGAGGAGGAGGAGGAGAAAGGAGAGAAAAGGAGACGGAGGAACGGGAAGAATGAGATAGAATGACAGAGACAGAGGACAGGGAGACAGAGGGAGACAGAACCACAGGGGCAGACAGCAACAGAGACAGAGACCCAGAATTACAGGAAGATGGAATGTTAGAGTCAGAGACAAAGGAAGAGAAGCAAGAGGGGCAGAGACAGGAAAGGATCCACCGCAAGAGGAGAGAAGGAACGTACGCTATAATGGAAATACCCCATCTTGTCCCCTGCTCCACTTCCCACCCTTTGCCTGCGAACTACATTTCCCAGACTCCTTTGCCAAAGGGTTCGGCCAATAGGAAGCCCCGGCGGGAGCTGGAAACCAAAAGGAAGAGAGAGGCCAGGGTATTTCTCCTTCCCTCTCCTTCCCCTTTCTCTCCTCTCTCCTCTTCCCTTCGCAGCCAAGTCCCTGCCCTCATTTTGGGGTAGGCTCTCATCCTGACTGATAGAACAGCCAATGCCTATTGAGTCTCTGTTCGGTGCCAGGCACTGATCTAAGTGCTTGACTCTTTTTAGCTCATTATATCCTCACAACAGCCCTACAAGATAGAAATTGCCACTAGCTAGGAAACTGAGGCACAAGGAGATGCAGCTACTTGCCCTGGTTCACAGAACTAGTGAGTGGCAGAGCTTGGACTTGAACCCAGCCCATCGGTCCCCGTTCTCAAACTCTTGGCTATAGTCATTGCAAACGGGCAACAACGATCACTATTTGAGAAAGGGGGTCAGGTGATCTCCTCTCCGCTCCCACAACAAACCCCAGGGCTGTGGAGGGCGGGACAGGAGACCCCTGCGGAGGAGGGAGCATTGGGGAGGGCCCAGATCTCACCAGATTGTCCAGCTCCGGGTTGGAAGAGAAGAGGGGCCTCTCGGAGCGGACCTGGAAGGAAGAGAGAAGCCAGAGAGGGCGCGTCCTGTCTCCAGCCCTCCTCTCCTCACTGGCTCTCCTGGCTCAGAGCAGACGGGGGTGCCTACCTGCTTAGCAAAGGCAGCGATGTCCTCGTTGAAGGAGTCAGAGGAGCAGACGTCACCGCCTGGAGGTGTGCCCAGCCCAGCCCCGGCCCCGTCTCGGGGCGAGCACGTGGCCAATTCACATTTCTCAAAGACCAGGGCCAGCAGCGGGAAGAGCGGGTGTCTAGGGGAAGCAGGAGAGAAGGCTCATGAGGGGAGGCCAGGGGCCTGCGGAGGACGGAGCACCTGGGAGAAGGACAGGAGACCCAGGGGAAGAGATGGAGAGATCAAGACAGCGCGAGAGAGTCAGAGACACGGAAGAGGGGGCCCGCATCCCGAGAGCTGTCCCCACTCACCCGTAGATCTCGTCCTTCTCCCTCCTCAGGCCATCACTGTCCAAGCCCGGGGGCTGGGGTTGGGGAGGCCGGTGTGGGCCATAGGGCCCGGGGGCTCTCGGTGCCGCGGCCACTGCCTCCGAGAAGCCAGCCAGGGTTGCAGTGCCGTCCACGATGCCTGGGTAGTGAGGCAGCTCATCGTACTGGGGGGAGGCGAGAGGGAGAGAGCCCCAGGGAGACGTCAGGAAACCTCCCTACCCTGGCACCCAGGAGATGCTCTCCCTGCCCTCAAGAACCAGCCCTTTCTTTCCCCGTGTCTGAGCCCAGCCGCCTTGGACCCCAGATGTCCCACAGGGCTTTCTCTTTGGAACTGAGAGCCCTGTCCCAGGGTCTTCCCTTATACCCCTGGTCTGTGAAAATGTCCCGTCAGAGATTCTTGGTGTGTGGGCAGGAGGGTCCAGAGGAGAGAGACTGACCCAGGTCTCAGGTCTGAGGGTGAGGGTGGGGGGGAGAGAGCCGTGGAGAGATCCCGAGAGAGAGTCTGGGGGCAGGATGCAAGACAGAGACAGAGGTGAGGAAAGAGAGGGATGGAGGGGAGGAGATACAGGAGGGAGAGACAGAGAGAAAGAGAGAGAGAGAGAGAGGCTCACTCCGGGACCCTTCCCATAAAAGCAGCACATCATTTATGCATGTATGTGTGTGTGCACTGTCCCCTCCCTACTTCAGTTTCATCTCACAGTTGTCAAATACGCACATCTGAGCGTCCCTTAACAACGTGTCACACCCCACCCCGCCGATGAACCTACCCCCTCCCGCCAAGGCCCAGGACTGAGTGGGTGAGCGAATGAATGAGCGACCGAGACATTCCGCGCATGCGTGCATGAACGACGGAGGCACGGAGCACAGCGCCAGGCACACGTTCCGTAAACACTTGTTGAACCGAGTGTAACCCCGCGCAACCGCGGCAAACCCACCGGTGCCACCCGCCGCAAGGAGAACGACTGTCATTACAGAAGCAAGCGCGCGCGCGCGCGCGCACACACACACACACACGCGCGCGCGCGGCGGGGGCCAGAGGGACCTTAAGCCACTCAGGCCAAACCCTCTCCTTGGGCAGGAGGAGACTGAGGCTCAAAGAGGCCAGGAGACTCAGAGGCGCGCGAGCCTTCCTGCCGTGGGGCGCCCTGGCCCCTGCGGGATGCCAGGCTCCGCGTGCGTGGGTCCCTCTCTCCGTCTTCCTCTTCGTCGTCCTCTCCTAACTTCTCCTGAGCCCCAAAGTTGAATCCCGACTGTTCCCCGCGGTTCCTCGCGCATCCTAAGATGTGCAGTAAGGGTCTTCCGTCCTGCGTGTTCCCACCCCCTCCGCCCCCAAAGGTGCGTACTCACCTCCTCGCCCGTCTCCTCTGATCTCCCCATCCCCAGGACCATGGACCATGGAAGCCCGGCCTGGCCAGACACCCCCCCCCCTTCTCCCAGCACTGTCCCCACCCCGACCCCTCAGGAGGACTTGGAACAAAAGTAGACCGCGGGGAAGGATTGGGGAGGGCAGAAGAGGAAGGAAGGGGTAGGATAAAGGACCTGAGATAGAGCGGGAGACCCGGGGGCGGAGAGAGGGGAGCGCCGGGGCAGACAGGAGACAGGAGGAGACCCGGGGCACAGGCAGGGGAGGCAGAGAAAGAGGTGGAGGAGAGGGCGGGATGGGCCGACGGGGGCCGGAGCGCCGGGGCGGGGGCGGTGCAGGGCTGGGGTGCGCGGCGGGGCTGGGGCGCCGGGCGCCCGCCCTCAGACCTACCCTCCGGGCCATGGGCTGACGCCGGCGGCAGCTCCCGGGTCCCTCCAGGGCCTGGCCGGCGGGGCGGGCGCAGCCCGGGGCAGCGGCCCCCGACGGGCCGCGGTGCCGACGCCAGGGGGTGGGGCAGGAGGCTGGGGGCCCGGCCCCCCCACCCCCACCGTCGTCAGTGGCCGGCGCCGGGCAGCGCGGAGGCTGCGAGCATGGACCCCGGGCGCCCTCCCCACCGCGGGGGTCACGGCGAGGGGCTCATGCCGGCGAGGGAAGGGGTGAGTGGGGCGGGGGGGCGGTCGCCCGAGGCCCCCTCCCCGGGCCCCCAGTTCCCTCCCCCGGGGCCCGGGAGGATCGGCAGGGCTGGCGGAGGGGGTGGGGGGATGCCGAGGGGGGAGCGGGGGTGGGGGGCGCGCGGGGGGTGGGGCGGGGAGGGGGCCCCGGGCGGGGGAGGGGGCGGCGGGCCGGGGGAGGGGAGGGTGATGCTGGCGGCGGGGCCGCTCGGTCTCTCCCCGTCTCCCGGTCTCTCCCGGTCTCTCCCTCTCTCTGCGGTCACATCCGGAAGTTCCACATCGAGATGCTTAACCCGCTGTCCGCCGGTGGCTGGGCCGCGGGCGGGGCGGGCGGGGCGGGCGGGGGCGGCCGGGCCCCTCCCCCCGCGCCGCCGCCGCCGCTCCCGGGGCCGCCTTTGTGTCGGGGTCTCCCCGGGTCGCCGGTCCCCCGGCCCCCACCCCGGCCCGCCCCACTCCGCGGCGCCCTCTCCCCCCCACCCACCCCTGCCCGGGCCTCCTCCGCCTCCCGCCCGGCGGCCGCCACAGGTCTCTGTCCGTCGGCCGGTTCCCTGCGCTCCCCGCCCTTCCCTGCTCCGGCCCCGCGGGGAGGGGGGGGTGGGGGGGGGAGGCCGGCGCCGCGCTCCCCCGCGTCCGCCCGCCGCTCTCGCTTTCTCCCCATGTCCTTCCCTCTTTGTCTCTCTGTCTCTTTGTCTCTCCCTCTCTTTGTCTCTGTCCGTCTGCCTGCCTCTCCCTCTCTCTCTCTCTCTCTCTCTCTGTCTCTCTAGCAGACAGATCAGACCGAGGAGAAGACCCCATAATTTAGTTTCTCTTCTTGCTCTGGGCCCCCTAACTTCCCTCCCCTGGGAGACAGGGATGCTCATGTTCCCCGGGTGGGAGGCCATCTGCGTGTGTGTGTGTGTGTGTGTGTGTGTGTGTGTGCTTGCGTGTGTCCCCGGCTGTGTCTGTGTGTCTGGTTGTGGGCCCATGCCTGGGGATGTGGGTGTGTTTAAGATTTCCAAGTGCTGTTTCTGTCTCTGAATATGGTGAGTCTCCGGGTTGTGGGTCCACGGGACTTTGTACACACTGAGGCTGGGCCTTGGACCATCCGAGGGTCAGCCCAGGCGCCGGGTGTGCGCAGGCCCGGGGGTATCCCTCTGTCCCCCCCCACCCCGCCCATTTTCGACCCCTGCCTTTTACAGGACGGCCCCCCCACCCCCACCCCCACCCCACTCTCAGTTCGTGGATTCTCCAGGGTTAAGGGTAAATCATGTGCTGCTCACATATCTCGGAGAGCAGGCCCGCAGTTTTTATCGGATTCCTGGAGGATCCGGGACCCCGACAGCCTTTGCAACTAGTGTTCTAATGAGATATAGCAGGTTTCTGCGACCGAAATTAATACCGAGCCCCGACTGTGTGCTGGGTGGTGTTCTGGAGACATAACAGGGGGAAAAGACAAACTTCCTGGCTTCCCGGAGCTCCCGTTCTATCGGCGATGGCGAGGGAGAGAGAGAACAGACCAGTAAGTAGATGCGTAAGTGTAGAATAATGCCCGGAGGTGACAAGTGTTCTGAGAGAAAGCAGGACAGAGGAGATGGTGTAAGCTGGACGGGGAGGGCCTCAGAGGGGGTGACATCTGGGCAGAGACCTGAAGAAGGTGACGGAGGGAGCCGTGTGCACCTCGGAGGGAAGATCACCCCAAGCAGAGGAACAGCAGGTGCAAAGGGCCTGGGGCAGGAATGTGCCTGGTGTGGCGGAGGAAGTGAGGAGGCCAGGGAGGGCAGGAGAGAGACACCTGGGATTCATTGTCTCGCTGGCTTGGTGTCCTCAGATTCCCCGGGGGATGAACGAATGGGTGTCAGGAGGCCCGTGAACTCCCTGAAACTGTCAACGGTGGGCTCGGGGCCTGTGTGCTCCTTTCCCAGGGAAAGGGCCCCGTTGTTTTCCTCCTGTTGTCACAAAGGAGGATACCAGACCCCCAAAAGTTACCAACCGTCACTCCCGAGAGACAGCACGAGGGAGAAACGAGATGACATGAGATCCAGGCAGAAGGGGGCAGAAACTTGGGGGCAGAGGACAGAGATCGGGGGGGGGGGGTGCCCTGGGAGAGGGTTGGAGGCAGCACCCCTGCTGGGCTCGCTAAGGATATTTTTATGACCCTCATAAACAGCTCTGCTCTGCCGCAGTCCGCTTCTCCGTCCTCCGGGCTGGTGGAAATGAAACCAAACCACCCAGGCCGCGGGCAGGGGCGAGACAGCTGGAACTACAGCAGGAGAAATCGGGGCAGAACTTCCCAGCCGGAGGGCTTTGAGGAGGGCGAGGACCATGGCCCTGGCCCCCTCGCCCCTGGGACGGTCCCCTCCTCTCCCCCCACTGCCCCAGGGCCCAGCTGCAACCCAGAACCCTCCAGTCACTCTCTCCGGAGCCCTCACTCTCTCTGTCCTGCACAGGATCTCTGACCCTGTCTGTCTCTGGGTCCCTGACTTGTCCTTGGACCCCTCTCGGCACGCCATGGCCCTCCCGCCTGGCCACCTCTGGGTCTCCTCCAGGAAACCTGGGGTCCAGAGCCACCTCCGACCCTTCTCTCTAGAAGCCTCAGTCTCCCCATCTGCTGGGTGGGCAACGGGCTGGGGGGGAAAGGATGCAAGCGAAATGGTTAAACCAGGGAGAGCCGGGCCCCCCCCCCGGGGGCCTTGGCTGAACCTGGGGTCCCCTGTGCCAGGGGGCGCTCACTGCCCTCGAAGCTGCCCCTCGCAACTTTCCCTCGGGTGACACTGGCCCTTTAAGGGAGGTGGAAGCGAAGGGGGCCCAAAGGCTTTTAATCACTGCCACACACCCCGCCCCCCAGATAGGGGTTTTGGAGCAGAAAATTAATTTAAATCACTTTTTAATTAAAGATGCAAAGCTCTTCTGTCTGTCCCCCTCCCTCCCCTGCCTTCAGCTGAGGTTCCGGGGGTCGGGGAGCCAGGCAGGGGTCTGGGCTCCCAGCCTCGCCTTGCTCCTGGGGAGGCGGGGAGGCCGAGGTCTCCTCCCCAGGCTGATCCTGAAAACAAAAAGAGTGACCTGATGTGACAGCCCCAGTGGGGAGTGCGTCCTAACTGGGGCGGGGTGTCCCTGTGAGGCCAGTGAGGGGGTGTGACTTGGAGACGGCCCCGAAACAGCCCCGGAAAGAGATGGGAGCGAGTGGGGGAGGGGGGGTGCCCGGACTGAGCTACAGACAGGGGTGGGGGTCCCAGGCGGGGACAGAGACGGAGAGGGGACAGAGACAAGAGCCATTTTTTCCATTGCTCTGAGCTCAGGGGACGCTCCAGTCCCACAAACGAGGAAGAGGGTCTTTGACTCTTGGGCAAAAATCTTTTTAATTAAAGAGAGGGGGGAGATGTTGGCAGGGAGGAGAGAGGAGTGTGTGCCGTCATCTCACTGCCCTGCCCCCGGCCTGTCGGTCTGTCTGTCTGTCTCTCTCTCTCTCTCTCACACACACACACACACACACACACACACTCCAGTCCCATCGCCCTCTGATCTCAGGCCCCATGGGGCTGCACCTCCGACGGTGACATCTGGACCCCCAGGGAGCGTGCAGCTCTGGGTGCGTGTGTCTCAGGGTGGACACAGACCCCCCACGTGAGCCCCGAGCCCTGGGAGGACCCTCCCCCTCGGCTCGGTCCTCTCTGGGGGCTTTGCCCACAGGCGCCTGGGATCCCCAGGGGCCCCCGGCCATCCCCACGGTCAGCTCCGAATCGAGGGAGGGGCGCCTCTGTCTTCTGTTGTGGTCCTACAAGCTCTCTGCCTCAGTTTCCCCTCTGGCAACAGCTCAGCGTCGGTCTCTCCCGCTCTCTCCCTCCTTCCTCGCTCTTGGACCCTCTGCAAGGATCTGTGTCCTTGCTCAGGGGCGGGGTCGAAGGGATCCTACAAGAAGGTTCTCTGGGTCTCGGCTTCTGTCTTGGGCGTGGGTCAGATGTCTCTCCCTCCGTCTTTTCGTCTCTGCGGCTCCCTGTCTCTGGATGGTCTCTCTGTCTCCCCCTGTGCCCTCTCTCTCTCTGTCTCTGGGGACTGCTGTCTCTCGGCCTTTGTGTCCTCACCTCTCTCTTTTCCTGTCCTCCTGCCCCCCCCCCCCCCGCCCCCGCGGCCCTGGGTTTCTGCCTTCCTCTGTGTCTCCCTCACCCCCACCCCCCCCCCTCCCGGGCCCTTCACGGATGCATCGCCCGAATCCCCAGCGCCTCCCCTGCGTGGCTCCGGGAGAGGGAAACATTTATCTTGGCTGCAGGCCCCCCTCCCCGCGCCCACCCCTCCGCCCGCCTCCCGGGCCCATCCATCACTGGAGCTGGCGACTCGGGCGGCTCATTTGTCACTGACGCCTGCCGCCCCACCAAGCAATCATACCATTAGCCATGGCTGACCCGGGCGGGGGAGGGGCGCTGGCCACGACTCCCGCCCCCCCCACCCCACTCCTGTCTTTCCGTCCCTTCCCTTTCCCTCCTTTTCCTTCCAATCGGCTTTTCTCCGCCAGCTTCTCTCCCTGTCTAAGTGTCCGCTTTCTGGGTCTCGTCCCTGCCCTTCTCCTCCCCCTCCACCCCTCCCTCCTCCTCTCCCTCCGGTCCCCCGGCTCCCTCTCTTTCACCACACGCCTCCCTGTCTTGAGTGTGTGTGTGTGTCTGTCTGTCTGTCCATTTGGCCGTCTCGGGTGTCTCTCTCTCCAGCTTTTCCTTTCTCTCTCTGTCTCTCTTTGTCCGGACGATCTCTCTGTCTCCCTGTCTCCATCTCTCTCTGTCTCTCATCCTTACTCTCCCTCTCAGTCTCTCCCCCGTCTCTGTCTCTGTGGCTCCCTCACCCCGACCTGCCCCCCCCACCTCCCTCAGCGCTGCATTTTAAAGTCTCTGGGATCCCCCCTCTCCCAGCCCACTTTCCTGTCGCCTTCCGTCTTTGTCTCCGCTTTGTCCGTGGCCCCCTCCTCTTTTCCGTTCCCCTTCCCTTCCAGCCCTGTGGTCCCTCTTCTACTGACCCCACCTGCCCCTTTCAATCCATCATCCTTGACATTGCTTTCCCTCTGCCTCCTGGGGAGAAGGCAGCACAGAAGGGGGGCCAGCAGTGGGGGGGGGCGGGGGGAGCAAGGGAGAAGGCGCCTTGGGAGACAGTGAGGCCCGGGAAGGCCACCCCTTCTCTCCCCCCAGCCTTGAGTGCCCGGAAGGTCTCCCCGACTTCAGTCCTCAGGGGGACAGCAGGGGCTGAGGAGGGGGCCTGGAGGGATGGTCATGTCTCCCCTCTGGGTGCCCATGCATTTCCCCACTGGACGAGGGAAGGCGGAAGGCCCCGTGGGCTGTGCTGTGACCCAGCAGCCGTCCCCACGCTGCCACCTGCAGCCCGCAATGAGTGCCGTCTCTGGCCAAGGCAAGAGGTGCCGGGGGCCAAGTCCTGGAAGAAGCCCAGAGTTAGGAGATAAACACCCCCACTTTCCTCACCCTGAGGCTGGGCACCCCAGAGAGCATTCCACACCCTCCCTGAGTGGTCCCAGCAGGATTAAGACCCCGTGTGCCCGCAGGGGGAGACGTGCCCATCAACCCACCCTTCACGATTTCCTTCCCTCCAGCGTCTCCTGGAATCACCTCCCGGATAAGCCCCTCGCCTCTCCTCCTTGACTTGGGCCGGCTTCTGTGGAGCCCAGCCTCAGACAGCGGCCAGGCAGGGGACGTGGGGGGTGGGCCCAGAGGGTGGGCGAGGGGAAGAGAGAGATCCCCTGTGAATTATATCTGCCCACTTGGCCAGGCTGTGGTGCCTGAGCTGTTTGGTCCAAACACCGGCTGCGAAGGTGTTTTTCCGACGAGATTAGCATTTAAGTCAGTTGACTTGAAGTAAAGCCGAGTGTCCGCCATGATGTGGGTGGGCCTCGCCCCATCAGTTGAAGGCCTTGCGAGAGAAAGACCGAAGTCCCCCCCGGAGGAGGTGGGAAATCTGCTTCCAGACTGCCCTCCAGCTTGAGCTGCAATGTCACTGCTTCCCTGGGTCTCCAGCCTGCTGACCTGCCCTGCAGACTTTGGACTTGCCACCCCTCCCAATCACATGGGCCAATTCTTTTCTTTTTTATGTTTATTTAAAAAAATTTTTTTTTACTTTTCATTTTTTAAATTAATTAATCAAATCTAATTAACTTATTTTTATTTTTTCAGTTCACATATATACATGTGACTTTAACTTGTTTTATTTTATATTTTTTTAAAATTTACATCCAAGTTCGTTAGCATATAGAGCAACAGTGATTTCGGAAGTAGGTTCCTTCATGCCCCTTCCCCCGTTAGCCCATCCCCACCCCCCCACAACCCCACCAGCTCTTTCAAATAAACCTATCAGGGCGCCTGGCTGGCTCCGGCTGGTGCAGTGTGCGACTCTTGCTCCCCCGGAAGGTTGTGAGTTCGAGCCCCACGTTGGGTGTAGAGATTCCTTAAAAAGGAAATCTTTAAAACAAGCCTATCTCTGTGTCTACACATAGATGGTTCCGTTTGGAACCTGTTGGTCCCATCTCTCGGGAGGACCCTCGCGAGGAGACCTCCCCAGCCTCCAGCGCTGCGAGCATGGGAGCCATGGCCAAGAAAGAAACAACAGCAAAAGAAGAGTTCAAGACGTGGCACCCATCAGCTGATGAACGGATAACCACAATGCCGTGTGTTCGTGCCACGGAAGAGTATTTACCCATAAAAACGAATGACGTTCTACTGGCACCTGGTACCACGTGGATGGACCCCGAAAACCCCGTGCCGTTTATACGAAATCTCCGAAAGAGCCAAATCCATAGAGACAGGAAGTGGATTCGAGTTGACGGCGCCTGGGTCGCTCGGTGGGTTGAGCGTCCGACTTCGGCTCAGGCCACGATCTTGCGGTTCACGAGTTCGAGCCCCACATCAAGCGCAGAGCCCGCTTTTGGTCCTCTGTCCCCCTCTCTCTGCCCCTCCCCCACCCGCTGGCGCGCGCGCGCGCGCTCTCTCTCTCTCTCTCAAAAATAAACATTTAAAAAAGAGAGAGAGGGGCGCCTGGGTGGCGCAGTCGGTTAAGCGTCCGACTTCAGCCAGGTCACGATCTCGCGGTCCGTGAGTTCGAGCCCCGCGTCGGGCTCTGGGCTGATGGCTCAGAGCCTGGAGCCTGTTTCTGATTCTGTGTCTCCCTCTCTCTCTGCCCCTCCCCCGTTCATGCTCTGTCTCTCTCTGTCCCAAAAATAAAATAAAACGTTGAAAAAAAAATTAAAAAAAAAATAAAAAATAAAAAAGAGAGAGAGTTGATTAGCGGTTGCCAGGGCTGGGGAAAGGGGAAAACGGGGAGTGACTGATAAATGGGTATGGGGTGTCCTTTTGGGGTGACGGAAAAGTTCTGGAAGCAGGTAGTGGTGAATGCACCAAGTGTCGCTGAATTGTGCGCTTGCAAATGGTTCAGACGGTAAAATGTTAGTGCGTTTTTATCGCAATCCAAAAGCAATGCGTTCGAGGTGTAGAGATACACAGACCATAAGGGACAAGGGGCGCTGGTGAATTGGCTGGAGAGATGGCCCGTCAGTTTCCTGCAGTGGCTGTCACCAAGTAGCACCCCCTGGGGGCTTACACCAGCACGGCTTTGTCCTCTCACAGTTCTGGAAGCCGAGAAATTCCCAGATGGGTCTCTGAGCCAAAACCAAGGGGGCGGCGGGACCGCGTCCCCACCAGAGGCTCGAGGGGAGAATCCGTTCCTTGCCTCTTCCGGCTTCCGGAGGCTTCTGGGGTTCTTTGGCTTGTGGCCCCATCACCCCGATCTTGAAGGCTGGCATCCGCAAATCTCTCCAACCCCCCCCACTCCCCGCCGTCTCCGCTTGCCCACCTCCTCCGTGTGTCGTCTAAGCTCCCTCTGCTTGTCTCTTACAAGGAGGTCGTGACTGCATTTAGGGTTCACTTGGATTATCCAGGGTGATCTCCCCGTCTCAAGACCCTTTATTTGTTTGTTTGTTTGTTTGTTTGTTTTTGGGAGAGTGCAAGCAGGGGAGGGAAAGAGAGAGGGGGAGACAGAGAACCCCAAGCAGGCTCTGCACCGTCAGCGTGGAGCCCGACGCGGGGCTCGACCTCGCGAGCCCGCAAGATCACGACCCGAGCCGAAGTCAGATGCTTAACCGGCTGAGCGCCCCCCAGGCGCCCTCCCCGCCCCCCAGACCTTTTACTGGGTCACACCGGCAAAATCCTTCTCTGTCCTATAAGGTGACATTCACGGAGTCGGGACGCGGCTCTCTTTGGGGGGCGGTATTCAGCCTACCACGAATGGCCACCAACCATCCCTCGACTCTGTTTATGCCCACGCCCCACGGATCAAGAGGCAGCATCCACTTGCGTTCCCCCGCGGCAATCTTGTGACCGGCTTTGACCGACACAATGTAGTCGAAAGTGACGCGAGCCACTGTGGTGGCTTCTACAGTGGCTCCCTTGCAACCTGGCCGCCGCCACGTCAGAGAGAGGTCGGTCTGGGCCACCCCGGGGAGGAGGGGGGCCGCTGGAAGAGAGACGGAGACCTTTGGAGACAGAGAGACGGGGAGAGACAGCAGCGCAGGGACACGAGGCCAAGGAATCGTCAAGAAAGTCACGGGCTCCCGGCCGCAGGCCCGGCGAGGCTTTGAGCCACACGTGTCGGTTACCTCAGACGCCAGCCCCGCGGGGCCTGTAGATAACTGGGACCCCAGCTGACACCCGGGCGCCGTCCGGGGACAGACCCCGAGCCAAGACCACCCAGGTCAAGCCACAGAGCCCACGAGAACTCACCCGTTGCTTCAAGCCAGTAAGTTTTGGGAGTGGCTTGTTACGCAGCAAGAGTCGAGCAGGGCAGGGGGCTTGGAGGCTCAGGGAACCGCGGGTGAGGAGTAGGACACGGGGCAGTTGGGGCGGGGTCTTAGGCGGAAGGTCTTTTGGGGGGAAACAGGCTAGAACGTTCGGGAGAAACAGGCCAAGCACTCGGCGGGGGGGCCGTTTGGAAAGATGAGGGCGAGGACGAGTGGGTGTCGAGTTCGGGTCCCGCCGGGGGCCTCGATCTCAGAACAGCGGGCGTCACGGGTCCAGGACGCTCGGGCGTTAATTTCGGGGTCGGTTTCATCCCGCACCACCGTTCTGATCGGTCAGAGTTTCCCGGCAGCCGCTGGGCAGGCTTCCTCCAAGGTTTCTGCCTTAGACGTTGCTCACGGTGCCTCGACATCCGCTCTCCCACTTTTCCCCGAAACATCCCCTGAGATTTTAAGCATGACGACTCCGTCCTTCCGGTTGGAATGATGTCACGGAGGTGAGCCATCCTGAGCCAAGGGGATGAGGGCCATCCCGCGGGCACTGTTCACTTCACACGTACTTCCTTCTCTAGGCAATTAGCAGCTCTGTTTTGCAAAGAGACAAGCCCAGAGAGGTTAAGTAACTCGCTCGAGGTGGCCCAGCTTGCGAGTGGGAGAGCCGGGATGTGAACCCGTGTCGTCTGACTCCAGGACCAACATCTTCGAGTCTCTCGAGTCCTTCATCAATCCGAAAGTCCGGATTGGTTGCAAGCCCCGTTCTGGGAAAACGGTCCCGCATGTGCCGTTTGTAGGCAAGCGCAGAGAGTTCCCGAAACCTGTCCGCTGGTCTCAGTACCTGCAGACTCCAGCTTGAGAATCCTCATGTAGTCTGTTCCCTGAGCACCTGTCTGTGGTCTTGGGTGCACACGGCCAAGCGTGACTTCCACAGAAGCCGAGTGTACACGTCAGCGTAGACCGTGTGATGCTGCCGTAACAAACATCCCCAAATCTCTCAGCTGACGGAAATAAACATTTCTTTCTTTCTTTCTTCTTTCTTTCTTTCGTTTCTTCGTTCCTCTCAATTCTTCTTCTTCTTTCTTTCTTTCCTTTCCTCCTTCCTCTTTTCTTTCTTTCACGTTTCTTTCTTCCTTTTCTCTTTATTTCATTCTTTTCTTTCTTTCCTTCATTTTTCTTTTCTCTTTTCTTTCCTTCTTTCGTTCTCTTTTCTTTCTTCCTTCCTTTATTTCTTTCCTTCCTTTTTCCTCTCATTCTTTTCTCTTTCTTTCTTTCCTTCCTTCCTTTCTCTCCCTTTTCTTTTCACTCTTTTTCTTTTCTTTCTTTCTTTCTTTCCTTCCTTTTTCTTTCTTTTCTTTCTTTTTGTCTCTTTCTTTCCTTCCTTTTTCTCTTTCCTTTCTTTTCACTTTCTTTCCTTCCTTTCCTTCCTTTTTCTCTTTCTTTTCACTTTCTTTCCTTCCTTTTTCTTTCTTTTCTTTTCATTCTTTTCTTTCTTTCCTTCCTTTTTTTCTTTTCTTTCCTTCTTTCTCTTTTCTTCCTTCCTTCCTTTTTTCTCTCATTCTTTTCTTTCTTTCATTTTCTCTCTTTCTTTCTTTCCTTCCTTTCTCTCCCTTTTCACTTTTTTTCTTTCTTTCTCTCCTTCCTTTTTTCTTTTCTTTCTTTCTTTCTTTCTTTCTTTCTTTCTGAGAGAGAGAGAGAGAAGGCACTCCCCCTTCTCTTTCTTAGTAATCTCTCTGTCCAACGTGGGGCTCAAACTCATGACCCCGAGATCAAGAGTCGCATGCATGCTCTGCTGCCCCAGATTTATTTCCCGATCAGGCTACAAGCCCACGGCAAGCTGGCTGCACGACACCCTCACTCTAGGACCCCGGGCTGTTAGTGTCTACATTACGCCGTCGGCATGGCTGAGCACGCACTGGCTTTAAAAGCTTCTACCCAGGAGGGTCACACATCACCTCTGCCCTCTTTCTTTAGCTGAGGAAAGTCACTTGGCCACTACTGAATTCAAAGGGGCAGGAAGGTACAATTTTCCCACCGGGAAAGCAAATCAAATTTACTAATGCTTAATACAATTTACCATATGGAATTTATGGGGGGGGGGAAGGATACGAGTGGCTCACGGGAGCATGGAGTGGCCTGGAGAACCAGGCATGAGGCTGTTTCCAGAGAGCCCCAAACCACGCCCAGAAGTGACCTGACAAGGAAGCTGCTTCCATAACCCCTGAAAACCTCCGTCTTAGATGCAACCCCCCCCCCCGCCTTTGCACCTGCTCCTGGGACCTCGACGTAACTGCACCTGCCCCTCCCCCTGCCCCGCAGTGCTGATGTCGCCTCTGTGTCTGTGCTCCTTACAGCTGGCGAGCCCTCCCAAAGTCACAGGGTGCCTGTGTCACACTGTCCTCACCGGCTACGTGGAACCCATAAGGAGCCCCCTTTGCAAGGTGCTCCTCTGGAATTCAGGACTCCTGCTGGTGAGTCAGTTTGGGGAATCCAACTCACATGTCTGTGCCCTGGATGTAAAGGAGGCTGGGAAAGTGGGTTCCGAGGCTTCTTTCTAGAGGATACAAACTCTCGAGCCTGGGAACACCGCCAAAACGTAGTGAGTGTGTTTAGTAGCCGACTTGGGCCGAGGTCCTGTGTGATCTCGCGGTTCCTGGGTTCGAGCCCCGCGTCGGGCTCCGTGCCGACAGCTCGGAGCCGGGAACCTGCTTCGGGTTCTGTGTCTCCCTCTCTCTCTCTGCCCCTCCCCCGCTCACGCCCTGTCTCTCTCAAAACTAAACAAACATAAAAAGAAAAGAAATTTCCACCACATGCTCATGTGCCTGAGGTCCAGAGAGATGGGAGGTGGCAGCAGAAGGCTTCGGCGGGTCTCTGTGTTCGGTTCCCGTTGCTGCTGTTAATGCATTACCGCCAGCCCAGGGGCTTCAAATGACACGCATTTATTCTCTCACAATCCTGGAGGCCAGAGGTCTCAAGTCAAGGCGACCGCAGCTCATTCCGGAGGCTCGAGGGGAGACGCCAGGGGCGCCCGGGGTCCCTCGGCTGGTGGCACTGCCCGGTGACTCCAACCTCCGCTTCCCTTGTCCCATGTCCTACGGTGATCACCGTCCCCCCCACCCCCCCTCTTCGGAGGACCCTTGCGGTTGCACTGAGAGCCCACGCACATCGTCAAGGGTGAGGTCCGCTCCGTAAGATGTCGCGGTTAATCACGTCTGTAAAGTCCCTCTTGCGATGTAAGGGAACATAGTGTCCACGCGGTCTCAGGAGTAGCGTGCGGACGTGTGGGTGTGTGTGAGTGTGCGTTGGGGGGCATTATTCAGTCTACCCCAGCGTGGCTTAATGGAACGCGTCCAAGGCTTCTCCGTCCTATGGACTCCTGTAGAGCCCAGCCAGTGGAGGGGCTGGAGCGAGGTCAGGGTTTCACCCCACCCCCCACCCCCCCAGCGGCAGCTCCCACCGGCCCCGCCCCGCCCCACAAGTGTGGGTCGGTCGCACGTCTATACCGGAGCCACAGCTCCGGGGGGGCATCCCTCTCCAGATGGCCCTCCTCTCCGGCTTCTGGAAGTCACTCAACCCCTGCCTCACCCCCCCACCCCCCGCCTTGCCCCTCCGGCTTTCGCCTCGGCTAGCCCCAGAGTTCTGCGCCACCCCTCGGCCATTTCCCTACACCCTGCACGCCTTCAGCCCCCCCAGATCGGTGCCGTCTGTGTCCTGCTCCAAACCCTTCCAACTCACGGGTCCCCGACCTGACCGCCACCTTTTCCACCCTGCTCGGCCTGTGTCCCCCACTGCTCTGTGAGCCGGCCGAGAGCAGGGTCCAGGGACATTTCTGGTCCCTGCAGTGGCCCCAGCAGAGCACCAGGCGCAGAGCGGGCAGGTGCTGGGTGAAGTGAATCAGAGAATTGGGGGGCTAGAGGGAGAGGAGGGGATATCCCCCAATTCGTCTCCCCTGCGTTTGGGTTTTAGCAACAGAGACTCAGAGGGCACAGCCGGTTTGCAGGGAGTCTGCGTCGCTCTGTCCTGAGGCTTTTCTGAGATGGGGATTGTGGTCCGCGAGTTGGGGGGGGGGCGAGGAGAGAGGAGGCCGGGGGTGAGGGGAAAGAATATGAACTAAGAAAGAGAGCAAGCTGGAAATATCCAGAAAGTAGAACGTTTCCATCTACTGAGTTCTTACTATGTGCTGGGTATTATTCTAAAAAATATAGATAAGTTAATACAACCCTGTACCATCAGCCCCATTATTATTATTAGTATTATTATCCCCATTTTCCAGATGCGGGAACTGAGGCACCGAGAGAGGAAATCTTTGCGCTCTTCCTGGCTTCCGTGACAGTTCATGTAGATCCCTCGCGAGCTGACTCCCGTGGGACTCGCAGCATCATCACGTCCCTCGTCACATCCACGTCCCAAGCCCTGGATGCGCCTCTCTTTGAAGCTGATATCTTAGCTTCCTGCCGCCAGGCTCGCCCATTTCCTTGCCGGGTAAGATAGGTGTCCTGGTCCCCTGTGGCGCTCTGGGCCTCAGCCACCTCCGTCCCCGCCCTTTCTAGACATGACACTTCGGGCAAGTTGCTTCCCCTCTCCGAGCCTGTTTCCTGCGCCGGTAGAAGGGGGGGGCGATCCGCAGGAGGACCCGACACAGTGCCTGGCATCGTTGCTGTGGGCCTCAGGAACGTGAGATGCTCTTATGCCCCTGCATTCAATGCCCTCCTGCTCCACACCCCTTCCCACCTTGGAGGGGAAAGTCCGCTCACGCCCGTATCTTCCTCCAGCAACCCCCTCTTTCTCTACAAGGTTGTCCAAAGCGTGGTCTACATGCTCTGCCTCAGTTTCCCCGACTTCCACTCCCTCCTCCTCACTCTAGACCAGCCCGCCTGCTGCCCCACACCCTCCCCCAAACTGCTCCGGTCCAGTCCTAAATCCCAAGGTCGCTTTCTACTGCTCATCTTTTCCCACCTTTCACTCCGTCAACCACGCCCTCGTTCTGGAAACGCTCTCCCCTCGGCTTCAGGTGGAGCCAGTCCGCCGGTTTCCCACCTACCTCTCTGGCGGGTCCTTCCCCCCCCCCCCCCGCCCCCCCCCAGGCGGGTCTCCCGCGTTCCTTGTGCCCCACCCCCTCCGTGGCTTGGTGATGCCTCACTGCCCACAAATCCCAAGCCCCTGTCAAGCACACACCCCCCCCTCCCCTGAGCTCCAGGACGCCCCCCCCCCCACTTCCCCGATGTCTCTGGATGTTCCCCTAGGCATCACCCTCAGCATGTACTCACCTGTACCCAGCGAGTTCTCCAGACCTGTTCCCCAGATTATCCCCACCTTCATTCCCCAAACCCAGGAGAAACCTCACTGCCTCTGTGGCAAATTCTCCACCATGGCTCCCTCCCCACCCCCCACCCCCCAATTCCCGGACCCACTCTCCACCCTTCTCCCGCCCGCTCTGTGTCCCAAGAGGCTGACCTCTATGCACCACCTGTTGACCTCTGGCTTCTGGTGGAGTTCAGCCAATGGAAGGCACCAGCCGGAGACTGGTGGGTGGGAGGAGGGTCAGGTTTGGGTGCTCACTCTCCAGCCACTCCCCCCCGTCTCTCGGGTGTGGGCTGTCCCTGCCCATACCCCGGGCCTCCGCTCTAGCCACCCCCTCAAGTCTCAGTAGCTTCAGCTCACACTTCAGCCTTCAAGCTGGGGTGGTGGAACTGCTCCCTCTACTGCTGGCCCCGGGTACTGCACCTTCCCCGAGCTTGTTTTCCTTGACCTTGGCCCCCTCCCCTCCCCCCGCCTTAATCCCCTAAAATAGCCCTTTCGTTAAACTCTCCCTGGCTATTCCGTTTGGGTGCACTCTCTCTTTCCTGCCAGGGCCCTGCCTGTGCGCTCTCCCCGAACCCTCCCATCCAGCCTGACCCATTATCTCGAGCCACCACCCCCTTTCACCTCCCCCCCCCACCCCACTCCAGGACCCTTCCTTGGCCGCCCCAGCCTCCTCCCTGATCTCGCAGCCTCGGGGCTCACAGGCAGCCAGAAGGCAAGTTGGAAAATGTAAATCAGACCGCATCAACTGTCTGCCCTCCCTCCCCCGTCCCCCTTAAGTCCCTTCCAAAGCTCCCCTTTGCTTTTGGGATAGGATACATTCGAAGCTCCTGAGTGGCTAATAAGGTCTCTTGGGCTCTCTCCACTCCCCACCCTCATGCACCCCATACTCCATTCGTGCAACCCTCTTGCAGGAGTATGAAAAAGCCGGTAACTCACAAGTCCGCACACCTTTACATAGGCTGTGCCCTTCACCTGGACACACACACACCCCTCCTCCTATATCAGGATTCTGAGAAAATTACTTGCTTTATTCGGGAAACTCCAATCAACCCCAGCTCCTCTGATCAGGCAAATCTGGGTCCTCCTCTTTTGTGTTCCCAAGATGCTCAGGGAAAGGGAATAGTTGGTGGCGGCTGGAATGGGGGCGTGGCTAGGAAAGCTCCCGGGGCGAGGCGTGGGGGCGTGGCTAGGCAAACTGGGTGGCGAATGGGGGCGTGGCTACGGGAAGCTGGTGTGAACTTTTGGGAGTGGCTGGTGCCCGTGGGTGTCCTGCACGGAAAGACCCAGAGTACCTGGTCTATTTCACAGTTGCCCAAATCTCAGTCAGAGACCTCATGAGCTCCCTCCTCTAGAATCCCAACTCCTCGCGAGAAGGCTGTTTTGTTTTGTTTTGTTTTGTTTTGTTTCAGGCAGAATTTCAAAGTTTTATGGCAACTTGTACAGAAATCACAGAGAAGAGACAACGACCGGTGCTGATGAGCTAGGAGTAGAGAAAGGGGAGTGGGCAACAGGTCTGGGATGTTGGGGTGATGCACAACAGGACGATAGGACGCTAAAAACCTGCGGGAAGCAGGGTGTTACGGGGGTTGCAGGGTGATCCTCAGGGTCCCAAGAAGTGGGCAGCACTCCGCACACCCCAAGTGTGTCCTTTGGGCAGGAAACAACGGTAAGAAAATGCAAATGGCCTACCAACGGATGGGTGGCCTCCAAGGTTAAAAATGCCCACCCAGACCCCCTGGCCCCAGTCCCACCCTCCCACCCACCCACCCCTGCTCCCCATCAGGCAGAGATGTGGCAGCATTTGCTGGCTTGTAGCATTGGTCCTCTGGGACCCTCGGTCTCCTCTTCGAGGGTCCTGCCCGGATTGGCTGGCACTGAGGGCAAAATGAGCCTTCTAGATTGTCAGGGGAGATCGCTGGACTCCCTTCGATTCCCGGCCTCGTCCCCAAAGCCAGTTCTCACGGCTGGGGGAGTCTGCTGCCCTCGCAAAAGGAAAGTCTGTCACCCCCTTTCCCCAAGACATGCACCCTCCCGTGTCCCCCCTCCCCCAAACACACTATATATACACACAGGCCCCCCCCCCTCCAAGGTGTGGCTGGGCTCTAGGAGGTAGTGGAGGCGAGTGGGGGCGCTGGAATGTGAGAAGTTGCAGGTTCAAATGCGCCTCCTCCAGCTCTGAAACCCCACACTTCTCCCCTCCCTTCTCCAAGCCTCGAGAATTAGTGTCCTCCCAAGGGCCTGAGTGGAGAAATCAGGGAAGGCGTGGCCCCCTTTTGCACGCACCTACCTGTTCCTCCGCCCCACCCTCGGGGGCTGAACAGAGCTCCCTGAGGGTTGGGGAGAAGGGCCGAGATCAGGGACATCCTGGGATGGGTCAGCCTCCTTCAAAGGTCCCCCAGGGAGGGCTGGGTTCTGAGGCTCTGGGGCACAGGTCCCCGGCGGTGGTGGCGGTGGGAGGGGGGGCGTCCTCTAGAGGAAGGGGGCCTTAAGGGATAGGGCAAGGCTGGGTGTGGAGGGAGACAGATGTGATAGATTCTCTAGAAGGTCGCGGGGTAGGGGGCGGTTCTCTGGGGAGGGGCCTCGAGGTGGCAATGTCCCCGGGGGTGCGGACGGTGGCTACCAGGGCTGGGCGGCAGTTGTGGGTATCTCGGGGAGACCCCCGAGGGGAAGGGACGAGGATGTTAGTGGGGACGGAGGGCGGGGATATTAATTCCCAGGAGGAAGGGAGGCTGAGTCCCAGGAGAGAGGAGGCCGAATCTCTCTGGAGGACAAAAGGAGACGCGGGTCCGAAGCAGGGGCAGCCGAGTCTCTGGGGAGGGGGAGGGGGGCCTAGAAGCCCCGGATGTGGCAGTAAGCCTCGAGGCTGGCGAAGAGGATGTACAGAAACCAGAGGCCCAGGAAGAGCGCCGTGGTGGCGAGCTTGGGGCCCCGCGGGCCGCCCAGCTCTCCGCCGATGTGCGGCCGGCGCCGGTACAGCAGCACGGCGATGCCCACGAAGGCGAAGACGGTGAAGAGAGTGACGGAGAAGGCCAGCGTGCCGGTGCGCACCTCGAACGGGCGGCCCTGCACCGCCCAGTACACGGCGGCCACCGACCAGGCCACGCCCAGGCCCAGGAACACGTTCACCGCGTTGGAGCCCGTCACGTTGCCGATGGACGCGTCCGCGCACTGGTCCTGCAGCGCCGCTACCTTGCTGGCGAACGTGTCTGCGTGGGCAGAGGCACGGCGGTCACGGGGGCCCAGCCTGTCCCCCACGCCAGCTTTCCAGGAGACCCCGACACCGTCCCCGGTGCCTCCCCCCACCTCCCCCCGGGCAGACCCCACCTCCCGCGGCCGCAGCTCCCCGCCCGAGGCCCTTGACCCCAAGCAAGCCACAAAGTGGGTCATCATGCCGGTGCCGGGCGCTCTGCAAGACCCGCCGCCTGCTTTCTCTGGAACTCGCTGCCTGCATTGCATGAACCCACTGCCTATTTTCTACTGGCCCCATCACCCCATCGCCAGCTGGCGCGGGACAAGACAAGTGTTCGGTTCCACCCACACGCAACCCCCTTCCCGTCAATTCCCCACCTGGTCTCTGTCCAGCACGCAGCCCCGTTTCTGCGGCCTCCACCCATGTCTCAACATCTCGCTAAAAACTCAAATCTCCGGTATAGAGCGCAGGCATCGGAGAGCCAGTCACAATAGCTGCCTTCTGGGGCGCCTGGGTGGCTCAGCGGGTTTAGGCGGCTGACTTTTGCTTTCGGCTCAGGTCGTGGTCTCACGGCGGTGAGACGGGGGCCCCCCCGAGTCAGGCTCCACACTCAGGGCGGGCTTGGAGCCTGCTTGGGATTCTCTCTCTCCCTCTCTCTCTTTCTCTCTCTGCCCCTCCCCCGCTGTTCTCTCTCTCTTTCTCTCTCTCCAAAAATAAACATGAAAAAAAAAAAGTTGCTTTCTACAGGCCCCGCCCCCTGCTTTCTATGGAACCCACTGTCTGGGTTCCACATTTCCCAATACCTTAGTTCCACGGGACATCCCAACGGTTGCTTTTGGGGAGGATTCCGTTTACCTACTGAATCTACAGGACCTCCCCGCCTGGTTTCTCCTATGCTCCCTCATTGCGTTTCTGTGGGGCCCACCATCCGGGTTCTGTGGGATTCCACCACCTTATTTCTGCACAACCTTCCTCTCGGGCTCTACTGCTGGGCTTCTCGGAGACTCTCCCCGGACCAGCGGTTTCCCAGGGGGTTTACCAGGGATGGAGGTGCCCAGGGCCACGAAGACCACGGCGTTGACAGAGTCCTTGAGGCCGACGGTGCAGCCAAAGTGCGAGGCAAGGTCCCCGATGAGGGCGGTGAGCAGCCCGATGACCAGGATGCAGACGCCGAAGCAGGCCCAGCCGTGGCAGTACTCCGTGGGGGGCACGCAGGCAAAGAGCACCTTCCAGAACACCGTCAGGAAGTGCATGACGTAGTCAAAGCAGGAAGGCAGCCGTTCCTCCCGGGACCCGTCCTCCTCCTCCTCCTCGTCCCCTGTGGGCACACGACCCAGCTGGGGCACACACCCAGGCCACCTTCTTCCTGGCCTACAGAGGCCCCCCCCCCCCCGTTTTGTTCAGTAAAATTCTGCTCTATAAAAGGCCTTGCCTTCCCAGAATTCCTTGCGGCCAGGAGCCCAGATACCAATATTCGCTTTTCCAGAATCCCTCGGTGCCGGAGGCCATGTGCTCGGCTAAAAACATCTGGCTTGCCAGGATCCCTTGCCGCTAGGGGTGACCACATCCCTAGCCAAAAAAAGCCAGTCCTTTTCCCAGACGCCTTGATAGCTACCATTTACAGAAAGCCATTTCTACAGCTGGAAATATTGACTTCCTCTGACTCATTGTAGCTAACAGTAGCCACATACTCAGCTAAAGGTGCTTGCTTTCCCAGAACCCCTGGCAACAGCAGCCATGTGACCCAGCCCGGCCAGGAGACCTAAGCGGAGGGCTTCTGGAAAGCTCTGGCTTTCCTGACACGGGCACTGTGTCACAGAGGTGTTTTCTGACCGCTGTAAAGGATGCCTCACTGGCCCTTCGTGGTGCTTGTATCACCTGCTGTGACTGAATGTGACCTGTCCTTGACCTGCCACTTGGGACGTGTGTCAGGGGAAAGCCCACATGGAACGTGTCGTCTACCTTGCCCTAAACTGAGAAGCACAAAGCAATGAATGAGAAGCAGGAAACGAATTGAATGGGCGCTACGCCTGGAAGGACGCTGATAAGGAAGAGGGTAGTCCTCGATCAGTCACGCAGAGCGAGTCAGCGAGCAAAAGCCAGGGAGACACGACAACGAGGGGAGGGCCACCCAAGCTACTCTGAATTGTCAGCCAGCAGAGGACACACTGGCGGATTCGGGAATTCGGGTCATCTATCCCTCTCCCGCTTTTCCAGCTCACTTAGTCTCTTGTCTTGTTTTTTTTTTTTTTTTTTAAGTTTGCAAATGCTTAACTGAGTGGTTTCTTCATTCTTCACGCCATCTTTCAAAGAAGGAGACTCTTGCGGCGACCCCAGGAAAAGTGGAATTGGATGCTCCAAAGCAGCAGGCCCGCTGCCCCTTCTTGCTACCCTACTTCCTCTTTCTCCCCGCCTGGAATGCGAGCTTGACGCCTGGGGATGCAGCAGCGATTTTGCCACCATGTGGGCAAAGGTTGAGAGTGGGAAAGAGAAATGAAGAGGGAGCCTGGGCATTCAATGATGTTACTGAGCTGCTGACTCTTTATTGCCTCCTACGGATTCCTTTGTTCTGTGACAAAAGTAACCTCTAGGGTGCTTCAGCTGCTTGTGGTTGCGTTTTCTGTTGTTCGCCGTGAATGCGTGCCTCACTGGCCACGGTGAGACGTGGCCGAAGTCAGAGTGGGGAGAACGCGCTCTTGGCAGGGAAGGGCTGCTATCACTGCCTCTCCCGGGGGCTTTTCCCTGCCCTGCTTCAAATCCTGCCTTGGTTTCCCACTGCCCTTAGGCCGAGGCCCACATTCCTGTGCTTGGCACTCAAGGCTCCGGTCTCTGCAGACTCCTCCAGCCTTTCCCATCAGGGGAGGCTCTTCTCTCCTCCCATAGAGGGAGCCTCATGGTTACGCCTGTGGCTCTGGAGCCACGTCTCTGGTTCCAAACTCCGGATCTGCTGCGTGATCCTGAATCCGTGTCCTAACCTCTCTGAGCCTCCGCATGCCTGTCTGAGAAATGGGAGTAAAAACTGGACCTGACTCAAGAGGGGGCTGTAACGACTGCATTAGCGGGCCACGTACAGTACTCTCTGCGCAGCGGGGCGCATCTCCAGCCTGACGGCTGTTATTGAAGGGCCCCTTCTGGTGCCTGGGGAGATTCACGCGTCATCCAAGGGGGTGAGACCCGCCCCTCTCCGTCAGCGCCTCAAGCAGTTTCATGCTCGCGGCAAGGAGGCAGGGGCACGTGTTGAACCAAGTGCTCACAATGACCAAGGACCGAGCTGGAAACTTGGGGAGCATTAGCTGACTCAGGCCAGACAGGAAATGGACTTCAAAGGCTGCCTGGCGCTCCACGGTCCCCATCATGACGTCATCATCAGGATTCTTACCACTGGGAGGGTTTTACCCTCCCCCACCCCACTACTTCCTCTGATCTAATGGGTTGCTTCCTACCGACCCACCAGCTGAGTCACCTCCACGACCACTGTCTCGCACCCCGCAGCCTCAGTTTTGTGCTACCCTCTCTTCTCCGCTGAGCCCGGAGGGAGTGCTGTCTCCCCACGGTCCCTCCCATCCCTCGTCACCTCCTCCTGGCCCACCTCCTGCCAGCTGGACAGCCTCAACTCCCCCCCCCCCATCCCAGCCTCTCCTTCCTTCCACAAGCTCCCTCCGGCGCCTGGAGCTTCCCCCATTCAAAATGCTCCGTGGTCCCCCCGCCCTTGCACCGAAATGACACCCCAGCTCCCTGCGGTGGCCTACGCGGACCTGCGCGGTCTGGGCTCTGCCCACCTCCAGCTCCTGAGGCTGTTTCTTCACGCCCGAACCTAGTCACCCTCCCCAAACGCGCCACGACCTAGGGTACTTGCAAACTCTGTACTTGGTTTCCCCCTCTGCCCGCAACACCTCCCCGTCTTCTTCCTCCTCCTGAAGACGCAGCTCAGAAGGCTCCTCCTCCAGGGAGCCCTCCCGGACCTTCAGGCTGGGTCAACCTCCTGTCTGGCTTCCCGCAGCAACCTGAGGTCCCCTGGCCCAGCCCTGCCTGCTCTGGGTTGTCACTGTGTTGTGGCATGTGTGTCTCCCCCCACTGGACTGTGAGAATAGGCTTCATGCCGTCATAATCATCTGTTTGTCCCCAGCAATGTCGTGCACAGGGCTGAGTCCAGAGGATCCCCCAGAAACAGATATTGGAGGGTGACTTTGGCTCACGTCATGATCTCACAGTTCATGGGTTCGAGCCCTGCGTCGGGCTCCGTGCTGACAGCTCGGAGCCTGGAGCCGGCTTCGGATTCTGGGTCTCCCTCTCTCTCTCTCTGCCCCTTCCCTGCTCCCTCCCTCTCTCAAAAATAAAGATGAAAATAATAATAATAATAATAAAGAAATAGATATTGAAAGAATGTGGCTTCAGAGAGAGACATCACTTCGCTTCCTGGCGTATTTGCATTCCCAAAGCCTGGTTTGTTTCGATCTCCCTGTTCAACCACAATTCCTAGTGTATTTTCAGTTCCTACAGTTAGGCCTCCCTGAAGGAGGCCTGATGTTGTATAAGGGACAGAAGCCTTGAGCTCCAGCTCATTTCCTGTGGGACTTCAGGCCAGTCCCTCGTCTGCTGCTGGGCCTCAGTTTCCCCAATCTGTATCACAAAGGGCCAATGTTGGTCTCCCAAGACTGAACCTGTGAATCCAAGTGCCACGGTGTCTCTGGCCACAGGGGGGCAGTGTGGGCCCATCTGAGACCCAAGGAGGGCGAAACCCGCACAGGTGGGAGAGAGCTGGGATGCACCCCCCGACCCTGACTGTCTCCGTGGCAACGGAGGCGCCCAGGCTGTCTGAGGAGGCCATGACATTTAACCTGTTCCCACCCTCCAGCCATCTGACGCCAGGAGAAAGCCCAGCTGGGACCTCTCCTCCCCTCAGCTCTCTGCCTCCACCCCTCCGGCTGCTTTTCTCTCTGTGTATCCCTCTCTCGCTCTTTCTCTGTCTCTCTCTGGCCCTCTGCAGTTTACTGACTTCATTCTCTACACCTCTCATGTTCTCTCCATGTCTCTGTCTCTCTCCGTGATTCTCTGCACCTCTCTCCTTGTGTGTGTCCATCTCTCCTGTTTGTATCTGTTCCCTATCTTTCCCTGTTTCTTTCTTTTTCTTTGTGTCCTTGTTCTCTTTCTCTTCTCTATCGTTCTCTGTCCTCTTCTTCTTGCCCCTCTTTCTCTCTTTCTATTCATTTCTCTCTTTTCCTCCCCAGCACTCTGTCTCCCCATCCCTCCCTCTCTCTCCTCTCTCCTCCCTCCCCACTTACCTGCGCTCACTGTAACTGCCTCTAAAAACTGTTCCCTCCATGAATGGGTCCCAATCACCAAGGCCAAGTTGGTTTTCTTGATGAGCTTATCCACCGTGTTCTGAGGATGAAAGGGAGGGGAAGAGACCATTGCCTGTGACCACCTCAGCACATCCCTGAGGCTCCCTGAGGAACACTGGGGTTGGGGCTCACAGCCCATGCTCAGGGGTCCTCAACCTCCCCACACCCCAGTTCACAGGCAAGAAGGGAAAAGGTGGTGTTGCTGTCCATGGTGCTGGCGGAGGGATGGGCTCGGACCCTAGATCACCCTCCTAGTTGACTCTTACCAGACCTTCCCCAAGACTCCAGGAAGCTGGGGTCCCCGGAAAGTCACCTTAAAATCATATGACTCCTCGATGATGACCTCCAGTCGGCGGTTTTCCCCAAGAACTGGTTTGCCCATCTCTGCTATCCTCCGAGCCTCCTCCTCCTCGGCTGTCAGCTTCCTGTCCCCATCCCCTGCAGCATGAAGGATGGGAGTTAGGCTCACTGGGCCTGTGATGCCCTCACTATCTGTTCCCACTGAGAAAGAAAACTCTGTCAGCTGTCCCTTAGGAAGCCTCCGCGGTGGCACACCCCCAGCCTGCCCCCGTGTCCCCATATGACCACCATCTTCCTCAACCTAAGACCCAGCTGGTCCATGAAGTTCAGCTGGTAGGCTCTGGGCTTCAAATGGAGGGAGCTGTGTGACCCCGGGCAATGCCTTAGCCTCTCTGTGCCTCCGTGCTCATATCTGTGCAGGTACAACAACAGTAGCCACCTATGGGTGGTTGTGAGGGTTTAAAGGAGTTACTTCATGTGTGGTGCTTAAGGCTTAGTGCCCAGCACACATAAATAGTCTAAAATGTTATTTCCTTTGTTAAAATCGCCAACACCGTCATCATCATCACCACCCTCGTGGGAGGAGGCCTTGTCTCTATATCGAAGCTCTGAAAAACATCTTCGAGTGTGTTTGAGGTGGTGCGGAAGGAGGGGATAGCCAATGTTGGTACAGATCTTGGACCCAGACCCACCTATAGCTGGCCCTCGGCTCACCTGTCTCCCCAAAGCATGTTGGTCCTTTGCTCCAAGCCCAGCACCAACTTAACCCTAACTCTTAGAGGAATGCCACCCCAACCAGGAACACTCTCAGAAAACTCTGCCAGCAATGACTTTTATCGTGGTTAAGCTTCTGGGATTTGGGGGCCTATTTGTTACAGCAGCTTCTATCACTTACCCTGACTAATGCAATCTTTAGTCTGACCCTAATCCTAACTCCAAATCCAGATTCTGATCTCAACTCCCAAACTACTCTGTCCCTTATGTTCAAGCAACTGCCCCCACCCCCACCCCAATCTCTGACCCTGGCCTCAATTCTAACCATAACCGCCCCCCCCCCCAAACTCACCTCAAACCCCAGCTTAGGCTTTGATCTAAATCTGACCCCAATTCTAATCTGACCCCACCACAAACCCAGATGGGATCCTGACCTACCATTCCCCCAACGTGCACTACAAACAAAACATGATCTTGGCCTCCGAACCCCCAGCTGTAGCCCCAAACTCAATGGACCCCACCAACTCTGAGATCAACTCCAACCCTCACCCAGCTCCGAGTCTGCCTTTATCTCACCTCCAACCTGCCTCAAACGTGACCTCAAAGGGTAGCTTGAGGCCATGACCCTCCTCCCGAGACCCCCCTGCAGTCAAAGCCCGGCGGTGACTCCACTCACCTTGATTGAGCAGCAGAGCTGGGGAGAGACAGAGACAGAGAGAAGGTGAGATTGCTTCCCTGGGAAGCTCAGATCTACGAGCCTGAAGGAGCAGCCACTAATGGAGCCTCTGAGGGTCCCCCCCACACACACACACCCTGGACCCCTTACCTCTCCCACAGCATACCTGTCACCCCTCACCTGAAATCCCTCGCTTAAGCCACTGTGGCTGGCCCAGCTCGATGAAGAAATTATCCTTTTTCTCATATTCCTCGTCATCAACTATCTTCACCTGAAGAGTTTTCCTGAGCGGGGAGGAAAAGCACCCAGCATGAGGCCCCAGCCCGAATCGCCAGGGAACTCGCCACTTGCCCAATTTCTGGAGCGCCCCTCCATCCCAGGCCCTGCAATTTCCCCCAGGCTCATTCCCTCCGTTCCTCTGGATCTCTGTTCAAACCTCTTTCTTACTGAAGCTCACTTCCCCCACCTTCTTTAATATTGAAATCCATCCCTGTCCCGACCTCAGCACGCCTGGCCCCCTTCCCTTGCTCTACGTGCGCTTTGTTCCATATCACCTTCTAACAAACCATCTAATATGTTTATTTTGTTTACGGTTTGCCATTTGTCTCTTCACATTAAAATGTAAGTTCTCAAAAAAAAAAAAAAGTAAGTTCTGGGCGCCTGGGTGGCTCAGTCGGTTAAGCGTCAGACTGACTGCAGCTCAGGTCATGATCTCGTGGTCCGTGAGTTCAAGCCCCGCATCAGGCTCTGTGCTGACAGCTCAGACCCTGGATTCTGCTTCAGATTCTGTGTCTCCCTCTCTCTCTGCCCTTCCCCTGCTCACGCTTTCTCTCTCTCTCTCTCTCTCTCTCTCTCTCAAAAATAAATAAATATTTTAAAAATGTAAAAAAAAAAAAAAAAAAGTAAGTTCCACCAGGGCAGCGATCTTTGTTCATTTATGTACTTTGCTGCACCGACCCCCCCAATGCCTAGAGCGGTGCCTGTTCCACAAACATTTGTGAACTCTAATCCTTCAGTTCAGGAGGCCCTCTGCTTCCTGCCCTCTGTCCTGACCACATTCTGAGGATTAACTGAGCGCTGATTGATTTTCTCAGCATCCGCGCTGCTATGGTAACCAGGGGGTGCCGGCGGTGGGGGGTGGGGGGAAGAGCCAGGAGTTATCCGTGCCCTCCAGGCACACAGCCCACCCCCCTCACTCACAAAGACCCAGAAAACCCACAGCCCTTCCGCTAGCAGCCCTTTCAGCTGTAGGAACCTTGAGGCCCGGCCCCAGAACCCAGAAACACAAACAGCGAGCCCACACAGTCACCCAGCAGAAGCCAATCAACACCGCCCACACCCACACACCATCACACCCCGCAGCCATTCCCTATGCAGTGGCAAAATCACACAGACCAGATGCCTGTTAGCACAACACCCCCACCGCAGCCTCGGCGACTTCGCCAACCTGCAGAGCCCCACTGTGGTTCCATGTAGACTCTTCCTTTCTTACATCTCGCCCATTATGGCTCTCGGGTGTCTGTTTATTTTTATCCCCTTCAGTCTCTCTCTCTCTCTGTCTCCATCTCTGACCCTGTCCGTCTCAGTCTCTTCCCAGCTCTCTGCCTTCCTTTATCCGTGTTCCCCTCTCCCTGTCTCAGCGTCTGCAGAATGGAACCGCCAAAGTCACCACAATTCAAGCAAAACGCTCTCGATCAGCCAGTCACTCAATGGACCCATCTCAACACACAAACGCACAGGATACAGCGACACCCATGTAGAGACAGATGCACACAAGATGGCCATGTGGGGACATATGCCCACTTCCACCCTCACCCCCTTCTGGTCTCAGGATATTTTAATTTTCTGTGGGCAGAAAGAAATGGCCACCCCCAGCCTCAGAAGTGGACTGGGAGCTGTCCAAGGTTCTGGAACACCGTGGCGGGAAGCAGGGTCTCCTGAGACATTCTACTCACACACCCTGACATGTGCAGACAGCTGTCGAGCCCGCGACACGCTGACAGGGTGATACACACACACCTCCGACGCTCACTCTCTCGCAGACACGCCGGGATCCACTGACGCCCGGTGACTGACACGCAGTGACACCCATGCCAACTGGTATCCTGACGGGCGCGCCCTCATGGAACCCAGGGAGGAGAAACCCACCTGGCCAGGGGACAGCGAGAGGGACTCGGGCTAGACTAAGGCAGGGCTTCCCGAGATCAAAGGAAGCAGCCGTTCTCCCCAGGCTGACCTTCTGTCACCCTCACGTGTGCCCTCCTTGCGTCCTGGAAACCGCACTCTCCAGCCCTTCCCAGCCTCTGAATTCGGACCGGTCTCCTTCGCAACCCCGTCTTCTGTCCCTCTCTCTGACCCAAACTCTCTGAAGCATCAAGAAGACCTCTCCTCCCCCGAGTTCCCCTGAGTTTCTCTCAGCAAGAAGGTCTCTGTCTCTTCCTTTCAGGCTTCCTGGATCATAGCCTCTCAATCCCTCTCCTCTTCCTCCACGTACTTCTGTGTCAATTTCCTTCCCCCTTTGTAGCAACGTTCCTGTCTTTCCGTCTCTTTCTTTCTCTGCTTCTGTTACCCTGTCTCTGTGTCTCCATCTCTCTCTAGGTCTTCTCTGTCTCTGAGCGCCTCTCTCTCTCTCTCTTTCGCTCCGCATTCTCTCCCCGCCACCCCATCTCTGGGCGTCTCTCCTCCACTTCCGTGTTGATCCTCCCTGGGGCCACCCCTCTGGCCCGGCCCCGGGCTGCTTCCAAGCACCTCTAATTAGCGCCTGCCCGGGAAAGGAAGGATGTGTTTCCCCAAACGCTAATTAGCCTCCTGTTCTCTGTCTTCTGAAGCCACAGCTGGGTGGGGGCAGGGGTAGGGGCGGGGGCAGAGGGTGTCCCAGCCTGGGGAAGCCGCGTGGGGGAGGAGAGGGCCTGTGGGGTCACAGCAGCAGGAGGGAAGCCGGTTAGACAACAGGGAGGACCAGGATAAGCAGAAAGACAACTCTCTCCATTCCCCCTGCCTCTAGAATGTGACAAGTGGGGTCCGGGATGGTGCCCTCAGCCCTCAACCCGAGTTCTCAGCCCAACGCAGGCAGAGAGACAGATGGAAAGGTACGGAGAGGCCGTCACTGAAATATAACCCGGGTCAGCGAGATACTGGGGACCGAGATCCGGAGATTAACGGAGCCCCAGAGAGGGCCTGCCAACAGCGAGAGACGCGGAGATACGAAGGGAGGGATGGAGAGGCGGGGAGAGCAGCGAGGAGCTGAGCGGAGGCCAAGGCCCAGAGGCTGGGAGGGGGAGGGGGCAGGGAGCGCGGCGGGGGCTCTGCTCGGTGGGAGGAGCGTGGGCGGCAGAAGGAGGGAGACAGACGGGCGTGCGGGGGCGGAAGAGAGCAGGCAAAGGGGGGGGGAGAGGTGGGGGAGGCGCCGTCTGCACGCCAGGCATGCGGCGGGGGATGTGAGGCTGCAGGCACACAGAGGGGACTCGGGCATCTGTGCAAGGGGGTGGCCGCGTGTCTGAGCGTGAGACCACCCCTGACTGTGCTCCAGCGCGCGTGTCTGTAGCTTTGTGATTCTGTGCGTGCCGGTGTGTGCCTTGGTGTGACTGTTATCCAGGCCACTTGCCCCGACCCCACCCGCCTTCCCCAAATCCCAGTCTTCCAGTGTCTTCAGGGTCTCTTCAGGCCCTGCCCCCACCTTCCCAGGCCCTACCATTCCTACTCGGCCTTTTTTTTCCCAAAGCCTCGCTCACATTTCCCTAAAGTCTCCAGCTATTTCCCCAGAGCCTTCCTCCTACCCACAAGCCCCACCCCTCCCCTAGGCCCGCCCCAAGACCCGCCTCTTCATCTTGGCCCCGCCCCGGCACTCCTGTCTCCTCCCTCCCCACCTCTGTCCCGCCCCCTCCCTAAGCCTTGCCCCGCCTCCCACCAGCCCCCGCCCACTATATGGACACGCTCCACCCACTTCTCAAGGCCCGGCCCCAATTCCGTGGCCCCGCCCCTCCCGCGCCCCGCCCACCTCGTCCGCCGTGCCCGCGCCCTCGGCCCCGCCCCATCTTCCCGCCGCGGTGCCCCGGGGCTGCCGGCCGACGCGCTCACATGGTCTCGTCGTCGCCGAACTCGAGCTCGCCGCACGCGTCCTCGTAGTGCACGCCGCCGCCGCGCGCCGTGCCGTCCACGGTGCGGTACGGAAGGCGCACGGTGCCCCGCGCGCCCGAGCTGCGCACGACGCGCACGTCCACGGTGCCCATGCACTCGCTCACGTGCAGCAGGCGGTCCTGGAAGGAGAAGATGCCCGCGTGGTCGTCGTCCAGGATGGTGACGGTGGCCAGCAGTGGCGCCACCAGCCGTCCCTTCGGCCGCCCGCCGCCGTCGGGCTCGAACATGCCCTGCGCGTCGCCCACGCGCAGGTTCAGCAGCCGCACGAAGAAGTGTTCGTCCTCCTCGAAGATGTCGTCGTCGATGATGCCGATGCGCAGCTCCTTCTGTGTCTCGCCCGGCTTGAACACCAGCGTGCCCTCGCTGCGGCGGGAGGGGAGGGGACAAAACAGGGGTGAAGGTTGGTCAAAGGCTCTTTGCGAGGGAGGGGAGTCAGGGTAGGCTTCCTGGAGGAGGGAAAGGCGCCACCGAAAACTCACAAGTACGAGACTGGACGGCTGTTAAACACATAGTACTGAGGGTGAGTCAGGGGTGCAGAAGGGGAACAAGATAAGGGTTGGTCTCTCCCACCATGGAATCCGTGAGGATTAGGAGCGCCAGCATTAAATAGATAACTCCACTGTTTAACTTGGCTCATTCATTCAACAAATACTCCCTGAGCACCTGCTCTGGGCCCTGTGCTGGGCAGTGCTGGGAACACAGTGGGGAAGAGGCCCTTCCTTCACGGGGCTCGGAGGCCTGTGGGAGAGCCACATCACAGTGACAGTTGCACATGTAATAAGTTATTTACAGTTCATTCATTCAACAGGTATTTGTTAAGCACCCGCTGTGTGCCAGGCACTGTTCTTAGTGTTTCTTGGGGGAAACAGCAGCAAAACCAGATCAGAGCAACATCCCTGCCCTGGTGGAGCTTCTATTCTAGTACAGGAGGCAAATAAACAGCCAACATTATATAGAATGGCAGGCGGTGATGGCGCTATGGAGAAAAATAGAGGAAAACAGAGGAGAGGGTGGGGCGCGGGAAGGCGTTGTGTTAGGATGTCAGGGAAAGCTTTTCTGAATGGTGACATTTGAGTAGATTCTTGAGGGAGGTGAGGGTGGGAGCCGTGTGGAGGAGATCTGGGGAAAAGTATCCCTGGCAAAGGGAACAGCCAGTGCAAATGTCCTGAGGCAGGAGTCGCTTGGAGTATCTGAGGGATGTATCTGAGTATCTGAGAGGCGGCCAGTGTGGCTCCAGTGGAGGGAGTAAGGGGAAGAGGGAGATGACAGGGCAGACGTCACAGGGCTTTGGTGGGCTACGCTAAGGACTTTGGTGCTTATGCCGAGTGGGATGGGAAACATGGGAGGCCTCTGAGGAGGGGAAGGATGTGAGCTGGCTTAGACCTACAAGGGCATCGGCCGTGTCTCTGAAGCACATTCGAGATAGCCTATAATGGGGCAGGGGAGGGAATGAGTGACGTCGGAGTAGTCCGAGTGAAACTTTGAGGGGACAGGAAATGATTGGGCTCCTGGCAGGGCTGTAGGCATCAGAATGAGTCTGGGCTGTAAATGCACCTTGACCACCTATAATTTCCCCTCCCGGTCCTCGCCACCACGCGCCACAGGCACCGGTGCCAGGGCTATGTGATCCAGAAGTGTCCTCTATTATTACTGTGATCACTTTCGTAAGAAAGAGGTCCCGGGCTCTAATTCTCCAGAAGAAGCTGGCTCTGTGGGAGGCGCAGAGGGACCCCAAGGCTCTGGCAAAGAGGGAGAACCAGATGATAAGCCTGGAGTGGACAGAGAAGGGACCCCCAGTCGTGGCCGCCTTCAGCTCGGGAGACGCTGTCCATGGTGGCCAAGGCATCCAGCCCCGTGAGCTAACCTGCTCCAAGCCGGGTTCCGCTGCTGTGCCAGCTGCGGGATCTCGGGCAGTTAGGATGTGCAGCCCCTCTGAGACCCAGTTTCCCAATCTGTAAAGTGGAGCTAATAACCGTGCCTACCTCCTGGTGGTGTGATAAGGACTGAGTTATTATGCAAGGGAAGCACTCAACCAAAGTTAGCTAGTGATATGTGTATATGAAGATTAGAATCTTAGAGGGGCGCCTGGGCGGCTCCGCTGGTTAAGCGTCCGACTTCGGCTCAGGTCATGGTCTCGGGGTTTGTGGGTCTGAGCCCTGCTGATGGTGCAGAGCCAGCGTGGGATCCTCTTTCTCTCCCTCTCTCTGTGTCCCTCTCGCTTCTCTCTGTCCCTCTGCCCCCATCCTGCTCCTGTGTGTGCTTTCTCTCTCTCTCTCTCTCTCTCTCTCTCTCTCTCTCTCTCTCAAAATAAAGAAACTTTAAAAAAAATCTTAGAATTCTAACGTTATGGGGTGTCAGGAACATGACCTGAAGGGATAGTAGAAGGTGGGGATGTTAGGACCATCTTCGCCAAATGATTAAGGTGGCATCAGAAGCAGTGGGGCAGGCGGGTGTCATGGGCCTCCTGATATCATGCACTGAGGAGGACACAGCATCACTTACGTGAATTCCTGCCAAAAAGTGCGCCCCCTGAACTGAATCATGAGGAAACATCGGACAAAGGCCAACTGTGGGCTGTTCTAACTGGCCTGTCTTCAAAAGTGTCAGGGTCATGAAAGGCAGAGAAAAGCCACGGGATCGATATCCCGACTGAAGAACTCTAAAGAGACCCGACAGGGATGCCTGGGTAGCTCCACCAGTTAAGCGTGCGACTTCAGCTCCGGTCATGACCTTGCGATTCACGAGTTCGAGCCCCGCCTCGGGCTCTGTGCTGACAGCTCGGAGCCTGGAGCCTGCTTCGGATTCTGTCTCCCTCTTTCTCTGCCCCTCCCCCACTCACGCTCCGTCTGTCTCTCTCTCAAAAATAAACATTAAAAAAAGATTTTTTTTTTTTAAAGAGACATGACAACCAAATGCAACGTTGGGTTCTGGATTGAACGGGCAAGGAGGGAGTGTGTGCAAATAAGGTCACAAAGGATGCTACGGGGACAGCAGGAAGATGCAAACAGGGACCGTAGATTGGGTAGTAATATGGATTCGATGTTTACGTGTCCTGAGCGGGACGACCGGACTGTGACTGTGGTGGGGGGGAGTGTCATACATCTTAGCAGATGCATGTGCGAGTATTCATGGGCGAATGGCCCTGCTGTCTGCAACTCATTCCCATATAGTGGCACAACTATTAATACTCTTACATATTAACTGGAAGGGGTGTGTGAATGAGCACAGGACGAAATCTGCACAACTGGTGAATCTGGGCGAGGGCTATAAGAGGGTTCCCGGAACCATTTTTGCAGCCCTTGTGTAGGTGTGAATTCTTTTTTTTTTTCCAAAACAGAAGGTTGGGAAGAAAAAGGACACGGGGATTTTAGAAACCAGGCGTGATGGAAATATAGAAGATGGGCTTCCGTTTCAACACTGGATGCGCAAACCCTGAGAAGACGAAAGGCTTTGGACCATCGCATCCGAGACTGGTTGGGGGCACGGATTAGACTATCCAAATGTGGGGGCTGAGCCTGGGGGGCTCAGTTGGTTGAGTGTCCGACTTCTGGTTTCGGCCCAGATCATGATCTCATGTTTGTGAGTCCGAGCCCTGCACCGGGCTCCGCATTGAGCCTGGAGCCTGCTTGGGATTCTCTCTCCCTCTCTCTCTGCCCCTCCCCTGCTCATGCTCTCTCCCTCTGTCTCAATATAAATAAATAAACTTAAAAAATATATATCCAAATGTGAGAGTCTTGGAATCTGAGAACTTTAGACCCTTGGCATGTGAGGATTACGGGGGCTTCAATCTCAGAATGTTGGGACAGCTGTGCCGTTTTGGTGCCTCGGAGATCATCTTTAATTTGGAGAAACTGGGGCGCCTGGCTGGCTCACTCAGTAGAGCATGGGACTCTTGATCTCGGGGTTGTGAGTTTGAGCCCCACATTGGGTTTAGAGATAAATAAGTAAACTTTTTAAAAGCTGGGAGAAACTGAGGCCCATCGACCACCCTGATCTCTATGATCCCTGTGGGCAAATCAGACAAAGGCATCGCTTCTTTAGGACACTTGGTTTCCATGAATCAGGACATTAGCACAATAGACATACAAGTCTGCAATGTCCGCTCTGTGAACAGAGCTTTCTTAGATGGGGTGCCCTTATGCAGTGCACAACCTCAATAACTGTGCGTGACAGCCCTGATTGCCCACACTGAGGCAGGAACTTGCCTGACGAACAGGGTCCAGGGCTAATCTTGGAACCCAGGTGCCCTCCCTCCCGGTCCCGGACCTAAGCAGCCTTTGAATGGTGATGCCAGGTCTGTGAATGTCACCTGGGATGGGAGAGCAGGGGCCGAAGGAAGATGTCACCCTTTCCTCGCTCTTTGGTTCCACCACCGAGCAGCATTTACTGCTGCACTTCAAACATCTCAGTACTGAGGTCATTTGCCGATGAGAAAGCGGGCTCTGATTCCGGCAGGTGATACCCGCACTCGCTTCCTTCTGCAAAACCTTTGGCGGGGGGAGGGGGGGCGGGCAGTGCAGACCAGGGGTGGGGGTACGAGTGCAAGAGTGAAGAGGCCGGCTAACGGCAGACACCTCAATCTGGCGAATGCCTTTTCTTCCCTCGAAGGAGGCTGGGAGGCGGGGAATGGTAGGGGGAGGTTGGAGGGAGCAGGTTGCGGGTGGCCAAAGGGATCCCGTGCTCCAGGATGACAGAAGGAGATCCTGAGCCCCACTCGGGAGAAGGCAGGGGGTGGGCGGAGGGGCAGGAGAAGTGAATGGGGACGGGCCCGATACGAGGGTCCTGGACTGCCCTAGGTGGGGGGAAGTGACCCACAAACGCCCGAAGCAGTGGAAAGACGCGAAGGCGTGACAGCGGCACGCAGGGGAGACTGGGCTATCCGAGGTGGGCGGAGGGAAAGGTTGGCGAAACGCAGCACTCAGCCCTAGGACGAGAAGCGTCAAAGGGAGGCGGGACGGGCAGGGCAGCGGCAGGAGGTGAGGACCAAAGATCCTCCAAGAGTTCGGCCTCAGCTCTACTCCCAGAAGGGAGTGGAAGGGAGGCGTGGCCGAGGGGACCCTGTCAACAGCGCGGCCACCAGCACTGCCTCCCAGTCTCCGCTCTGCTTTCCTCACGGCCCTCGCCACTGACATTGTCCGTATTCGGTGTCTGCTTCCCAATGGTCTGTCTCTCCCGCGAGAGCGTCAGCTGCCTTTGGGCAGGGCCCGGACGTGTTGCATTCACGGCCGGTCCCCACTGCCCAGGTCCGTTCCTGGCGGGTGGGAGACCCGTGAGAAGTGTTGTCATTACCGTAGGAAACTATGAGACACCTACGCGTCAGCCAACAGAATATACCGTAAAGCTATCATTCTATAACCCACGGTCCGTGGGTTCGAGCCCTGCATCGGGCTCTGCGCTGCCGGCTCGGAGCCTGGCGCCTGCTTCGGAGTCTGTGTCTCCCTCTCTCTCTGCCCCTCCCCTGCTCACGCTCTGTCTCTCTCAAAAATAAACCAACGTTAAAAAATATAGGGGGCGCCTGGGTGGCTCAGTCGGTTAAGGGTCCGACTTCAGCTCAGGTCACGATCTCGCGGTCCGTGAGTTTGAGCCCCGCGTCGGGCTCTGGCCTGATGGCTCGGAGCCTGGCGCCTGCTTCGGATTCTGTGTCTCCCTCTCTCTCGGCCCCTCCCCCCGTTCATGCTCTGTCTCTCTCTGTCTCAAAAATAAATAAACATTAAAAAAATTAAAAAATATATATAGTCCCTGACACATAGTAGGTGTTCAGCAGGAATTGCCGAACGGGGCAAGATCACAGGTCTGCTCAGAAAGAGGGGCGAGGGCAGGGAACCGGGCAGCGAGACTCAGGAGGGTGCAAAGGGTGCGTTTCTCCGCGGCAGAAACCAAGGACCTGGGGCTCATTTGGGCCCTGCCTCTCTCCTCTTATCTCATTTAGTTCTCCCACATGGCGCTTACCAGCCCCCTGATGTTTTCATGTATTTAATGGCTTATAACCTTATTGCAACTTGAGGGTAGGGACCTTAGCTGTCTTGTTCTCCATGGTGTATACCCCGCAGGCATATGGTAGGTGCTCAGTAAACCTTTTTACTTTAGTAATGGTGTGTGTGCGTGTGTGCGTGTGTGTGTGTGTGTGGAGGGGAACCTGTTCCAGCAGGTGACAGTACATGTCATGGAGCTATAATAATTAACCCAGGGTGATGTCAACCCCCGAAACCCACAGGTAGATAATAAACATGGGAAGGCAGCCTGTGGGCGGGGCGCGGCCACGCTTATGTGGCTTGTCCAGCAGCGTGTGGCAAATGTCTACAAGAGTGTCCCAGACTCGGCCACCTGGCAGGGGGAGGGGGTGGGGAGGGCGAGAGACTCTCCATGTCGGCTCAGGCCATGATCTCGCGGTTGGTGGGTTCGAGCCCCGCGTCGGGCTCTGTGCTGACAGCTCGGAGCCTGGAGCCTGCTTCGGATTCTGTGTCTCCCTCTCTCTCTGCCCCTCCCCCACTCACACTCTGTCTCTCTCTCTCTCTCTCTCTCTCTCTAAAATGAAAAGCATTAAAAAAAAAAAAAAAGCAACAGCAAGAGCGAACGGATGAGCGAGCGAATGTGCGAATGGTGCAGGCCTGCGCGCACAGCAAGGGACGCGTGGGCGCTGGAGGTCGCCGGGAGACCGCTGGGCCCGGGGGCCGCGAACAGCCGACCCACCTGTACTCGTAGTCGGAGCCGGCCTTGGCGGAGCCGTCCTCGGTGCGGTAGTCCACGTAGAAGGTGCTGTTGCCCTCCCCGCCCTGGCAGGTGACGGACAGCAGCACGGAGCCGCAGTTCTCCAGGCAGTGGTAGAGGCTGGGCTCGAAGAAGATGCGGCTGGCGCCGTCGTCCTCGTCCTCGCCGGGGCCGTCGGCCGGGGAGGCGCGGCGCGAGGCGTCCGCCGCGTGTCGCCGCAGCACGTTGCCGGCGCCCGTCATCAGCCGCGTGGCCTGGATGCGGTAGAAGGCGCGGCTCTTCTGCTGGTGCAGCAGCGCGTAGTAGTTGGCGATGCCCACCAGCTGCTCCAGGTCCTTGTCCGGGTGCTTCTGCTTCAGGTCCTTGAGGATCTGGATGACCTCGCGGCGGCTGGCGTCCAGCTCGCGGGCCTCGGCGGGGCCGGGGCCCAGGCCGCCCGGCTCGCCCGGCACCTCGGCGCCCACGAACGTGCCGTCCAGCTCGATGCTCTTGGGGGGGTCGCCCTCGGCGCCGATGATGATGCCGCTGCGCGGGTCGGTGCGGTAGCGCTTGTACACGTACTTGTAGAAGAGCAGCCGCTTGTCGGCCATCCAGGCGAACACCACGCACACCGGGAAGAAGACGAGGGTCAGCAGCGCCTCCCACACCTGCGGGCGGCCGCGCGGGTCAGGACCGCCGCGCCGCCAGGGGGCGCGCTCGCCGCCCGCCGTCCGGCCGCCCCCCGCGGCTCCCTCCGCCCGGCGCCGGCGGGGGAGGGCGGGGGGCGTGGTCGCCGGGCGCCCCCCCCCCCCCCCCTCCCGCGTCCGTCCCCATCTCGGTCCCCGCCCCGCCTCGTCCCTCTCTGCTGCGCTCTCCGGTCGGCTCGTCTCCGCCTCGCCCCGTCTCCCTGTGTCTCTCTGTCCAGGCCGTCGTCTCCTTCTCTCCCTGCCTCCGTCTCGTTCGGTGTCGGCTGGTGTGTGCCTCTTCCCAGGGGGCGGAGCCTGTGTCCCTTCCTGCCCGTCTCTCCCTCCGGCCTTTTCGCCCCGCTCCATTTCCCCTGCACCCCTCCTCGCCTGGGACGCCCGGACTCGTCCAAACCCCACCCGCCACCCGGGGCCGCTCACCTCTTCCCCAGGCTCCCCGATTCCGCCGCCCCCCCTCCCCCCCGCCCCGCCCGCCAATGCAGCCCTTGCCGGACTCTCCTTCCTTAGAATCCGTTTGGCCCTTAGGGACGGGACTCTGACTCTCAAAGAGGCACAAGTCTGGCTCCTATTGCAGCCCCATAAAACAAGCTCCTCCTGTGTTTACATGCTGTATCTCCCCAGAGAGACAAGGCAATGCAGAGTTCAGATCCTGCTTCTAGAAGCGGCAAGTGTGGCTCAGCCTCTTGCCTGTAAAAACGGGAACGGCCCCAAGACTGGATGAGCTTATGTACCCCTAGTGCTTAGCACTGTCGGTTCCGGACGCGTGGAAAAGAGCTCAAAATTAACATGACCATTATTCTACCTAGGCAGGTCCAGGACTCCTCCGCCCATGGTCACCCTCCGCATTAAAGATAAGGAGGAAGAGGTGAAAGATTATTTACCATCAGCTGGCCCCCCGGAGGTATCTTTAACCCGGGCCCAGAAGGGAAACTATCTTTGAAGATCCAACCAGTCCTCACACCCCCACCCTGGTCGCTGGGTTTCCTGATGGCTCAGAGAGAAGGCAGGAGCCTCACAAAGCCAGCAGCCACAAGGTGTAACGTGAACTCTGGCCTCGGACCTGGCCACTATGTGTAGGGCAGGGGAATGCTCCCGTAATCAGAAGACCATCTCAAACCTCGAAGATGTGCTTTCCTCCCTGCAGGTAAAGAAAAGGTGGATTCTAGGAGGCTCACATCCCTTTTCCAGGGCACCCACTGCGGATGGGCCCACGGACCTGCCTACCCTGCGGGAGAAGTGAGACAGGTTCAGTGCACAAGGACACCCCCAAGAGGGGGGGGGGCTCTCACCAATCTAGGGGTGTTTGTGGGTTGCCACCGTGACCGGAGAGGGGGATGCGGTCCCAGATGGCGACATCCAGCGACTCATGGGGTGGTCCCACACAATACAGAATTGTCCCACGTCCTGCCTCACTTGGGAACCTCCTGCTGGAGGGGCGCCTGGGTGGCTTGGTCGGTTAAGCGGCTGACTCTTGATCTCAGCTCAGGTCATGATCTCACGTTTCGTGAGTTCGAGCCCGGGCATCGGTGCAGAGCCCCGACAGCACAGGACCTTGCTTGGGATTCTCTCTCTCCCTCTCTCTCTCTCTCTCTCTGCCCCTCCCCCACTGGTGCGCATGAGCTCGCTCTCTCTCTCTCAGGTGAAAAATCTTCTAATCGTCGGAGTCTAGAACTCGACTCTGTTATATATATACAAAGTATTTTCCTGTATGGTTTAATCTGTGCTGAATACGCTTATTTTTAATCTTAATTTTAGCTACCCACTCCTCTGCTCAACTCCTTGCATGGCTTGTTTCCTGATCTTTTTCTTCCTCTTGAGCCCAAACTTGTTCAGGATAAGTAGGTGCCAGCAGCTGGCTCCCACATCACGACTTTTAAAGTGGCCGTGCCGAAGCGCTTACATGTGGAAACGCGCATTGTTCTATTAGAGATTCCTTTGGCCAACGGCACAGGCAAGTTTAGTGATGGGAGGGATAGCTCGCATTTACTCTGTGCTAGGCCTGCTGTCCCGAGCTCTTCCACGTGTGGTTTATTCGATCCCCACACAGCCCTCTGACGTCAGTACTATGACGACACCCGGGTGACCGGTGGGGAAACTGAGGCACAAAGCAGGTGAGGAACTCGCCCAAGGGACAGCTGGGAAGCCGCAGAAGTGGGGTTTGACTCGAGCGTGTCTGGCTCTGGGCTCCACGCACCAAACCGCGAGACTCTCGAAGACCTCTCTCTTATTACGTAAGTGTTTCACATCAGCAGAGTAAAGGGATATTCCTATCCCTCCTCCGGCTGGCTCACGGTGTCTCAAATCCTTGTCCTGGTTCTGCTCTAGATCCTCATCAGAGACCACTTTGAAAACCCGAGTCAGGACGCCATCCTCTTGACTCGTGCTTGAGAACTGTGTGATGGCTCCTTCTGTACTTTTCACCCTGGCAGCCAGGAAACTCACCATCACAGCCGTGAGTCGACTGCAGCCAACTGTCTCTCTCCCTCTCTCATCCCTGTCTTCTGGTGCTACTGTCTCTCCCTCGGCTCTCTGAGGTTGCTGGTCCCTCGGTTCTGTTTCTATAACACCTGCAAGGAATTTTTATGCTTCTAACACTCAGCTCCTTCCTGGACATGCCCCTATAATTGGCAAAACCTGACAGATCTGCATGACTAGACTGTGCACATGTGTGAAGGAATTCTGGGTAGCCTCAAATAAATTATGCATGTGTGTGAACGAACTGGGCCAGACCCATAAATAAATTATGCAGATGTAGGTGGCAGTCTTGGGGTTGTGGGAAATGAATTAGGCAAACGTCTTCCAGGGAGACTTAGCGGAGCGCGGTTAAGACGCTGGACAGACGAGAGGCGAATGGTTATGTGAATGGGGGGGGGGTGTAAGTTACGGAGCGGTGGGGCCAGCTTGTGTCTCACTGTTGGAATGAATCGTGCAAAGTGGTCTTTGCAGAGGACTCGGTTCATACCTGCGTTGGACCGGAGTGAGTGTAAATTTCAGCGATGCGGCATGAATTATCCTAACATCAGAGATCGGTTATGAACGATGAGTGAATTTTGCGAGCCACGACTCCATAGCTGGCAAATGCCTAGCTAGGCTGTGACCTGTGGTAGCCATTGCAGAGACCACAAGGACTCTGTCAACACGTATGGCACTGTTAGAAGAGCCCAAGCCATTCCTTCTGGACGGGTATATTGCAAAATGCCGCCCCCTCTGGGCAGATGAGCCCTTTCCAGGTGCTGCGGGAGCCCTCCAGACATGGCGTGGGCGCACTCGATGGACTCCGGCCCCAAACTGCCTTCCCCGGCCCACCGCCCTTGTGCACAACCTGCACAACCATACCTGGTGGCCCTCCCCGATGTGAGCATGCATTGCTGCGAACGCATGAACCAAGTCTCCGGGCCCAGGGAGCCACCCCTCTGGATTCTGCCGACGTACGTGCCCCGAGCAGGTGCCGATGGGTCCTTGCTCACCTGGACCACGCCGGGGGAAAAGACGGCAAGGATGAGATAAAGCCAGACGTAGGCGAAGATACTCCAAGAGGCAGTGACGAAGAAGACTCTCAAGTGCTTGATCTTGCGGCTCTCGCCGGCTGGGATGACGTAGATGCACACGGCAATGACCACAAACATGTTGAAGGCGGCGCTGCCCACGATGGTGCCTGGGCCCAGCTCGCCCGCCTGGAAATTGTGGCCACAGACCTCGATGACAGACAGCAGGATCTCGGGGGCTGAGGAGCCTAGGGCCATGAGCGTGAGGTTGGACACGGTCTCGTTCCAGATGCGGACGGTGCCCACGCTGGTCTCGCCGTTGGCCTTGGTGATGGTGATCTCCTTCTCCTTGGACGTGATGACCTCGATGGACGCCATGAAGCGGTCGGCGATGATGGACACGCCCAGGAACATGTACACCATGGCCACGAAGTAGACCACGGCCCGCGCCGCTTTGTCACCCAGCGACGGGTCATCAGGCTCCCAAACGGGCAGCAGGACCCCCGGCTGGCAACGGTTGGAGCCCTGGCAGCCCCCTGTGCTGGCATCGCTGTCATTGGCCGGGGGAGGTGGCAGGGAGGGGGTGGGGGTGGCCGCCCCCGAGCACGGGGCCGTCCCCAGGAGGAGTGCAAACCCCACTAAGGCCAGGGGAGCCATGGAGGGTGTCGGGTCCTGTGGGGGAGGAGGAAGAAGTGTGGGGGAGGGGCACACACCCCGCCCATTTACACGGGGACCCCCCCCCCAGGCTTGCTGGGGGCTGGGAGGGGGAGGGTGGGGACAGAGGGAGCCACAGAGGGACAGGGACGCAACGAGACAGAGAGCGCGAGACAGAGACCAGGAGAGGAGGATAAAGACAGACTGGCGGAGTGGACGTTGCTCTCGCCACTTTGGGGAATTGCGGCTGGATGTTCTGCACCCTACTGGCCGGCAGTTTCCGCCCCCAGGTACCTGGGCACCCAGGAGCCCTAGGACGCGTGTCTGCCAGAAAGCCACACACACGAGAATGTCCGCGGCTGCCGCTTTGTTTCTAACAGCGTCCCTCCGGAACCCGCCTGGATGGGATGCCTGTCATCAGCAGACGGAGAAGTACAGCTGGGGGGCGGGGGTGGGCAGCGGAACATTATGTGGCCCTGAAAAGAGAACGGGCTGCGGACCCGCCCGGCCACACAGACGAATCCCACAGACGGACGATGGATGGATGAAGCCAGGCCCCAAGTGACACAGACCGGATGATTTAGTGGGTGAGGCCAGGGGCTGGAGGCCCTAAGTTCGTGAGCTGAGTCTGGTGGCCTCAGAGGGCTCCTGTGCAGGGCCTGGGCTTTGGCGGGTGCTGGGATGTCCGTCTGCCTGCCTGTCTGTCTGTCTGTCTGAGGTGGGGCTGCAGAGAGACTGCTGGAGGGTCTCTGGCTCACATCTTTCCCTGCGATGCTGGCAGGTGTCTCTCCCAACTGAGTTGCGGCCCTCGCCCTGGACAAGGTCTCGTGTGGTCTGGCCTCCTCATTCCCTCTCTGGCTTCATCTCTCTCCCTGTCCCCCTTACTCGTTGGCCCCGGCCACCTCCGGGTTCCTCGCATGCTAGACAAGTTCCTGCCTCAGGGCCTTTGCGCCTGCTGTTTCCCCCTTCCTGAGACCCTGTTCCCTACATATCCACCCTCTCTTCTCCGATTCTCTGCTCAGACATCACCCTCCCTGAGCTCTCTATTCAAAATGACACCACCCCACTTTGGCGAGGCCCTAGGGGTCTCATAGATGAGAGGGCCAAGGCTCAGAGAGGTTAAAAACTCATTCAAAGCCCCCAGCACCAACGCTGGCTTCATTTCTCTCTCTGGGAGTCGCCCCAACTCCCAGCTCCTGGGCCCCACTCTTATGTTGCCATGGTAACCCAGTAGCCTGTTTTGAAAAAAGGTGGGGGGGGGGGACTGAGACTAGAAGGAGAGGTCTGACCCCTGCCTTGGCCACCAACCTCAGTTCTCCCAGTAACTTCCATTTCTGTCTGGAAGTTCTTCTCCGAGTCTAACCCACAGCCTGCCCCCAAAACACGCCCACGTACTCAAGGGCTGGGAGCCGGCTCCTCTGGGGGAGGGAGGCAGAATGTTGGCAGAACATCCCTGAGGAGTGTGTGTGTGTGTGTGTGTGGGCGGGGAGAGGGGAGATTCTTAAAGGGCCACCGCCCAATAGCCCCCTCAGCAAGGCCCCTAATGATACATCTAATTAGCAGCCCCCTAATTAGCAACAACTTAGGCATAATTACAAACCCACCAGGATCCAAAGCAAAGACTCACGCTCTCTTCTCCCTCCCTTCTCCCCGGCTTCCAGGAGAAACGAGGGCCACCTGGGAGTCAGGAATTCATCTCAAGCATCTAACTCCCTCTCTCATGGGAGGGCCAAGGCCTGGAAAGTGCCCCCTCACATCTAACCACCTGTCCCTCCTGCTGCGGTCCTCAAGGGAGGCCAGAGCCAGCCAACGTGGGGGGGGGGGGGTTCTCACGCCTGCCCTCCTTCCCAGGGGATGGGCGACGCATCCTGGCTCAATCCCTTTTCCTGCAAAACCTGAGGCCTTAGGGGAGTGGGGGGGGGGCGGTCAGGAAGAGAAAGCACGAGATAAATATTTGTGAAATGAATGACCAAGAGGTCTGAGCCCTGTCGCTGGGGACAGCTGGACTTTCTCTGCTAAAGGCGCCTGTCTCTGCCTCTCTTCGTCCACCAGCAGCCCTGAAACCTAATCTGGGTTTAGAATCCGGGGGCAAAAGGATCAGGTTGAGGCCACGGTAGGAGTCCGGAGGGCAGATGATGGCATCTCCCGATGTCCCCCCACCCTCGTGGGCAGGTGCCCAGCTGGGCCAGTGGTGAGCGCCCCGGTTCTGCCTCACATGCCTCTCGGGGTCTCAGACACCTCCTGTCTAGGGCGGGATTGCAAGCGTAAGGGAAGGGGGTCCAGTCTGGCCTCGCCGGGTGGGACCCCCTCCCTCCCTCCCTCACATTGGCGAGTGAGGTCGTGGTTCCTGGTTGTGCTTGGTGGGGCCAGGGCTTGCCCGCCGCGCTCCTCGGAGAGACTTCAGAGGTGGGGACCCGAGCTTCTAAACACACCCACTTCCTGCTCCTGGGTGAACCGTGTCCCAGCCTGGGGGTCACACATAGTCTCAGTGCTCAGGGCTACCATGCACGGATGGGTAAACCGAGGTCCGGAGGGAGAAAAGAGCTTGGCCAGGTCAGGCAGCTTCCGCTCCGGGGCAGGGGAGGACGGAAAGTCAAGGCATGGGACTCCGAACGAGGTGCTCCTTTGAACCCATCGGGCCCCACGTGGGTACTCGAGGACCTCACCCCGTCACAGCGGGGGCTGCTGCGGCTGGGCTCACACCTCTCCCCTGTCACTCACTCTCGCCCACCTTTCTGGGTCCCCTTCCCCCCCAGGAAAGAGGAGGATGTATTGGCCAGGGACTTCCAGACTCAGAGGGGCCCTCCGGGAGCCCCCGGGGGATGGGGATCCACCCCCACGGGGGATGGGTCTGAGGCTGGTCTGCCCTGAGGAGCGATGGAGGTAAGGCTGCAGAAAGGACCGGCCTGATCCGCCCCAGGACGTAGTGCTGTGCCTGGCGGAGGAAAAGCGCTCAGCAACTGTCAAAAGGATGGATGAGGCAAGCGATGAACTGGACAACCGGCAGACAAGGTACAGAAGTCAGACTGCAGGCAGGACCGTCCAGTCTACCAGAAGAGGGAGGAGAGGAGCCTCTGTCCTCAGGGGAGGGACGGGCACAAGCCTGCCGAGAGGATGGGCGGGAGCTGGGCAGAAGGGAGAGGAGTTCGGGGGACTCCTTGGCTTCTGGGGGAGCCCACTCTGCAGGGGGTGGGGATCTTCTTCCTCCAGGTCTCCCCCTTGCCAGGGGCGGGGACAGAGGTGTGTAGGAGGAGAGTGAACCCGCTACCAGGGAAGAGAGAGAGACAGAGAAACAGAGACCGCATACCTACAGAGATGGAGAGGAGAGGGGCAGGGGAGAGAGAGAGAGAATGAGAGAGTGTATGTGTGTGTGTGTGTGTGTGTGTGTGAGAGAGAGAGAGAGACCCGCAGAGACAGGAGAGTCGGAGACACCGGGGAGCAGAGACAGGAGGGAGAGAGAGACACAGACAGATGGCGAAAGAGGAAGGCAGAGAGAAAGAAACCAAGGACTTAGAGACAGAGCCCCTGAAAGACACAGAACAGACCCAGGCACAGAGGGACACAGAGGGACAGAGGCGGGAGTGAGGGACTGACAGACAGAGACACAGGGGAAGGGACTCAGAGAGGCAGCCAGACTCTGCAGGACAGGACCCCCGAGAGATGTGGAGAGACAGACGAGACCCAGACGCAGGAAGGCGGGGGCGGAGGGAGAGAACACGAAGGGGGGCTGCCCCAGACGGGCTGGGGTGTTCTCGCTCCCTCAGTACCCAGGAGGCACCCCCTCCCCAGCCGGCCAGGCTCCCTGGGACCCAGGAGGGGCTGAGGATGTTGGCTGCTGGCGGTGCCTCCACCCCACAGAGGGGACCCGGTATCCCCGCCCGGAATATGCAGCCCCCCACCCCCCATAAATGAGCTCAGGGAAGAGCGGCTCCTGGCTCCTCACATGTCCCCCTCCACCCGCCTGGGGCAATACCGTCCTTCCTCCACGCTCCCCCCCTCCCAGAACTGGGGGTCTCTTACCTGCAGCTACAGCCTGGACTAGGTCCCCCTAGCACTGGGCTGGCGGTGGTGGGCGCCTCCGCCCGACAGAGAGGGAAAGAGAGACAGAGAGAGAGAGAGAGAGAGAGAGAGAGAGAAGCTGGAGACTGAGAGGGAGAGCCGGGGAGGAGGGGAGGGAGAGGGGATAGAAGGAGGAGAGGAAGAGGGGGGAGGGACACGGGGGAGGGGGAGTCAGGAGAGAGGGAGGAGGAGGGACGGGGGAGAGTGCTGGGAGGGAGGAGGAGCCGGAGAGGGAGGGGAGGAGGAGGAGGCGGGGAGAAGGGAGGCAGGCGACAGGCGGGGGAGGCTTGGGGAGGGGCCTGGAGAGAGGAGGTTGGGGGGAGCCCAAGCCTCCCACCCACCCTGCAGGTTCAGCACTACAGGCAGGGGACAGCGGCAGACGCGTGCGTGCGTGCGTGTGTGTGTGTGTGTGTGTGTGTGTCTGTGAGTGTGTGCGGTAGGTGGGGTGCCGAGGGTCATTCACAAGCATCCTTGCCCTCCCCAACACACACTGATCCGTACAAGGGCCGAAGAGGCAAAAAAAAAACAGCTACAAATAGTTACAGGCTCACAGAACCCGGGAGGGGGGGGGGAGGGCAAGAATGTTTAGCCAGAGTGAGATCCAAATTCACATGCTGCGCCTGCTGACATATAACCTCGCAAAACAAGCCGGCAACAACCACAAAGGCACACCCATCAATAATAGTAACAGCAGCTGCCATTCAAAGTGCCCCTTGCACGGGCCGCGCGGTGTTGCAAATCTTCTCGTTAAGTGATTGCCCTGCCTTGACACCGCTAGTCCTCCTAACAGCCCTGCGAAGTCGCTGCGGCCGGCCTCGGTTTGCAGATGGGGAAACTGAGGCACAGAGCGGCCAAGCATGGCTCCAGGCTCCAACACCCTTAAGCCACCACACGGCGCGCTGCCCCGCGCTGAGGAGCAAGTAAGAAGTCAGAAAGGAAACCGCAAAGGACCAGGCGAGCGTCCCAGGCTCCTGCGGGCACAAAATCGCGAGTGCTGAAGGGGGCACACAGGGGCGCACACGCCTCACAGACCCCTGCCATCACGAACTACGCTCACTTCGATTCCATACCGCGGTCCACTCCTGCCCAGGACGGGAGGGGATGGCAGCTCTCCGCCTCGGCAGGCGGGCAGCAGGAGGGAGGAGACCTCGCTCCTGCCAGCGATCGGTGCCCACCGCCAGTCCAGGCTGGACACCCCTTGGGCAGGCTGCCAGGGGACGAGGGAGCCAACGCAGCTCCTGGCCGTTTCCCACGCTTGGGCCTGGGTTCTGGGAGACGGCGAGAGCGGCCAAGAGCCGGTGGGGCTCCTGCCTCCTAAAAACCCACCCGGTGGCTTGGGTCTTCACGGCCGGCGTGGGTGGTCAGACTGTTGGGTGGGCTTCCGTGGTAGGAGGTGGTACGGATGGCCGGGACTGTGGTGCCTGCCCCTGCGGCCCCAGGAAGCGGGAGTCCCACCCAAACCCTGCCACGGGGAGGGAAGGGCCCACCCTCCCCACCAGCCCGGATCCCCCTCAGGAATCATTCCCCAACCGTCCTGCCCCAGAGTCTATTCCTGGCCTGCAGTGGGGGAGGGCAAGAGCTCTTCCGGTCCGGCCCTCTGCTGGTCCCCGAGATCCAGGTCCCTGACTCCCCCACCTTGCTGTAGAAGGCGACACAGGAGGGGCGATTCCTACAGCCGGCAGAGCGGTGGCCAGGGAAGTCAGTACCCCTCCGCCTCAAACTCCCTGGTCCCTGGATCTCCAGGGCTTTTCAATCGCGTCTAACCTTTGTCCTTTCCAACATGGCAAGCCCCAGGTCTTTGCCTCCTGGGTCTCATCTCAGGGGATCTAAACTCACTTGCTTTCTGCTGGGGAGGTCTAACCACAGTCATTTGTGAGGGTCCAACCTCAGCATTATTCATCCGGGGGCGGGGGGCGTCTAGCCTCAAACCCTCTGCTGCAGTGTGACCATAGCTTCCCCACAATAGTCCTTCCCCCCATATCCTTTCCTCTGAGGCTTAAGCTCTGTATTTTCCCACCAGGGTCTAACCTGACCCAGAGCTCTCCACTTGGGTCTAACCTCAGACCCGGGGCTCTCCCCTGGGGTCCAACCTCAGTCCTTTCTGTCGGATTCTACAGTCTTTTCCACGTTGGTTTCACTCCAGCCTTTATGACAGGGCCTCGTTTCTAACCTCCAACTCCGTTCTCTGAGGTCTACAGCGTGATCTCCCTTCGGTCCCACTTCTAGGTCTAACCTTGGCCTTTTCTCTCCCCATATTCCCCTCCCTCCGTTCCTCCAGCACCCAACGCGGAGCCTGGCACACAGCAGGCACTCACCAACCTCTTGCCGGAACAAAAGAAAGAGAATGAAGGCAACTCAAAAGTCTGGTTCTTCCGGACATATAAATAATCACTGGCTGACCAACTCTCATTTGGGGCAGAAGAGGGGCAGGAGTTGGGGGGAGGGGATCACCCCGTTTCCAAATGGGGACACTGAGGCACAGAGAAGGAGTGTGTCAGCCGGGCTCACAGGGCACAACGGGGCACACCAGAGCAGGAACCCACAGCTCTGCCACTGGGGGATTGTGGGAAGACCATCCTCTCCTTCACGATGCTTCCCCACCACGAATGGCTGGAGGTGACGGCCCCAGTGAACCACACCAGCGTCTGGGGCGGGCAGTGGGTAGGAGCTCAGGAGCCTGGGGTCTCAGCAGGCTCTGGACCCACCCCGTCCCCAGGCCTCTGTGACTGGCGTCGTCTCCTCTGCTGCACTTGATGCCGAAGCCGGGTCAGGACCAGCTCCGAGGCCTGGACCAGGCTGTGCTATGGGGGGACAAGAGGAGGGCAGGGCTGAGACCGGGCAGCCAGGGTGCAGGTTAGATGACTCGGGGTGGTGTGGAGGAGACAATCCCACAGGCCCGGAGCTCGGCTGCGGCGGGAGGCCGGAGCGCAGACCAGCCGGAGGGGTGGGGGGACAGGTCCCTGTGAAGGGGTGAAGGTCAGACCCAGGGGGGACGGCCTTCAGTGAATTCCCAGTGGGAAGAACAAAGACGGCACCCAATCGTACGGGTCTGAGGTTAGGACTCGGAAAGGACAGGGGAGGACCAGAACATGGGAGACAGACCGCCCTGAATGGGAGGTGAGGCCGAGGTTAGACCACAGTGGGGGAGACGGAGGCGAGACCTTGCCAACAAAGAGTAGGCCAAAGAGCAGGACAGAGAAAGAACCCACCAAAGGGAAAAAGACAGCAATGTGGCATCACCTGAGGGACAGAGTGCGACCCTGGCTGGAGCGTCTGAGGCTAGACCCTGGCAGAAAGGGCAGAAGAGATTACTTCTCTTCTGACAAGATGGCCTGAATGAGGGATGAGGCCTTGGTGAAGGGATGGTCAGACCACAGGGAAGGAAGTCCTTACAGCCTCTTCCACTGGGATCAAACCTACGCCCTTTCCATTAGGGTCTAACCTGCGACCTCTCCGCCGGGGTCCAACGGTTCCCCTTTCTTCTGAGGTCAAACCTAGACCATTCCATTGAGGCACAGACGGTAGGAAAAGACCCAAGCAAAGAGCAGAGGAGGCGGTATGGTTAGCTTCTGGGAGAAAGAACCCAGGCTAGACCATACAGAGACGGTCTTGGAGGCAGACCGGAGATACGGCCAAGGCAAGCACCACACTGGAAGCCAAAGGCAGACCGCAGCCTGAGAGGTGGGTGGGGGGGGGAGCCACAGGGAAAAGGCTGGAGGGGAGTCTGCATTAGTTGCAGGTGAAACGGAATGGGGGGGTTCCGGGTTGGACCTCGGACCATTGAACGGTTGGCGACTAGACCCCAACAGGGGTTACAGCAGTTAGGCCGCCATGGCGGGGGTCAAAGTACAGCCCAAGGCCGGACAACAGACCAAAGCTCAAGGCCCTGACCACAACAGAAAGTTCCGAGGTTAGGCCAAAGTGGAAAGGTCCAAGGTTAGACGTTGGTGGAAAGCCGGAGGCTGGCTGCGGGAGGCCCGGAGGGGAGGCTACGGGACGAGGGTAGGAAACGTCGTTCGGGAGTCAGAACGCGACAGCAAGGGGGAGGTCAGACCACAGCCGGAGCGCAGCCGGCTGCACACAGAGGAGAGGGCGAGGCAGTGAGGAGAGCGGGCCCTGTGGGAGGGCAGAGGTTAGATCACTGGGCAGGGGGGTGGGGGCAGATCTGGGTGAGGCCACAGCGAAGGGACAGAGTCAGACAAAGCACGAGGAACCGAGGGCTGAAGTCAGGAGGCTGAGGACGGGCTGGGGCTGACAGATGCCATGTCGGAACCCCCTTTGCCATGATGGTGCCCCCCCCCACCTCCCCAACCAGCGGCCTCTGCTCCTGAGACTGTCCTTGGTCAGCGAGAACCTCCTCCCAGAAACAGGTCACTCCCTCCTCCAAGAGGGGGCCTGCAGCCAACGATCCCTTTGTGCGAACGATGGGCTCAGGCTGCAGGGCTCCCGTGGGGTGGGGCCTTTGAGGCCACCTCCTCGCGTGGCTACTCCCCGTGGCCTCTGACGTGTTTCCCGCGGGAGCGCGCCCTCAAGAAGGCGGCTGAGCAAACACCCCCACCCCAGGCGCCGCCGCAAGGGCCCCCCCCCCCCCCCCCCGACCTGAGGAGCCCAGCTACCTGCAGGATGTGCACGCCCTTCAGGGAGACCACGGCGAGCTCCCGCAGCCCGTCCCCGGTCAGGTCCACGTGTGCCAGCGCCAGCAGTGGGCTGGAGAAGTCTCTCTGCCACAGTAGGCAGAATCCCCTCTCGGCCTCGGGGAGCCCGGACTCCGGGCCGAAGTACTTGTAACAGAGGAGCTCCTGTGCAGGGGGGCGAGGGGTTAGGACTGCGCAGGGAGGCGGGGCGGCGGGAGGGGGCTGGGGGCGGCAGCCCCACCCCTCCGGTCCCACCTGTCCGTAGGTGGCCACCAGGACTTCGGGCCGCCCGTCCAGATCTACATCGGTGACCAGGCCACAGAGGACGCTGTCAAACTGGTCACTGCCGGGCAGGAGAAGCTGGTCCTCAAGGCCCCGGCTCAGCAGGTCCCTGAGGGTCACGGAGGCGGTGGGGGGACCGCGGTCACACCACGACGCCCGCCGCCCTTGGCCCACGCCGCTCCCCTGCTCAGGTCTGGACACACCGCTCCTCCTCGGCACCCTCGTCTCCGAGCCGGACGTCTTCACGTCCGTCGGACTGCTCACGCAGACTGTCAACCGGTATGGACGCCCATCTCTGTCCCCTGGAGGCGGGGCCATCTCCCTCCCGAACGGAAACCCACTTTATCCCTTCTGGTGACACCCTGGCCTCCGGTCCGGACCCCCACATCGCGTCCCTGGAGCCTGGGAGCTGGGTTCCAGCTCGGACATCAGGTGAGCCACCGCTGGCTAGCACCGCGTCGGCGGCTCAAAATCCGCCACAGCGGGAGTAAGTTACACCCCAGAAGCTGGCAAACGCTACAAGTCAGGGCTTCCTCACCCAACGAGCCCGCGGTTAAACGTCTGCCAACACGCTCGTCCAGGCGGAGCAGACATCTAGGCTTCGATGGATCCGCTACGAGTTCTAGACCCAAACACTCGCACTCCCCCTCCCTGGGGCACGATCACCTTTACCTGCCCAGCCCTGGACAACCTCACCCGAGGGGGCTTCCTCCTGAGAACGACCGGGTGCGGGAGCAGGAGGTCAGGCCGCCCCTGTGAGTCTGCCGTGCGGGCCGCTCACCGATATACCACGGCTGGTTCCAACATGCTGGCCACGAGCACGCTGTACTCTTCCCGCTGTGGCCGGTCCTGGGTCTCTGGAGACGGGACACGCGTGGGGCGGGGCCTGAGGGCACAGGCTCCAGGCTCCTCCTCGCCATCCCTCCTCCCCTGCCCCACCGCTCTGAAAGAGGAGGGAGACCCTACCTTCGCCGTGCTATGAAGGGAAGCTTCGCGGTTAGACAAGACGATGGGAGGAACAGGTGTGAGACCAGAGAGGGAGGGAGACGAGTAAGGAACGACCCGAGGGGCGGAAGGCAGCCCGCAGGGGTCAGGGGAACGGAGCCATCAGAGAAGGGCAGGCCACAGCAAGAGAAACAGAGCAACAGGCAGGAGAGGGGAGCCTGGGTTGGGGGGGGCAGCGCTGAGTCCCCAGGAAAAGCTTGGGGGCAGACAGCAGCAAGAGACAGAGTGAGGAGGCCAGAGAGGGGGATCAGAGGAAGTCACAATGTGAGGGCTGACGGTTAGACGAAAGGAAAAGCAGAAGGTCAACTCCAGGGTAAAGGGCGCAGATTAGAATCCAGGGGCAAGTGGCTGAGATGAATGTGAGGGCACAGAGGGGAGGGAGGGAGCATGGGAGGGATGGGCAGGAGCTGGACGCTCCGGGAGAGGGGTGTGAATCTGGGAGTGGGGAGCTGAGTCTGCAGGGTCGCCCCCCACCCCAGAGCTCACCCTCGGGGGCTGAGAGGCTGAACACGATCACCCGGGAGATGGGGCCGTCCTGCAGGATCGTCCATGTCTGCAGAACCTCTGTGTGCGGGGTGAGGAGTCAGGGCCCCGCCCCGCCCACCCACCCCGCCCCCTGCCCGGCCCCCATCCCGCCCATCACCTTGCCTTCGCTGGTCCACGTGGGCAACTCGGACATAACCGCTCTGACAACCCAGAGCGGAGAGTCGCCGGGATGTGCCGGGGAGATTGTGGACATCAAGCCAGAGGGCGCTGGTTGGTGGGCAGGTGGCCGGAGGGGCCGGAGGGCGTCATCAGGTACCGGCCCCACATTCTGCCTCCCCAGGAGCCTCCGCCCCCTTCCTGTCGCCCTGGGGCCCCACTGGGCCTGATTTCTCTCTGGGATCACCACTCGCCATCGACTTCATGTGTATGGGCGGAGTTTTCTGAACTCCCCTCCCCTGCCCAGTTTCTCTGAGGTCATCTCTGTCTCTACCGTCCCTGAGGGCTTTGCCACCACTTGATTTCTCGGAGGCCGCCTCCCCCCGGGGCCCCGCTGGCCTCTTTCGGGGGCTCTCTTACCTACTGGTCAGATTCGTGAGCTCTGGGAAGAGGTTTTCCACGGGATGTTCTTCAAACTGATGCAGCCCCTCGTTCTGGGGGAACGAAGACCGACCCCCCTGACTTGAAACGTGTCGGTGGCCAGTCTCACACGCAGACCCCGCACCAGCCCATGGCAGCCCGAGAGAGCAGGGCTCTGCCTGCCACACCTCCCTCTGCCTCACCTCCTTGTAGAGATGAATGGCCGGGTCATTCCCACTCAGGAGAAACACTGTGTCCAGCTGGTTCCCGACCTGGACCCTGAAAGCAAAGAAGTCTAGAACCCCTGTGACGTAGAGTCCACGTACAGAATTTTCCAACCTGAGAATCACAGAAACCTTCTGTTTCTAGAGCCCTTCCTTGCCTGCTGGAGTCCTCATTCTGGACGTGGGTTCAGGAATGGAACGTGGAGAGCTCTAGAAAGGGTCGCAGAAACCCAGAACGCTAGAAACTCTTTAATCTAGAACTCCAGTGTTCCCCAAGTTCTGTTTCCTGTCTCCTTTGAAATACCAGAACTTTTAGAAATTGCCACGGTGGATGTTCCGACTCGTAAAATGGCGCAACATCCGAATCCTAGAATCCAGAACATCAGTGTCTAGAATTCTCACCTGTTAAGACCAGAAGTTGGCAAACTATGACCTTCTGACCAAATCCAACTTACCGATTTTTGTAAATAAAGTTGTACTGGAGCACAGCCACACCGTTCATCGACATAGTGTCGATGGCTGCCTTCTTCCTACAATGGCGGACTTGAGTTGTTATGATAAAGACCGGCCCTTAGCAGAAAAACTTTGCCAAGGGCTGTGCTAGACCACCGATGTCCTAGAATGGAATCTGGAGCTCTAGACTGGAATTCTCATATTTTGGGGTTCTAGAACCTCATATCCTAGATGGTCTGTATTCCACCTCCTTGAAATACGAGACTATGAAACAGAAGAACGACTTTATCATCACGAAATCTCTGAATTACCAAACAGCAGAGCTTTCAGATCTTGGAATCTCAGAGCTTACGACTCCAGAAAACTTCGCCCCTCTGGGTCCTTGAGTGTCCAAGTCGAGAACCCCAGAACCTGAGCGTTCTAGATGTCTAGGACACAGGTGCTCAATTAGCGCTCAGAGGATCTAAACAGCGACCTTAAAAGCACCGTGCTCTAAAGAACAAAACGAGAGGGGCGCCTGGGTGGCTCAGTCAGTTGAGCGTCCGACTTTGGCTCAGGTCAGGATCTCACAGTTTGTGAGTTCGAGCCCCGTGTCGGGCTCTGTGCTGACAGCTCAGAGCCTGGAGCCTGTTTCAGATTCTGTGTCTCTCTCTCCGCCCCTTCCCCGCTCATGCTGTGTCTCTCAAAAATGAATAAACATTAAAAAAATTGTAAAAAAAAAAGAACAAAACGAGAGTCTGACACTCTTCTGGTAGGTTTGCTGCCTCGTTTGCTGCAGCCTCCCCCCCTACACACACACACACACACACACACACACACACACACACTCTCTCTCTCTCTCTCTCTCTCTCTCTCTATTGTAATACACTTGTGGCTTACATACTCTGCATGGCACAGCTGGAAAGGAGTGAACTGGAGTTCCAGGTTCAGGCAGCTCTCTGTAAGGGGAGCACACGCAAATACACACCGGGGACCTGACAGGTCCCCCCTCCCATCTTCCCCATCCCTCCTTCCCCGGAGCCCACACTTACGGGCAATGGAGTCAAGATTGTACTCAGAGCCAGGCTCATAGTCGCAGTAAATGTTAAGGAACGGGCTGCCCTTGTCCCCTGAATCCTGGGATGGGAAACTGGCCTCAGGAAAGAGGAGCGGCACCAAGGGGCATCTGGGTGAGACTCAGGGGGATCCGCCGTGCGTGTAAGGAGAAGGGAATGGGTAGGTGGAGGGAGGCTGGATACCTTGATGAACGTGATCCCCACAACCAGGCCCCGCTTTGGGGGCGACTTGTTGAAGGTGTCGATGGAGACGATCTCCGCGTCCACTGGGAGGGGACAGTTCAAAGTTCGCGTTTCAGGCAATCTTCTGACCCCTCTACCCCCCATCATGGCGACCCCTGACCTCTAGTAATCGCTAATCTCCGACCATCTCTGCAATTATCATTACTTCTGGCTCATCATAACCACGGTACGAGGAATCCTGAACCCTAACCACTGACGCCAGTGCCTCCTGATCATCAGCCTTCACCCCTTTCAATCACCCGGATCCCATTCTCCCATCATGGGGACCCAGCTCAGGGCCTCAGAAGCCTTCTCAACACCACTTTCCACCCCCTCGACCCCATGGCGCCACGCACCGGGAATATAGTTGAACTGCAGCTCCTTGGCCACGGGCCGGATTTTCTGTCGGAGGTCCTGGTAGCGGAAGCCCAGCACCTTGCCTTTAAGGGTGGCGGCCAGCAGCTCCCCGCGCCCGCCCGCGCCGCCCGCCAGCCCGTACACGTTGCTCTGCGACGAGAAGCGCGTGAAGCTATCCTCGCGCAGCGGGCAAGGCCCTGCGGCCACGGCCGCCTCCCCCATCACGCCCCTCCACCACTCGCCCCGGCAGCGCCCGCCGCCGCCCGCCCTACCCCAGCCCACCCACCGCTCCCGAAGCGACCCGGACGGCCGGGTGCTCGCCCGTCGCGCAGACTGATGACGTAGAGCAGCTGGCGTCGTTGCCCTTTACCAAGATGGCCACCCGTCGGGCTGCCAGGGCTTCCCAGAAGACCCCCCCCCCCCCCCATCGCGCCTGCGCGCTCCTCCCCGCTCCTTTTCGGAGTCCCGGAGAGGGGCCTGCTGGCTGATTGTGGCCTGAAGCTGGGAGGTGGTGGCCCTCGCTGTGGGTTGTGTGGCAGGTAGAACAATAAGAATCATACAACTCAGTATAGTCCGTACGTGCCAGGAACTGTTCTAAGCGCTTTGGCTCTGTCGATTGATTTGAAACCCACGAACAGGCTGGAATCCAGACGCAGGAGGTCATTTTGTCTAAGATCACACAGCTTCGCTAAGAAGTAGAGTCCAAACAAGACTGTCCCAGAGTTCTTTTAATCACGTTACCTTTAAAATGGTGAAATGCATGCTTAGCCAAGGAAAAAGGATCTGGCCTTCTGTCCTGGCACCTCTTTTATTGAATACCTTTCTGCTAGTCATGCTGGCCCAGATGATCTCTGAATGCTGACAACCACCCCGCTATGGTTAACCCGCGTTCATCGACTCAGCGTTTGTGTGCTGGGACACAGTAAGTGCGCGATAACGCTTAAGTGAGCATAGTAAGTGCTCATTTATCTCAATGAATCCTTGCAACCCCGCCAAGAAGTTGCTTCTCCCAGTGTGTAGAGGATGAAATTGTGGCCCTGAGATGCTAGAAAGTGGTGGAGACTGGACCTTAACCAGGTGTTTCTGACTGTGGGGTCTTCAAGGGGTTCCTATGTGGGGTTTTTTTGGTCCCTAGAAGGGCATCAGGGGTTTGGGCACTCTGTATACACCAGAAAATCACTTCCAGTAGACATGAGTTGTCCAACTGTTGTGGCCACATTGAGTAAACTTGTCACCACCACCCCACCCTGCAGAAACGTGCCTGCGTGTGCGCGGATGCACGCGGACTGCAAGATCCGTGAAGGCGGTGACTGGATCTCCCTTGGTCACAGTTAGATCCCCAGCACCTGGACCACAAGTCCGGACGTAAAGTAAGCATTCAGTAAATATGTGTTAAAAATCCATAAACTCTGTGCCAGGCCCTTTGCCAAGCACAGAGAACTTTTTTTGTTTTGGTTTTTTTTGAGAGAGGAAGAGAGCAGGAGTAGGAGAGGGGCAGAGAGAGAGGGAGAGAGGGAGAATCCCAAGCAGGCTCCACACTCAGCGAGGAGCCCGATGCAGAGCTTGATCCCACGACCCTGAGATCATGACCTGAGCCAAAATCAAGAGTTGGATGCTCAACCGAGCCACCCAGGCTCCCCAACGAGGACTTGTTACAAAGGAAACGTAAGAGGAAAGTGCTCAAAGGCACATAGGATCTGGAGGGTGGTGAAGAGGGGCTTCATGTCCGCTCCAGACTTTGGGATGTGGGGAGTTGGGGAGTAAAACCTCCAGGAGGGCAGGGTCTGGATATGTGGCTAATGCTGTATTCCCAGGGTTTAGACCAGGCATGGCACACGGTAGGTGCTTAGTAAATACTTGCTGAGTAGAATGTGGGGTCTAATTCTGCTTCTGAACAATGCCTGGGGCAGTGCAAGCACATCAGACTGCTCACCAACACACATGCCTACATCGTGGGGTGTGGACGAGGCAGGTGGTCCTGACCAAGCTTTCCGAGGCCACTCCTGTGGTTCCTTCCGATACCCGCCTGGTCGTCCTCATGCCCTGCCCACCTAAGTCGTCTCCTCCCTTTTCTTGTGAGCTCAGCGGGCCCCAACAGATGCCACCGGGGCTTTCAACCCTCCTTTCAGGGCAACATGGACACGAGGGGAAGCCGAGAGGTTCGGTGGGCCTCTCCCACCCTTACTGCTGCCCTCGTTGCCTTCCATCCCTCCAGCCGGATGAGGCTGACGCGGCCCCCCACTGTCCCAGGGGAGGAAACCGAGGCCCACAGAACCCGGAGAACGTTGGCTCGAGGCAGGTGCGCCCAGAATGCCAAGCCCGCGGCTCCTCCCTGAGCCCAGCATCCCGGTCACACTCACCCTCTTCTTCCCCACAGAGTGTGCCCAGAGCCCAGGGTGGGGACCAGGCGGGAAGGGAGACAGGACACCAGCCCCGGAGACACAACGGGGCAGCAGAGGTGAGGAGGAAGAGAGACTCATGCGAAGTGTTCTTTTTTATTTTTCTTTCTCAGGCCAGCTGCAGCTTCCGACCACAAAACCTTAAAGCACTAGGGAAGGAGCAGATGTCAGGGTGGGCGCGGGGACGGCCCTCTGAGCTCCAGGGCCTGCGGTCTATCCTGAGAGGTCAGGGCTGCAGGACGCCGTGGGGGTTCCTGGCACCGGAGGGGAAGGAACCCGCCCCCATGGGGACAGCAAATCTCAGCGGCTACGTGTGCTCAGGGCTCGGCTGGAGGACAGGTGGGAGAGACCGAAGCCAGTCTCGCGACTCAGCCGGTCAGGAGGCGGGGGACCAGATGCTGACCCCCCACCCCTGGCGGCACCCACAGCAAACAGGTCTGTGTCAGAGATTCTGTGTTTGGGGTAGAGAAGGGCACCTCTGGGGGGGGGGGGTTAAATAAACGGGCAGGAGGCGAGGGGGTGCAGCGAGAACAGAGGGGGACTGTCCGGCCGGCAGGCCCAGCCTCGGGGGCCCCGCGGCAGTGCTGAGCCCGCACCGCGGCTCGGGGAGACTCCTCTGCGGGAAGGGAGGGGAGGTCTCGCAGCCAAGGTCTCGGCCCCACGTCTCTGGGCTCACGCGCTGGAGGGGCGCGGGGGTAGAGAAGACGGGGCAGGAGGACGGGTGCCAGGGGGCTGGGGGCGCTTAGCGCAGGTCTTCCTCGTCACCCTGGATCGTCTTCTTGATGCGAAGCAGCATGGTGGTGAGCCACTGGTCCAGCCGGGAGATGGAGTCGTACTCCTTCACCTGCGACACAGCGGGGGAGGTGGCAGAGGGCCCTGACGCCCTCCTTGTCCCCAGTCCCAGGTTCTCTGGGTGTTTCCCGGCCAGCCTCCCTGAGGAGGAGCGAGGGGAGGGGGGCTCCCTCTAAGGCTGCCTTGAGGAAAAGAGAGGATTTCTGCGGCACGGAACGGTCCAGCTTCCTTGTTTTCTGGGTGGGAAACAGGCCTGGCCGCGTGAGGGCGGCCTGTTGCGGACGCCACGGGGATGGGGGCCTGTCGCCCTGCCATGGCCCTGCTTCTCCCTTCTCTGTGGCTGATCCTCCTCGTGTCCCACCCACCGCCCGGGGCAGGATGGACCGGAGGGACTCTGGTCTCTGTCATCGGTAGTGGTGTAGGATTCCTGAAGGGCCCCCAGGAAACGTGATTGACAGATGCAGCCCAGACGACTGGATCAGGACCTGACCTGGGCCCAACAGAGTTCCAGAATGTTCAGAACAGAGTATGGAAAGGAAGAAACACCTCCGTGGGGTGGTTCTGTCACGGAGGTTGGTGCTGGAAGAGGGAGCCCTTCCACGACGCGTCCCCCTCCCTCCCTGCTCCTCCCAGCAGCTCACCTGGGGCACCGAGCGCCGCAAAGACCTTGGCCTTCAGGGGCAGACACACACGGGTCTGCATCCCAGCTCTGCCCCCAAGGGGCCGAGGACGAGTCCCCGCACCTCACTGCCATCATCTCTAACGTGGGGAGAACACCTCCCTGTACCTCTGGGGCTCCTTGGGAGAATTCTGGGGTGACTGGACAAAGGAATTCACAGCCGGGGCCGGGGACAGGGCCGGGGCCAGAGAAAGGGTGGGTGGGATTCCCAGGAGAGTGTGTCTGAGGAGGGCGGGCCCCGCCACGGCCACTCACCGCTTCGGTGTAGCCGTCAATGTTCTGCTCCTCGTGGGCATCTAACAATTTCTGCAAGAAAATGGCAGGCAGACGGGTCAGGGGCCAAGGCCGGCCGCGTGCCTGACCTGGACTGGATCCACCCGTTAGATCCACGCCTGACCCGGCGGTGCAGGTCAGGGGGCTCCCGTGCCGGGAGGAAGGGGTAGTTTCCAGTCCTGCCCCGTGCGTGTGCATGCAGGCGTGCGTGTGCGTGCGTGAGATCACGCGGCCTCCCGGCTCTGCCGTCTCCGTCGCCACCCGAGCCTTACTTTTCCCAGCTAGAAAACGGAGGCCCACACGGCACGGGAGGGAAAACAAAACAAAGGAGACCCTTAAGAACCACCGCACGGGTCTCGGCAGTTACGGTGACTGGAGCCCACGGCCGCCCCCCCCCCCCCGCTGCCCCCAGCCCACCCAGCACTCACTCTCATTAGCGTGCACTCCCGGGAGCCAGAGAATGCAGGGAACAGCTCCTCATACTTCTGGACGGCGAGCTAAACGTCACAAGGGTGGAAAGAGGGGGCGAGCTCACGAAGAGGGGCCATCGGAGCCACCGGCCTGGCAGCCAAGGGGCCCTGGAGACACCTGGCCCCCGAGTCCTTCTCTGTGCCCCTCCCCCAGCGTCACCTGGCTCTGTGCCTGGCGGCACCTCCGTGGGGCTGTGCTGGGCCAAGCGTGGCTGCGGTGACAGCTCGTGGGGAGGAAGCGGGAAGGGTTTCCCAGGCCGGTGCCCAGGGCAGGGGGCAAACACCGACCGCCTCGCAGGAGTACCTCCTACGTGCCAGGGCTGGTGCTGGGCACTTCTCAGTCAACCACCATGAGGCCCCGGGGAGGGCCACGTGACGGGGACCCCCGTTTTGAAAGCGGGGAAACGCAATGACCTGCTTGGGGCACAGGGGACGTGGGGGCGGGGGCGGGGACGTGGACCGGCCCGACAGCAAAGCCCGAGCTCTCGCCCACAGCGGGAGCGGGGGCTGGCGGCCGTGCTCAGACACACCCCGAGGCTGAGGGCGGGGTGGCCGGAGACCCCAGGAAATGCCGAACCCGGACCCCGAGGACTCCAGCTCCTCCTCCGGCTAGGCCACTCCCTGCCCCCTCAGCCAGCACTGGCTCCGCTCTTGCCGAGAAGCCCTGAAAATGGGTGGTGTGGGCACGCGTGCTACAGTATAAATCATGACTCTGGGAGTCAAAGATCTGGAATCCAGCCCTGCGGCCTTGAATAAGGGGCTCCGGCCTCAGCATCCTCAGCTGTAGAACGGGGTAACAGTGGTGCCGACCTCAAGGGACGCGGTAAGGACCCAAAACGTGCTCTCATGGAAGAAAAAGCCTGGCACCAAGTGAGCCAGGAGCCGGGCAAACTCAAAAGCTACGGAGACCGGGCGCGTGACAACAGGAACAGAAACACGCCAGTGAGAACGAGGCGTGCCACCCTGTCCTGCCCACAGCGGACTGCGGGCACCAGACGTGAGGGAGGGGCTCACCCCTTGCCAAGGGGGGCCTCGGCCTAATGACAGACCCAGGGCTCCGGGGTGGCCACTGGGAGGAGGGGGAGGCCCTGGGTGGGCCCACGGGGCCGCGCTCACCTTGGCATTGAGCATGTCAATGCAGAAGTGACAGAGGGCCGCCTTGAAGAAGTAGTCCTTGGCGCTGTACTTGAGGAGGGGGCTGTCCATGGCATTGGTTCCCACCTGTGCGCATGTGCAGGTGGCACCATAAGCTCGGGGCTGGCAGCCCCCACCCGAGGGGGGGGGGAGGGGGGGACCGGGGTCAGCATGTCTGTGTCCAGGCTGAAGCCCGGTTAACCCGAGACACCAAGGGCAGGGAGGCCGAGGACCAGCCCAGAGAAGTCAGTCAGCCAACGGTGTGCGGGCGGCCACAGAGCAGTGTGTGACGGGGGTGGGCTGCCACAGGGCTGAAGCCAGGTGTCCGTGGTGCGCCCCCCCCCCCCCCGCCCCGCCAAGGCAGCCGAGATGACGAGATGACAGGGAGGCGGCGGCCCCACTGTCAGGCCCGAGGGAGGCAGACACACTGGTGGGCAGAGGGCGGCAGGAGGCGGGAACCTGAGAGCCGGCGCCCGCCCCCCTCTCCTCCAAGGCCAGCTGCCTGCCTTTCTCTTGGCCACGGCGCTGAACCTACCACCTACCGGGACAGCCTGGCCTGCCCCGCCCGCCCCGCCCAGCCCAGGGGAGCCTGCACACCCGTGGGTCGCTCCCTTCCCGTCCCCCCCACCATGCCTCCTGGGAGCTGCTCAGCCACCTCCGGCCACCCCAGGCCTCCGCTATTCTTCCCGTTCCCTGGGCCTCCCAGGAGGCTCTCCGTGAGACGCGCACAGGGGAGAGGGCACAGGGGAGAGGGCGGCGACACCGCGGGGAGTGGTGGGTGGAGAGGTTTTGCCAGGGAGGACAGGACGAGCGCCGGGGAGGTAACGGAGGGAGCACCGTGCAGGGACGACGGGCCACACCTGTCCCCACCTGCTCATAGATGTCAATAGCCTTCTGATACTGTTCCAGCTGAGCCGCATAACCAGCCACCTTCAGCAGGCACTTGTTGGCTGAGCTGTGTGGGGCGGGGACAGAGGCAGAAATCGGTGGCGGTGGCAGTGTTGGGGGGGGAGCTTCCAGGGGGCTGGGGAGGGCGGGGGGAGCCCGCTGCCCGGTACCTGTTGGACTCCTCCCCTTTGTAGTAGTCTGCAGACTGCTCGTAGTGGGCGATGGCCTGAGGAGACACGGGGAGGCGATGCAACCTTTGTCCGCCAGGGGCCCGGCCCTGCCTGGGGCACAGCAGGAGCCCCTGACCCGTGCTCGGCCAACGCCCCATGCCCCCTTCCGGGCACCCGGGCACCGGACGCCTCCCCCAGTGGACGCGAGCCCCGGCCCAAGGGGCCCCAGCCGCCGCAGCGCTCCCCCGGCGGCCAGGCAGGGCCTCCCGACTCCCCCTCACCTTCTCGATGTCCACCAGCTCCGTCTCGTAGATCTCAGCGATGGAGATGTGGTGCTTGGCCGCGATCGTGAATCGGCCCTGGGTGGGATGTGGGCAGGGGCCATCTGTGACGAGGGACGTCCCCAGCACCGCAGCCCAGCCCTTCCTCGCCCCTCCAGGCCCCCGGAGCCGGGGATTTCCTGCCCCTCAGCCACCGGTGAGGTGTGCGTGAGAAGGCACCGAGGGGCCCTAAACAGGAGGCTCCAGGGAGAGGCCTGGTCTCTGCGCTGGCCCGATGCGGTGACCCTGGGCAAGCCCCCCACACGCAGCCTCCGTGTCCATCCCGTCCACAGGGGCACAGGTGGGCGGGGCAATGCCAGAGATAATGTGGGTGCACAGGTACCTGGCAGAGGCCCCGGCCTGAGGAAGCGCTGGACAGCGGGCCCAGATTAGGGGAACGACCAGCCCACACTCACCCAGTAAAAGCCCTGGAGAAAGTGGGTCCGAGCATCCACACTGCACGGGAGTTTCTTGGCCTCCCATTCCCCCCGTGTGGCCGTGGAGACGGCCCCCTCACAGGCCAACAACCCCCAGCTTCCCCCGCAGACATGCACGGCTCTCCCCAGGGACGGCCCTAGCTTCCAGAGGAGCTAAGCACAGGCTACCAGCTTCTACCTGGGGTGGGGGGCAGAGGGGCCCGCAGAACTGGGCTCCTGGCCGGCCGTTTGGCACACGGGGCTGGTCTACGGACACCCGCTTGCCAAGGGACATCGGGAAAGGGCAAAGCCCCGGGCTCGGCGAGGCCTAGTTTCGGGTCTCAGCAACTGCTGTTCGCAGGCACGTGTCCCTGGGCAAGTCACGTTGCTTGTCTGGGCCCCCCATCCCCGTCAAATGGGGTAACACTTTCCACCTCACAGGGCCGTTGCAGGGGAGGACTGACCCACTCAGCGGAGGGAACCTGGCAGCCGCTGTCGCCGCTCTAACTACAACACTCCAGTATGCTGCTGGACCTGGTAGGGGGCAGGACCCGGTTCCGGCCTGGGGAAGGGGTCTGGCGAGACAGAGGCAGAGTGTGGAGCGGCAAAACGCGGAGCGGATAGGAGCCGGAGCCCGGTTTTGGTCTCTGGTCCTGGCTCCCTGGTGGAGCTGCCTCTGGGCCTCATCTGTCGTGGGGATGCTCCCCGGGGACAGGGCGGGGGCTGAGCCAGCTCTGGGCCCCACCTCCCCTCTGGCCTGCTAATCAAATGGGGTGCAGGAGGGGAAGGACCAGCAAGGGGAAAGGCCCCCGATAGCTGTAACTTCTACAAACGTAACTTCCCCTGTGCTGTGGCGGGAGCTGTCGGGAGCCAGGCCGGCGCAGGTGACCACCCCCCGCCCCCCACCTGCTCCTAAAGCTGGCGCCAGGGAGGGCAGGCTGGAGCAAGGTGTAGAGCAGGAGGGACGAGACAGGCAGTGGCCCTTACCATGTCCGTGTAGATCTCGATCGCTCTCATCAAACAGTTAATGGCCTCTGTGGAGAGAAAAAGGGAAGCAGGGAGAAATGAGAAAGAGAAGTTACTTCAGCAGAAGCCAGAAGGAGGAGGAGGAGGAAGAGGAGAAAGCAGGGCAGGTGTTCCGCTGTGCCCTCGTGGCCATGGCCGTGGCGGGAGGGGAGGTGAAGGGACACCTGGGCCCCAAGTAACGCTCTTAGACTAACGTACCGTGCCGCGGACTGCTACCTGCTGAGGGCTGCCCTCTCCCTCAGGCTGCCACACTGCCACCACCTTCCCAGCAGCCCCAGGGACCGGACACGGTCAGGCTGACAGCCAGACTCCCATGGGTGTTTTGAGCCAGGCCCGCCGAGGCCGTGCCCTCCAGGACAAGGGGTCCTGGCCAGGGACGGCCAAGCCTGACACCCGAGGGACGCCCAGGTTCCACCCGGACTCTGGTACCCCGTCACTGCGGGACCCCGAGTCTGCCACGGTCCCCTGCACCTGCCTGGCCCCCATCTCTGGCAGGAGGGGGCTGGACACCGGGACCCCGAGGCCCCTCTGGCTGGAATCCCCATCATTTTCTCAGCATTCAGCACAGCCCTCTGTTCTCCCCGCCCGCCTTCACCCGCCGCGTGCCAGCTCCCCACACCACAGGTGTCCCCAACGAAGCAAACACCAGGGTGGCCCGTGAGAGACAGAATTCGGCTACCTTTGTTGCACCACCTGTTCCAAGACCTTAAATTCGGCTATTGCTTTTTTTTTTTTTTTTTTTTTCTCTTTTGACACGTTATTTGGAGGAGAGAGAGCGGCATGAGTGGGAGGCACTTTCTAGCAGACAGAGATGAGCTCTCGGGCTGGATCTCTTTTAATGCATCTCAGAAGAAAGGGTGCTGGGGGAGGTGCGGGGGGAAGGAAGAGAGCCCGGACAGACACGGGATGTGGGCTCCGTGCTGGGGTGGGCCTGGGAGGTCCCCCTGCCATCCAGGATACCCACAAGGCTCCTGGTCCACCCCCAGGGTCCCCCACGGTGAGCCGGGCCCGCTGGGCTGAGGGGCCACAGAGGAGCCACAGAGGAGCCAAGCCTGGCCTGCTCTCAGGGCCCCAAAGGTCTCATGACCCAGGGAGACAGGTGAGCAGAGGCTCTTAGCCTCAGACTGGGGCTGGGCCTTCAGGGAGTCCACAAGCTCCCCGCCCCCTAAGTTTACAGGCAAAAAGTGGGTGTGTGTCAGCTCTACTCTGGGGGAAGGGGTGTCTGCAGGTTTGATCCAATTCTGAAAGGCCTCTGGGGGCGCCGGAAGGATTCAGAGAACCATTCTGGTCAAGGATGGGAAGCAGCTGAAAGCTCAAGGCGCGAGAGAAGAAGAAAAGGAAGCAAAAAGGAAGTAGAAGAAGAGGAAAGGGAGAGAACGCAGAGGGAAAGGGAGAAAAAATACAGCCGGAAATAGTCTCACTTTAACACAGGTGCATATTTCGAAACAGAGCGTTTCTGGATCTGACGAGCCAGCACCGGGCCGCGACACAATGATGAAAATAAGGACGACAAGGAGCCGGCTCTGCACCTCCCACCCCTGCTTCATCCTCCAGCCCAGGGGGTGCCGGTGGCTCCCCCTTCTGGAACACCAGGGAGCCCAGCCTGGCACCTGGCCCAGGGGGCAAAGGTTGCTCCCGGTGAGAGACGAGCAGCCCAGGAGGGGGACCGGAGGCCCCCAGCTGTCCCCACGGGCCTGCTGGCACCAGGCTCGGTCCCTGCAGTGGCAGCGGGGGCAGAAGGCTCACCCCCCAGGCGGCAACACGGACTCACGGGGTTAAGTCCCCTTCACGCCTGCTCCCGGCTCAGGAACAGCTGTCCCTGAAAGCAGCGGGCTGCCCGCTGACGCCCGGGGGAGAGCGCCGGCAGGCAGGACACCGACAAACTAGATACAACCAGCTTATCTCCAGTCACCAGGACCCCACCGATGAGCGGCCGGCGCACCCCTGGACGGGAGCCAGCCCGGGGTGGGGGTGGCGGGTGCCGTGACCCGGAGGGGAAGGCCTGGCTGAGGCGTACTGGGAGTCATGCGGCCGGGGGCCCCGGGCCCACCTCCTGTGCTCCAGCGGCCCCGCCGTCCGGCCGCACTTGCCCGTATCAGGCCTGGGACTCAGCCCGTCCCAGTGAAAACGGGGGCAGACCGCAGAATCCCACGGGGAAGTGGAATGGGTTAAAAAGAGACGCTACCACGTCTAGCCACGCAGTAGGCACCCCCGGGCCTGGCTATCAGGTGGCTATAGGAAATCGGGGAGCCGCTGACAGCTATGGGCATCACTCCCCCGCACCCCCAGCCACCAAGGGGGTGGGCAGGCTGCCCCCGGCCCGCACTCTGGGCAGACTCGCAGAGGGAGAGGGCGGTGACAGGCACCGAATCCTTTCCTTCCACCCTGGCTGGCTCTGGCAGGCCTCCTGAGCGGCCCCAGCCTCCTCTCCGGGGGGGGGGGGGGGGGGCCCTCCGGGACTCCCGTAGGAGGTGCTGACACAGGACACAGGCCTTCGAGGCAGGCGCGGTGGCCAGCAAGGCCCCAGGGAGCTGGCCACCTGCTCGGGGAAACCTGGCAGGGTTCCAAGTGGGCCCTCCAGCTCTGTTTCACAAGGCACAGTGCCAAGAGGAGGAGGCTGGGGGAGGCCGGGCCTCTGTCTGATGGGAGCCAAGGGCCACCCCTTCCTAGATACTTATCACACACCAGGTGCCGCACTGGGCAGGTCCGCGCGTTCTTTCACGCTCGGTCTCTGCTTCGCCAGACCAGGAAACGGACGCCCAGAGGATTAAGTGACCGCCCAAGGCCACAGGGGCACAGGCTCCGTTCACGCTAGGGAGACCACACTCAGCCACGCGCTCTGTGAGCCACTGCGGGGGCGGACGACAGCGAGGCAGCGGTGCTGGGACTCGGCCCCAACGCCCCTCCCCGATTAGCACCAAGAACCTGGCACTCCAGCCGGGGAACTCAGTCCTGGCTCTGCCCAAATCAGGGTCCCCTCCTCACCGTTGCCCCTCTCGTTCCCTGAAAGGTCCTTCCCACCCCAAATCCACCCCCTCCCGCCTCAGCTCCCAGGGCAGCAAACCATGTCTGCTGATCCCTGGAGAAACCAAAGTGGCCTCTGGGCTCCACGACGGCCACGTCGGCTGCTCTCCCACTGGGGCAGGGACGCCTCGGCCACCCTCTGCACTTACTAAGGCCAGCCATGGGGGCCACAGCCCCCGGCCCAGAACCCGGCACCCAACGCACCCCCTGCCGTGCCGAGCCCCAGCTGAAAAAGCTCACATCGAAAGCCAGGTGACGAAGGACGCGGCGTCGGGTGGGGCCCGTCCAAGGGAAGGGCCGAGGTTTGTTTGAAGAGCAAATAGCACTGTGCACGTGTCACAGAGGCTGGCGCTCAACTCCTGCCCAAGAAACGAGTCCTTCCAGTCACCCAGGGGCAGCAGGTGAAGGCCCAGAAGCTAAGGCAGCTTCTCCAGGTAGACCGGTTTCCCCGGGGGCAGAGGGAAGGCTGAGGTGGGGAGTTCCCGGGGGGATGCGGGCGGGGAACGGACACAGACGTCCCTGGGTCGTCGTCACACTGTCCACGCAGCCTGCGGTGGCCCACCCCATCACAAGGCCTCTGCTCTGGTTCTGGCCGGGCCTCAGCCCACCACATGACCCCTCAGGCCAACACCTGTGACATACCCAGCTACGGAGCAGTGACCGGTCAAGCCTGGGGACACAGAAAAGCCACTTGGTCTACACTGATCAAATCCCCGACTGGGAACTAAATATCCCCGGGTACGGGTAACGGATCCGCCAACAATTCCCCAGCGCTCGGGTGTGGCCCGCGCTCACCGATCCGTGCAAACACCTCTCTGACTCTCTTGGGAAGGACAGGTCTTTACTCCAAGGTGCGGCACCTCCTTTTCTTTCTTTCCTTTTCCTTGAAACATTCACATGTTCCCTATTCTCTTCTGAGAGCACAGCGACAACGAGGGGTCACTTGAAGAAAACGTCTTCACGCTTGCTAAAATGAAAAAGTTAGCCACCTGTGTCTGACACCAGGATGAAAAAAATGAACTAAAATTCCAGCTCCACAAAACCCCAGAGCCTGGTCCCCGCTGGGCTGTGGGACAAACGGTCTTCTCACCATGAGTCAGTCCCAAACCGGGCTCCTATCCCCAAACACTCCCGCATTTTAAGTAACTTGTTCTCTGGCAACCGCATCTTGGGCTCCGTTCTGATTCCCCCCCAGCGTGTTGGGAAGCCAGGTCGGGATAATTTCCGCTCCTTTTTCGGCATCAACTCCTACCTGGCCGGTCTTAGAACCCCTCCCACCCCCTTCTGCATGTTAATTCTGACAACAGAACAGATTTTCCTCTCTCCTTGGCATGCGGCGGGTCTGCAATGTAACTCCCACTCCCAAATGCTCCCGGCTTCGGGAGGGAAGCGATCGGCTGCGCACACCGAGCAGCAGGGGGAGGCGGAGGCTTGGAGCGGGATGCAAATGCCAACCGGAAGGGAGCCAATTCTGAGGTTCAAGCCCAAGCGTCTGCCTGCCAGCCTCCTGCCAGCCTCCGGCGTGTGCTGGCCCCTGGAAAAAACCGGAGCCTCACGGACACCGGAGGGCTTCTCCGGGGAGCGCTCGGCTGGTGCGTGGGCGGCCGGGCCCAGCGTTGCGCAGAGGCTCACCTTGGGGGTCAGCTTTCTTGAACGCGTTGCCGGCGTCCACGAAGCAGGTGGCCGCGTCGTGTTTGCTCTGGAGCTGCAGGTGCAGCTGGGCGGCCTGGCAGAAAGCGTTTCCGGCAGCTGGAACAGAAAAGAGTGAGCTCAGCCTTAGCGGGGCTCCACTTATCAGACGCCGCTCAGACACTGCCCTGGGGAGGCGGCTCTCTCGAGAATGCAGAGGGGCCCCCCGGGGGGGGGGCGGGGGGAGACAGGCCTGGGTTGAGCTGAGGTGGAGGCCTCGACTTCGGGCCTCCTGACCCCGGGGCCGAGGCTCCGGAAAGTCCGTGAGGTGGACTTGGAGGAAGAGGGAGGCCCCTGAGCCCTGGGCGCACAAAGAGACGGCCAGGCCGAGGCCAGCTAAAATCCCACAGCCCTGGTCCCAGCCTTTGCCGAAATTTCCAGGGCCACCATTTCTAAAAAACCACAGAGAAGGCAGGCAGGGCCGAGAGCTATGAAGGATATACAAACTATCGCCAACTAAGCCCAGCAGTGGCCCCATGGGACAGCTGGAACTTGGGGACAAGTGCCCATGGGCAGAGGGTAGCAGTGACCACACGGGAAGCCCAGTCTGTCCCGTCCTTAGTTGCACCAGTTGGAAGCCATTCTGGTCACACGTCTGTCTCCTAAACCGCCTTGTGGCGTGCAGGAGACCACGGGATCTCTCCTCCTGCAGGGCTGGAGAGTGGGGGTGCGGCTATGCTAACCAGGGAGCTCCAACCCCCACCTTCAGCTCAGCCAGCCTCCGCCTGACCCCATGCTTCCCTTCATCCTCCTCCAGCAGGATCCGAATCACAGAATTCCTGAGCCGGAAGGGGACCAGAGGGCCTGACTCCATCCAGCAACTTCAGAGCAGCAGGAAAGACAAAGCAGCCCAGGTTCTCAGTAGGCAGGATTTATCATTTTGCAGGGCTTGAGTGCAAACTGTCCAGGAGAGTAGCGTCATTGGAGAAAAATGAAAAACAGCCCAAGGCTTTTATTTGAACAGCTGGAGGAATAGGGTGGGAGTAACAAATTTGAGGGGCAAAGTACCACCTATGTGACTGAAAAATAAATATCCTGGGGTGCCTGGGGGGCTCAGTCGGTTCAATGTCCAACTTCGGCTCAGGTCACGATCTCACAGGTTCGTGGGATGGAGCCCCGGGTCAGGCTCTGTGCTGGCAGTGTGGAACCTGCTTGGGATTCTCTCTCTCCCTCTCCCTCTCCCTCCCTGCCCCTCCCTGATTCCAGCTTTCTCTCTTTCTCAAAATAAACTCTAAGACAAACAAACATTTCTTTCTCTGATGGCACCCGATCAGTTCGGGAGCGTAAAATTATCCCTGGCACGTGGCTTTACGCACGACGTATTTTGTGACAGTTCAGGAAGAACTCTTGCCGTTTCCAGGAAACCAAAAGCATCCTCAGAAAGCGAGGAGATCCGTCCTGCCTGGGGCCCTCCCCACTGCGTCCAGGGGCCCGTTTCAGGTTTCGTCTCCTTCTGGTCAGCAAGTTCCTCCCTGGGTCCCAAACCTGAACCTGTCTTCACTCAATTTCCTCTACCCCGTCTTGCTGACGCTCCAAGCTGGAGCCCTCTGGCAGCTCCCAACCAGACTTTCCGCCTTTCTGGCCTCTAGGGGCCCCTCCCTGCCTGCCAGCCTCTCTTCGGGGGAGCCAGCCACGCTCCAGCCTCGCCGGGAGTCTGACCACAACTTCATGGCCGAAGCCAGAGCGGCCACGACTCCGATCACACTCCACCCACCAAGCGGAGGCGCACCACCTGGGACGCTCTCTTCGGGCGGATGCCCTCCTCCAGCATTAAGCGACCTGACATTGTCAACCTGCGTCCTCCCCTAGTCAGAGCGACAACACAGAGAGGGCCGTGGGGGGCACCTCCTCGCTGCTCCTGAAGTTTGCTAATCTGCTGCCCAGAGTCCTCTGTGAGCTTTCCCTCCACTCCGAGGTGGGAGGCAGTGCAGCTAGCAGGAAGGACACATGTGGCACTCCCGGCCACCATGTCTCCGGGAGTCCACACGACGGCCCCGTGGGGGTCGGGACCACCGTCCCTGTGGTCCTACTGAGGAGGAATCACATTCGGAGACGTCGAGTAACTTCCCCAGGGGCACACGGCCAGTCTGTGACCCAGACCTAGGTCACACTGGCTTCAAAGGTCACAGAGCCAGCACGGGGGCAGGTTGAGTGCTCCACTCCCGAGTCGGAGCTCTGCCTTCCGAATTCTCACTCCGTCACTTGTTAGGCGTGGGGCTGGGCGAAGCCTCCGTTTCCAGCCACGGGAACACGGACGGTACTGACCCTCACAGGGCTGCTGTGCCGATTCATTCGATCACAGAATGCACGCCTGGCGCTTAGGAGCGCGCTCCACAAACGGTTAACGATTACTGTTAACTGAACCACTGGAATGGACCCCCGAGCCTAGACTTCAGAAACCCCTCAAAGAGCAATCTGGATCCGCTAATCTATCTATCCTTAGCCTTAGAGACCTCTCTCCAAGGTCTTGTGACCCAAGTAAAATAACCCAGTGGGCTCAAAAGGAGCCAATGGCAGGCCGATGGGCTTCTGAGGCCAAAGACGGCGTAGAAAGGTGGCGGGGTTGGGGCAGGGGGGTGGCGCTGCAAGGCTAACCCCTGGGTCAGGCCTTCGGGACTGGAAGCGGAGGGAAAACCGGAGACTCGACCACGAAGGAGTTGTAGCAAAGATCACATACCGCTCCAGTTTTTGGCCATTTTGAACATGTTTGCTGCTCGGGTGTAGATCTCACAGGCTTCCTCTATTTTGGATGAGCCTCTGGGGAAAGAAGGGGCAAGATGAGACAAACCCGTCTGGTGTTGAAGAGCAAGCAAGCATCCCGCCCCGGGGCCAGTGCAGACGCGCCCCCACCCCCATCACTTCCCCAGGAAGCCCGCTGCAGCCCAGGCCTCCTCTGGGGGCTCAGGGGAGACCGCGTCCGTGGCCTCCACTCCCTGGAACAGAGACACGCTCGCTGCCGGGGCCCTCCTGGGGGGAGGCGTAGGCCACCCTCACTCGGGGAGGGGGGGCCTTCCAACCTCCCCGTGAGCCCTGCCTCTGACAGTCTCTTCCCCTTCCGCTCGGTGACCACGGGTTCCCAGGCTCTCTGCAAATCCTTACCCCCACCCCACCTCTGCCAAGAGACTGCAAAGCATTCTGGGGGAGGAGCCCAGCTCTGGATGCCTTGGCCATTTCCCAATGCCTTAATCCCATGGCTCGCACGCTGCGGTTGTTCAGTGTAGACCTCTTGACCCTACACGTGTGTCATTACTACTGCAGGACTGAGCAGATGTACGCAAAAAACTAGCCACAGCATTCTTCTCGAAGGTGGGGTCTACGGGAACCCTACAGAAGGGGGGGGCCAGGCGTGGCAGACAGGTTTAATCACCACGCACGCCTCGCTGGTACTGTCTGAATTCTTTATCATCTGCATACTTTATCTATTAAAACGTACAGGGAAGAATGCAAACAAACAAAGTACTTCTCTTTTTAAATGCCAAGACTTACATTTGGTTCTGTGGCCCAGCAATGAATTACATTTCTGCCAATTTATCCCAAGAAACTAAATCAGAAAAGTTGTAAGGATGTTCAGTACAGAATTATTTAAAATGGCAAAACCACCTTCAAAGAACTTATTGTTTAAGAGTAGGGGCCTGAGGGGCACCTGGATGGCTCAGCAGATTGAGAATCCGCCTTCAGCTCAGGTCATGATCCATGGTTCCCGAGTTCGAGCCCTGCGTCGGGCTCTGTGCTGACAGCTCGGAGGCTGGAGCCTGCTTCAGATTCTGTGTCTCCCTCTCTCTCTGCCCTTCCCCTCCTCGTGCTCTGTCTCTCTCTCTCCCTCAAAAATAAATAAAAACAAAAAAAAGAGTAGAGGCCAGAGACATACAAAGGAGTACATTGAGGGGGAAAAAAAGAGCGCTCTGTTTGGGCAGTTTCACCCTGACTTCCTGATCTCCCACGCAGGCGGTGCAGATGAAGCTCTTCCTGAATTGGGGGACCCTTCATTAGAACCTCGTCTGAGTCCCCACCACGTTTCTGTCCTTCCACCTCCGATACAGCAACCAGGCTCAGCCCACGAGGTCAAGCTCCCACCGCCCACATCAGCAGTAGAAAAAAAAATCCCACGCGCTCAGTTCTACCAAATGGATTTCAGATTCTCTCTTCGCTGACATCAACCAGTATTTTGTCTTGAAGAAGAGAAGACGGGTATTTTCCAGCAACAAAGCCACACAGATCATTTTCCCTGTTGCCCCTCTCCCGTGTCCGCTGGCCCTGGAAACTCGCCGGCCCCAGCTGTGGCTGTTGGGGGGGCCTCCCGTGGAATCTGGGGGCACGCCTTCATTCTGCACCGCTAAGGCAGAAGGTCCTTTCCTTCGGGTCACCGGAGCTGGTGACGGTAATCAAACCAGAGCCTCCCAGCCACCCTCCCCTGAAGGTTTCCCTCAGGGCTGGGTGCGGCCTGGAATTTTCAAACAATGGTCCTAGGTGATTCAGAAAGATCAGGTGCGTTCGGGAGGGGAAAAAGCTGACCTGGACCCATCGCTTTAGGTGACCTAGGTGACCTGTTCCGAGTCAGGCTGTGTCAGCTGGTAGACACCCCTGGTCAGGCTAGCTAGGGCTGGAATCCAGGGCCCGGGATTCCGAATCGCAGCAGGTAAGGGTCTTCTTGAGGTGAGAAGTCTCTGCCTGCCGGGGCTGTGCCGATGCCGGTCCCCTACCCTCCTGCCCTCCCACACTCACTCTGCACGGTTCCGCGGTCTTCCCTGGCCAACCTCACCCCAGCTGGCCCAACACACCTTGGGCTTGGGGCCCCTGCTTGGAGTGACTTCTTTAGAACCCACTCTGGGCCTTGGAGAGGCGAAGAACCTTCCCGGGCACAGGGTCCTTTGAGGCCTAGCCACAAAATCCTCTGGGGGACCTTCTCGGGAATACTGTCTTACTGAAAGGGGATGGACGTGTTCACCGACCGAAACCTAGGTCTCCTCATCCCATGGATCCCCTGGCTCATCCTTCCCTTCTCTGTGGCAACAGTTAGGTTCTATCCAGATTCAGACGTGCTCTGAAAACAACCTCGGGCTCCTGGATAAGCAGAAATGGCCCGACCCACCGAGAGGCCCAGAGCCGGGTGATCAACAGTGAACAGTCGGCCCCAGCTGGTTTGTTTCAGCTCAGCGGGACAGAGTGAACACAGAACACAAAAGCCTGTCAGCTGCCGGCCTGAAATTCTGTGATTCCACGCCAGGCCTGCTCTGGGTCAACCATTCTAACCGCGGACTGGGAAAGCCACAGGGATTAAGGTCTGCTCAGGCCTGCCTCCTCCCAGTAACTTGGGGCCTGCGATGACAGGGGGATCCCCTGGAGTCCCATCCCCTCCGTTCAGAAATGGAAGTGGAGCTCTCAGAGGGGGCAAGTGACTTGCCTAGGGTCACTGGCAGGCCCTGAAGGAGGAGCCATTCGCACAGCTGCTTATTCACCTGGGGAACAAACACGAGCCATTCATTCCACTTATTCCGTGCCAGACGCTGCAGATGACAGCAGTAAACAAAGGAGAAGGACCTGGCCCTCAGTAAACAGGAAGTCAGCGAGGCGATGCGAGGAGTAAGCAAGCACAAGGGGGACTGGGGGAGGAGGGGGTTCCCTGGTCAGGCACATCAGGGCCAGCCACTGGGAGGACGTGAGATTTCAGCTCGGTCCTCGAAGGTGACTAAGGAGCCACCCACGGAAAGAGGGAAGAGCATTCCGGACAGCAGTCACACAGCACGTGCAAAGGCCCCAGGACAGGAACAAGCTCGGCCAGGTCAAGGAACAGCAGTGGGCCAGGATGGCTGCTGCGGTGCAGGGAGCGGTAGGAAATGAGGCCGAACAGGCAGGTAGGGGACCCCCGTGCCGGAGGCCAGGAGAAAGGTCTGGGCCCTGTTCTAACGCAACAGGGAGGTCTGTGGCAGAGAGAGTGACCAGGAGGAAGCAGCCCCCAGCTCCAGCGCTCTAGCAAGCTGTCTCCCGGCAGGGAAACCTGCGGTTTACTCCAGGGCCTCTCGCTGAGGTCAGGTGGGCTCAGATCCCTCACGGGAGCCTGGCAAACTCTCGGCCGGAAGAGCCCAGGCCTTCTCCCGTGCCTCCTGCAGGACATCCAGAAAAGCTAGTTGGGCAGGCCTCTCCTGAAGAGCCCAGCGGCAGCACAGGCGACAGCTGACTGTCCCTCCCCCACCGACCTCCCCCAAGCTGCCTCTGCTTCGCTCTCCCCATCGGGCGGCTCGGCTCCGAGCCACGAGCCACGCCACGAGCCACGCCGGGAATAGAGGGAACTGGTTTGGACCGGCCTGGTGGAGGGCTGTCTATAATTACCCACTCGGCTCTGCTCTCTGCCCCCTCCCCAGGCAGAGGAAGCAGTCTCCGGGCTCCCAGGCGCAGCCACCAACCTCCAGCGACTGCCATATGGAGAGGGGAGCACCGTGCCAGCAACGCACAGAAGGCCCGGTGGGCCGCGGGCCAGGGGGGGTCCGCGGGGCAGAGCCTCCCGGCTCCTTCCTCTGTCCTCTGGGCACTTCCTGCCTCCCAGCATCGGGCCACCCGCCCCACCTGCGCTCTCCTCCGAGCCTCACGAGGCAGGGCAGGTGGGTCCCCTTCCAGGTCCTCCTCACTCCCCGCAGTGCCACAGCCACTGGCCCTCCGTCGGCGCCTCAGTTTCCCAGATCCTCCGTCGTCCTGAGTGGGGACGAACGGACCCCAAAGGCCCGTCCCCACCCTGACCTTCTCTGCCGTTCTATGTATCTTCTCTACGTTACCATGATGACCTAAAGCACCCTGCCTGAAGCAGCACCGAGTTCCTCACAGTAAGGCTTTGGGTATTTTACTCCTGCTTCACTGAGGCGGGAGCTGAGGCTCGGACAGGTCAAGGGGCTTGCCCAAGCTCACGCTGCCAGATGGTGGCAGGGACCAGAAACAGGACTCGGGTCCTGGAGATCCGGTCCTGCCTTGCTTCTCACTCACTCACGAGATCTGGGAGGCTTCCTTCCCTCTATCTTCTGGAGAGTAAGAAAGGGGGGTGGGAGGGGGCAGCTGGGTGAGTCGGCGGGTTGAGCGTCCAACCGAGGCTCGGGTCACGATCTCTCGGTTCGTGAGTTCGAGCACGGAGCTGGCTTCGGCTCCTCTGTCCCCTGCTCTCTGCCCCTCCCCCTCTCGCTCTCTCAAAAATAAACATAAAAAAAAAAGAGAGAGAGAGAGAAGGTGGACAAGGTCCCTGCCTGCTCTTGCTTCTCCGCCAGACTGAACAGCCAACGCCGCCGTGCGGATTTCCCTCACCCACAAGCAGACTCTGCTCTCTGCTGCAGCCACGCCGAGCTGCCGCTGGGCAAGGGAGGGAGTCATTAAGCCAGCCCCCCACGGAGCCCCCCGTCAGTGCCGCAGGCAGAAGGAACACTGGAAAACAGGGCCAGAGCTGCGGGATCCCTGGGCAGCTCCTCCCATGCCACCTGCAAAGCTGAGCCGCTCGCTGCCTCCCCGGCTCTGCGGGCACCACCTCCTCCGGGCCTCGTGTGTCTGAGCTCCTGCGGGCAGAGCCCCGCCAACACAGGCCCCAGGAACGACAAAAGAATAAAGTGTCACACACACTAACTGCCCGGTTCTGACACCATCGCAGGACACTCTTGTGACATGCCCGTAACAGATGGAGAGCAGAAATAGAATGGACCCGGGGGTCGAGAGACCCGGGCTGAAATCAGTTTCGGGCACTTTTCATAACTGTGGGACCTTGGGCTAGCGATCCCAGAGCCTCAGTCTGTTGACCTGTAAAATGGAGGCAACGGAACCGAACCGGGAAGAGCCTCTGCGGGGAGGAGGGACGACGCGTGCTCAGTACCTGGCACCGAGGCCAGAACAGAGCAGGTGCTCAAACGGCTGCTATTACGAGGAGGAGGAGAAATCCAGTCCGAGGGCTGCCGGCCACCTGGCAACGGGAATTCTAGAGTCACCCGGGGTGCTGGAAAAGCCGGGGGCTGTGATGAGGCCTGGACTCAAAAGCGGACTCCCGGCTCGAGAGCCCCGGTTCCCTCTGTGTCTGGGGGGAAGACTCCGGACCTGGCGGGGCTGCTGGAAGCACGCGGGCACCTGGGAGAGCGCCCACCACACAGCAGGTGCTCGGCTGGGCGCTTATCAGGCTGGCAGGGAGAGCACGTTCTAGAAACGTTTACCTAGCTCCAATCTCGGTGTGGGTTTCACCTCCCCCGCGACCCCCAGGTTAGCCAGGAGGGGGGGCACCACCTTCTGGTTTCCACAGAGCCCGGGGCCTCCGACCCGCCCCGCTCCTTCCCACGTCCTGCTGAAGGTGCGTATTTACGGGCCACTGCTTTCCTGTGAGCTCACAGGCAGGGGCCGACGTGGCCCGGCAGGTCCCCCTCTGGTTCTCGGACCGACGCCCCTCTGCGCCCCAACATGACTTCGCTGTAGCCCCAGAACCGAACGTGTTTCCTTTTCTTACAAAATGTTTCTCAAAGGGCTTTGTCTCTCAGCCGTCCCGTCCCACCCAGGAACACTGGAAGTTCTGCACGAAAGCAGCAGTCCCCTCCATCAATAAAGGCAGAACCCCGGGGGTGCAGCCGAACAATGGCCGGGTAGCCCTGAAACCTCGCATCCCCTTGGGAAAGACTTGTGCTCTGGGTCTGGGCAAGGGACACCGAGTTTTCAGCTGTGGATCCTGACAGCTGGCAGGGCTCCTGGGGGTGGCTGATGCCTACAGGCGGTTTAAACGGGAACTGATTTGTCAACATTTAATCTGTAGAAATGCGCTCTTTGTATACCAAACCCCCTGACATCTGTACGTTTCCAGCACTTCTAGCTCAACTTCCAATAAGATACTTAATAATAGTAAGTACTCAAAACACAGAAATCAGGCTCATCGCTTCACATGCAACCCTATGAGGTAGGTATCGCTATGGTTTTCATTTCACAGACGCAAAAACTTCCTACCAATGGTAGTATCCAAGTGGAAAGAAGTTTTTCTCTTGGATTTTGGTCAGCAGGGGATGGGGGGCAAGGGAGGAGGCGTCAGGGCCAAGGAAAAGCCCCAGGGAACGGAACCACCATTTGGAAGTTGTACAGTTCCAAACAGGGCACAGCAGGGAAATTTCTGGATCCATCTGAAGCCCTGGGGCAGGAAGAGGGAAAAAGCGTATCTACCCCATCCCCGATCCTTTTCCGCAATTTGTGCTTTGCTCAGGAAATCTCCATCTTTTTGCTTCCAGAGTAGAAGTTTGGGCTGCTCCCCCATTCCCTACAGCTCCCTTCCCCAGGTCTATGTGCACTGGCTGGGTCGAGGGGGGGAGGAAAGAGCCAGAGGAAGATATACAAGGAGCTCTGATCTACTAACTGGCTGGTACTGCCTCCCTCTCGGGCTGCTGGTGCACAGAAGCCCTCTAGCGTCTGGGAGCCCAGAAACAGTGAAGAACAAAGAAGGCCCTCACGTCTAAGGATGCGAGGTTGTCTCAGATCCCAGGTGGGGGCTACCCTACTTGGCCCGTTGACATGAGCAGAGACCTCTCAATTTGGAATGCCATCACTCCTGACGGTTCTAAAAGGGGAGGGAAACGCATGAGGGATGGGCTGAGCCCCAACACTCCCTTCTCCGGTCCCTGAAGCCACTGGGGGGCCTTGAGAAAAGGCAGCTGTGAAATGCGGAACACACGGAAGCCTGGCTCCAGAGGGGCGGGGGGGCCAGGAGAGAGGGCTGGCCAGGAGGAGTCCTCCCGGCTGACCTCTTGCCATGCTCCCAGCTCTTAGGCTCCGTCCGTGCCTCTGCCTTCGCCTTGCCCACTCCTCTCTCAGCACCGTCTCAACTGCTCTTGGCGCTCGAAGGGTCTGGGGTGCACTCATTAAACAGCAGGAGAAAACTGCCATGTGGGGCAGGGAGGAAGGAGGAGTTCTGGGGTGGGAGTTCCCTAACTTAGAAATTCCTCTTAAGTTGGCCCCCATCTCATCTTTCTTAAGTGTAGCGTCCAGAAACGGGCACCAGCCTCGGGGAGAAACCAGTGTGGCAGCAAGACAGTTTTGGGATCAAACAGACCAGGTCTCCTACTTACCGGGGAACCGGGCAAAGTAATCTGTCCAGCCCCCCAGGGATGTTGTGACGGTTCGATGCAAGGACGCAGGTGAAGTGCCTGGCCCAGGTCTGACTCAGAATCCGAGTACTTAATAATAAATATTACCTGGTGTCATTACCGTCACTGCCTGCACTCCCCGACCCAACTTCTCCCCCACACCAGCTGCCGCGGTCCTTTCTAAAAGGCAAATGGGAACCGTCCAAGATCGGCCCCGTTATGGACTGTGGTCCCCCCGCAAATTTCATGTGCCGACATCCTAACCTGCCAGATGATGACATGAGGAGATGCGAGCTTTTGGGGGGTGATTTGGTCACCTCCCAAAGGGGGAAGTGCCTTTAGAAAAGAGACTCCAACACGCTAGTTCACCCCTTCCACAACATGAGGACGTGGTGACGGGGTGGCTGTCTACAAGGCAGCAGGCCTTCACCGGACATCATATCTGCCAACATCCTGATCTTGGACTTCTAGCCTCCAAAATTCTTTTAAGAGTTCAATTTCTGTTCGTAAGCCACCCGTTCTAGGCTATTTTGTTATAGCGGCTCACACGGACTAAGACAGGCCCCCGGAAAGTCCTCAATGCTCTCCAGCACCTCACGTCCAGGTTCTTTCTCCGGTTCATGCAGCTTTCTCTCAAGCGCCCTCAGACGTCCCAGACTTGGGCGCCCCATCACTCCCAGGATCACCTTGGCCCCGACCCTCTCACCATCACCCGGAGCTCCTGCAAATCCGCTGCTGCGAGCTTTGGAGAAAGGTCAATCCCTCGGGCAGGTGTCCTCAGTCCCGGGCCCACTATGCCCGTCAGGTATCCTTCGAATACGTTCTCTAGAGCTCCAAAAGACTTCTTGACCCGGCTGCTCTCCCAAACCGATCCCCTTCAAGGCCTCAGGTCATGTTCCCTCGGCCCAGGTTCGCTCCGGCCTCTTGGCCCATCTTCAGCCTGGGTCCTCTTACAGCCTCAAGGCGGTGTTGCCCGTTTGGCCGTCCTCAGCCTACGGCCCTCCCACCATCTCGGGAGGTCTCTCCTCAAACCGAGCTCCCACAGCCCGGGCCCCCTGGCCCTTGGCCGGTGTCCCCTCTACCACTTTAGACCGTGGCTCCTCCTCCCGGAATCCCCTCCGTTCTCTAGGCTCGGGCCCTGCGACTCTACTCCGCCGCTTCGGGCCATGACTCCTTCGTCCTCTCAGCGTAGGTCCCCGCCGACCCCTCGGCGCGGTTCTTACCCAAACAGGCCCGAGAAGAAGGACTGCGAGTTCTTCACTTTGCGCTCCGCCTCGGCCAGCAGCGCCATCGCCTCCGCTTCTTTCCCGGAGTTGTCCATGGTGGCCGCAACGGTACTCAGCAAACGGCCGGACCCGGGCCCACGGGGTACTCAGCCGAGGCCCGGCCGCGGTAGTCAGGTCGGGGGAAGCTTAGCGGGCGGCGTTGACGTCGCACCGGCGCGCGCCGCCTGCCGCCCGGCACCATGTGATCTGCGCCGGCCAACCAGCGGTCTGGTAGCGAGGTGCGCCCCTGACGGCCACGCCCCCACCGGCAGGCGCACACGGCCCCGTGACTCACCGTCTCCAATCGGCGAGCCGCAGCTTCAACGCTTGCGCAAACAGCCGCGTAGGACACCCCACTCTTCCTGGTGCGCCCTACGATATCCCACGTGACTCGCATAAGCCAATCGTAGTCCCCGCCGTCAAAGACCCGCCCCGAAGTGCCCCATCTCTGGCTCCAGCTCCACCAATCAGCAGCATCCTCCGTCTCGGCCGGTACCTCCCCGCGGAACTTGCGCCCCAGTCAGCTGACCACCGACCCTCACGTGACAGCTCCGGATCCAGGCCGCAAGATACGCCCCGCCCCTGTACGGGTTTGACAGGTCTCTCGCGCACCTCCTAGGCCCCGCCTCCGCGCCTTATCTCGCGTTGTTCTTCACTGGGAGACGCGTAAGCGGTGATGCATCCGCACTAGCTTTTTTTTGGTTTTTTTTTGCGCCCTCTGCCGACGGATACTGAAACTGGATACTTAGACGGGGAAACAAAACTAAGCAAGGGCTGTCTCTGGTTTAAAAAAAAAAAAAAAAAAGCTGTAGCAAGCGTATCACAAATTCAGACACCCAGAGCCCAGATCGTTGTTTTGTTTTTTTTTTAATTTTTTTTTTAATGTTTATTTATTTTTGAGACAGAGAGAGACAGAGCATGAACGGGGGAGGGGCAGAGAGAGAGGGAGACACAGAATCGGAAGCAGGCTCCAGGCTCCGAGCCATCAGCCCAGAGCCTGACGCGGGGCTCGAACTCACGAACCGCGAGATCGTGACCTGAGCTGAAGTCGACGCTCAACCGACTGAGCCACCCAGGCGCCCCAGATCGTTGTTTTTAATACCATTGTCCAGTAAAAGGAACCAGGGCTCCTTGATAAATGGCTGCTGTGAGGCTTGGGCAGGAAATTACACAGGATGAGCCTGGAGCATCTCGCAGTGCCAAAAGGGAAATTTCGTGTGTCATACACACACACAAATGGTAAGGTATGTCAGAGAGACAAAGGAGCCAGCTGGAAGAGCTGCCCGTGGCCAAAGCTGGAACAATTCGAGCGATACAACGAACTAGGAAGAGATTATAATCCAATGTATGAAATATCCCCGAGCCCATGTTGGTTTAAGTGAACGGTTGAACAAATAAAATGGGGAGAACAGACAAATGTTTCATGCAGAAGAGCTCCAAATAATTTATGTAGATACTCCTTCCTCGAGAAGGTGAAGCGAAACTCCTCACTCCTTAGGGGACTGTTCGCAGTGATTTCCCTCCAGAGTGCAGTGTGGGAAAGGAATGGGGAGACCAAGTTTCCAGTGGAGAAACCTGCATTGTCAGCCAGGTGCTTGAGGTGAACACCTACGGTGACATAGTGTACTTTCAGTAATGAGAAGCCGGTGGCACTTCACCTCTGTGGTCTCTCTCCCCATCTCTCCCCATCAGACAAATCCCAGTTGAGGCACGTTCTTGGAAATACTTGACCAGGGTTCTCAACACTGTCAAATCACTAAGAACAAGGAAAGTCGAGAAACTGTCTCAGCCAGAGGAGCCTACGGAGACATGACTATTAAATGTAATGTGGTATCCTGGGTGGGATCCTGAAGCAGAAGATGAATATTAGGTAAGAACTAAGGAAAGGTGAATGAAAGTATGGACCTTAGTTCATAACAATGTGTCAATATTGGTTCGGTAATTGTAACAAATGTGCCACAGTCATCTAGGATCTTAGTAACAGGGGGAACTGCCTATGGGGTATATGGGGATTCTCTGTATCATTTTCAGCCTTTCTGAAAAATCTAAAATCCACTCTACTAAGATTCTTTTTTAAAAAATCTAAGTTCTTGGGGGGCCTGGGGGGCTCAGTTGGCTAAACATCTGACTTTTTAACGTTTTTTATTTACTTATTTTTGAGACAGAGACAGCATGAGTGGGGGAGGGGCAGCCAGAGAATCCCAAGCAGGCTACGCGCTGCCAGCACAGAGCCCGATTCGGGGCTCGAACCCACAAGACTGTGAGGTCATGACCTGAGCCGAAACCGAGAGTCGGACGCTCAACGGACTGAGCCACCCAGGCGCCCCTAAGCGTCCGACTCTCGATTTCGGCTCAGGTCATGATCTCATGGTTGTGAGATTGAGCCCCGAGTCGGGCTCTGTGCTGACAGTGTGGAGGCTGCTTGTGATTCTCTCTCCCTCTCTCTGCCTCTCCCCTGCTCCTGTGTGCGCACGTATGCGCTCTCTCTCTCTCAAATAAACTTAAAAAAAAAAAAATCAAGTTCCAGGGCCCTGAATGACTCCAATTATGAATGTCTGTGTCAGAATACAGGAACATGCATTTTCTTACAGGACTCCCAGCTGATTAGGATGCAGACGATTCAAGGCCCGCCTGGTGAGCAAACGATGTTACCTGGAGGGGGGGCTGGGGTTTAGCTGGGGGAGGGTGGCAATTCACAAGAAACATTTGCGCTCTTCTTACATTCGGAGGCTCTCCTGGGCCGCCCACTTGTGGTTGCTGCTGTATTCTGACCGCATGGCAGGTGGAGGGGAGTCTGGATTACCACAAGCCGCTTCGGTTCCGTGTCTGGCCAAGCAGCCCTATCGTAAACGCTTCTGCTTGTTTCAAGCTGTTAAATTTCAGGGTGATCTGTTATGCAGCAATGGATAGCTAATATACCACGCCACTGTTAGGCCAGCGTTTTTCATTTCCAGAAGGTTAGCTTGGTATTTAGGGTGGGACCCAAACCACGATAGCGATGGCGGGAGGACACATTAAATAGCAGCTGCTCAGTTCCCACGGTGCACCCTGCCAGAGGCTTCATTTCCATTTTCTCACTTAACAGATACGTGGCGGGAGGAGGCGCTCTGCATCCCATTTCACAGAATGAGAAAACCAAGGCTGAAACAGGGAAAGTGACTTTCCCAAGGTCACAGAGAAAGGAGTCAGGGGGGCACCTGGGTGGCTCGGCCGGTTAAGCGTCAGACTCGTGATTTGGGCTCAGGTGGCGATCTCACGGTTCATGAGTTCTGCGCACCCCTCCCCGTGTAGGTCTCTGCACTGACAGTGCAGAACCTTGCTTGGGATTCGCTCTCTCTCCCTCTGTCTGCCCCTCTCCTGTTCCCTCCTGTTCTCTCAAACTAAATAAACTTAAAAAAAAAAAAAAAAAAGTCAGTATGTAAATTCCGGCTGGTAGGATGCCTGAGCCCCTTCCCTTAGTCACAATGCCGAAAGGGCTTCACACTCCTTGCTCCTTGGCTCCCCCTCCCGGCCCATCTTTAAGACTTACTTCGCCGCAAGCTGGCCCCTCTGTGGAGGCTCCTGGCACCACCCTCTACACAGCTCCCCGCAGCCCCTCAGAACACAGCACACGGTGTAACAGGCACGAACACACCTCTGACGTGTCCCTCTCGTCCCCATCTGACTTCATGGCATCTAAGCGGGTGCCACGCCCCGGAGCCACCATGGCAGCCTTGACCGGTCCTTTCCCTCGCCGCCTCTCCCTGTGACGGGAACCCATCACCAAGCCGGGGTCTCCCCCCGAGACGCTTGCCGTCCCGCTGCAGCCCCGACCACCACCTTCCCTCACCACCACGTCTGCTGCTCAGACTCGCCACCCGGCCTCCTGCCAGCTCCGCAGAGTCGCCGGAGGGCCTTTGGAACACTCGCCACCAGCTCCCGCGGCAGGGTGCGCTCCTCCGTGCCGCCCGCCGCCTGGAATCCAGATCTTGGCCCCAGCGGCCGTCCGTGTGGCCTTCCCTGGCCACCCGCCTGCCACAACACCGTGGTCGCTCCCTAGGACCCGGCCCCCTGCTTCATTTTCCTCATGTCACTCTGTGGACACAAGGTCCACCTGCCCGGTAGCCGTCTCTGCTTCCTCTTCCTTCCTGGCAGACAGCATCCCCGTTCTGATCCGGTGGCAACAAGCTCAAGGGATCCCCTGGTCCTGGTGACAAACCCTGAGGGTCCAGGAAAACTGGGGACATTTTCCTTCCAACCGCCAGGGCTCAGCTGAGGAAGAGCTTGGGCTACACCTCTGCCAGTGACACAGGAGGGGCATGCTGTCTGGGGCTGCTATGAGCTTTCCTGGCTCTTCAAACGGGACACAAGGGGGGGTCCCTGGGGGGTGCTCAGTTAAATGTCTGACTTCGGCTCGGGTCATGATCTCACAGTCAGTGAGTTCGAGCCCCGCGTCGGGCTCTGTGCTGACAGCTCGGAGCCTGGGGCCTGCTTCGGATTCTGTGTCTCCCTCTCCCTCTGCGCCGCCCCCACTTGCACGAGTGCGCACACGCTCTCTCAAAATCAATGAACATTAAAGAAAAAATTTTTTAAAAAAAAGGGACACAAGGGAGGGTCGTGCTCTCTTCCCCACCCCCTCCGAAGGTCTGCCACGCCGAGGCTGGCTGCCACTGGCGGTCCTGGATCTCCCGGCTGAGCCACCCCACCGCTGTATGCCCCGATTGCTGAACCCTATGGTGACCTTCCTGCTCCCGTGGCCGCGAGCATGGCCACGGCCAGTGTCTGCAATCGCCCTTTTATTTATTTATCACCGCTGCCTTCCCGCTCCTAGAACGCAAGCTCCACGGGGAGAGGGACCTTGTTCCTTGCATCACGGTGGCCCCGTTGCACGGACCGGGCGCTGCCTGGCTCATTGGGTGCCTGATAGGTGCTGGCTGAACGCGCGTATGAGGCCCCCAGCTCCTCCTGGGCAGGAACTCCGCTTACGCATCTCCGTGGCTCCAGTGAGAAGCCGGGGCTCGAAACTCTGTTGAATCAGCAGGCCAGGGAAGCCAGAAGCCAGCCGCTCAAGAAGCCAATTTAATAAGACTTACAAGTCGACACGTGCAAAAAAACCTAACCATGTACAAGTCCTTGCCAGACTAGGGACTGAATCTGGAAAGCAGAGAGACTCCCCTGGGGAGGGGCCCCAACAGGCCGGAGATCTGAAGGTATCTTCCCACTGATTCTCTACATCTCGGCCTTCTCTAACAAATGTAACCAAACCCCAAAACTGAGGCTAAGATTTAAGAGCTACCCAGGCCTGCCTCGCTCCCTCCCCACGCCTCCCTGCTCCGGGACAGAGGAGAACTGAAAGAAGGGGAGACACTATCAAGCTAAAGAGCGTGGAGCCTCTGGCACCGGCCGACAGGGACGTCACCGCGGTCTGGCGACTGGGTGCTTCTCCTGCCTACTTATGGCCAAACGCCCACCGTGTTTCCAAGCCGGGCTGGCCACTGCGGGACGGTGACGGTGGGGAGGAGGCAGAGGGGGGCCCCAGACACCCCGGAGAGGCCGAGGGGAAGGGCTGCGGGGCTGCCTCGCCGCCTCGCCCCAGCTCTCCACCCAGGCGTCACCACTGCAGGGGCCCGATGTCGGCCCCCATCTCCTCCTCCTCGTCCTCCTTCAGCTGGAAAGGCTTCACAGGCCACTTCACCCGGACGACGGGCTCCACGTGGTCCTGAAGCCGGTGTCGCTTCATGTGGGCGTTTCGACTCTTGATTTTGTCGAACACCCTGAGGAGCCACCAGAGGGCGTGGGTCAGAGCAGGCGGCAGGGGGGTCACCCGAGGGCAGGGGGTGCGGGCACAGGGCACATCCGGGGGAAGGGCTGGTACCTCTCACACTCCCTGCAGGGGAAAACGCCCCGGCCCTCCGCACTCCCCAGCGGCTCGGGGGTCCGCTTGGGGCCGGCGTTTGGGCTAGAGTTGAGAATGGACTCCCTCCTGTAACTCTTGGTCTTTATCTTGAACTCGGGAGTGGGGCGGTGGCTGGGTCTCTCCCGAGGGCTGCAAGTGACCTGCGAGAACAGAGACACGGCCGCTGTAAGGGTGCCGGCCCTCCACCCTTCTAAGGGAGGCGCTTTCCTCCGCAGGGAAACCCTTCCCTCCGGGCGCCCTTCCCTGTTCCTTGAGCTGGCCGGATCAGGGCTGACCTCCAGCCCCCACCTTCCCCCAGACCTTCTACCTTTGCTTCTGTCCTGTCTGCCTCCTCCGGCTCTCTCTTGACCCTCTTCTCCAGCCCTGGGGCTCGGCCACAGTCAAACTTGATCATTTTTTTCCAGATGTAATAGTACTCAACACACTGGGCTACAGTCTTTGTCTGAATCTAGTGAAAGAAAACAGGAGCCGGCTACGGGAGACACCTCACAAGCGAGCGAGGGGCGTCCTGCGTCTCGTGTGGCCGCGAAGCCCCAAGTCCCCTCCCCCCGGGGCCAGTCACTGTCCGAAAGCCCTCCTGAGATGCCTCTGCTTCAGCCTGGGGCCCCCTTCCCTGCAAGGGGCGGAGAGTCACAAAGCCCTCGCGGCTGAGGGGGGGTTCGGAGCGAAGCCCCCATAGCCAACACCGGCTAAGCTCTGCGCCCTGAGTGGCAAATCCATCCCGGGGATGCTTCCCTGCGGGAAGGCGCCCTCGAAGGCGTGCCACGAGCATGCTCACTGTGGCATCACGCCCGGTAGCCGCCTGCTTCCCCACCGGGACTAATGCGAGCAGAAGGCCCTCAGGGGGTGCCTCCCGGCCTTCGTGACCCGTCGCAGGGCCCCCGAGGGACAGGGGAGAGTGGCCCACGAGAGGAGGAAGAGGTTCTGAGGGCACGGTTTGATCCTGGGCAATCAGACCCCACTTTGCTCCTCCCTCCACTGAGAAGTGATGCCGTGAACGGTACCTTCTGTAAAAACAAAACACAAGGGAAAAGTTTAACGGCTCTGGAAAGAAAATGGCTCAGGTAAATCAAATTGGCCATTTAATATCTGGAGCTCACTTCAGAAGATATCTCCTCCTCCGTGTGAATTTTTCTCAGCTTTGTGTGTCTTCACAAACTAAGAGTCAAAATAGTACATCCCTGCCCGTCTAGGAACTGTCACTGAGTTAAAAAACAAAAACAAAACCAAAACACGTTGAACTTCTGCTTCCAAACAAGACAGAGCAACAGGGGCTAGAGCTCTCTCCCATCCAGAACAGTGAAAAGACAACAGGTGGAGTATATGAAAGGACGGTCGGTAAGACATCAGGCGCCAAAGAGGTCTTGCTGAGAGAAAGGAAAATAAACTGCCACCTTGGGAGAGTTTCCAGGCCACAGCTGGGGGAGGGGGGCGACCCAGGCAGAGCCCGGCAGACTCCCTGAGTCGGAAGGGAGCCGAGTGCCTGGGGCCAAGGTGGCAAGAGTCCACAGGACAAAGTACAGCAGAGGAGACGGCGGCACGGAGGAAAGCGCCAGAGATCCGGACAGCGTTGCCCTCGAGGAGTCAGCGAAGTGCGTGCGAAGAGACCACACGAAGCTCGGTAAAGACTCACCCAAGATGGTCAGAGGGAAAGGTGCCCGTGGCTCTCATGGGGACGGGACTGGTGTGTGTCCCCACCAGCTGGGGTGGAAGACCTCATAATTCACGGGGCACTGGTAGAGTAAGAGGAGGGTTTTGCCTCAGAAATGAGGAATAATTAATTAGCCTTAGATGAAAGCTGTTCTGGTTCCAGGTTAAAGAACCTAAAGGCAATACCCCAAAGGAACGAGCTGTGGGGCGCCTGGGTGGCTCGGTTGGTTAAACTCTTGGTTTGGCTCAGGTCATCATCCTAGGGTCATGGGATTGAGCCCCGCGTCGGGCTCCAACAGCCCGGGGGGGGGGGCCTGCTTGAGATCCTCATTCTCCCTCTCTCTGCCCCTCCCCAACTCGCACACATATGCTCGCTCGCTCTCTTTCTGTCTCAAAATAAATAAAACTTCAAAAAAAGGGAAAAAGTTGTTTTCAAGTAACTGTGCCAGAACAAAGTTCAAGGATATTTATAAGAATGCAAAAATATCCAGCACCCAATAAGCCGAAATTCACAACGCCTGGAATCTAATGAAAAATTACCAGGCAAGCAAAGAGCCAGGAAAATATAAAATGTGGAGAAAAGTCAATCTGTCAAAATCAACCCAGAACACACACAGATGTTAGAATTGGCACCAAAGTGGGGCGCCTGGGTGGCTCAGTCAGTTAAGCGGCCGACTTCGGTTCAGGTCATGGTCTCGCGGTCTGTGAGTTCGAGCCCCGCATCGGGCTCTGTGCTGACAGCTCAGAGCCTGGAGCCTGTTTCAGATTCTGTGTCTCCCTCTCTCTGACCCTCCCCCGTTCATGCTCTGTCTGTGTCTCAAAAATAAATAAACATTAAAAAAAAAAAGAATTGGCACCAAAGGACATTAATATTATGATATCTGCATAATATGTGATCAAAAAGTTAGGTAGAGACATGGAAGATATAAAAGAGACCCAAAGGGGGCACCTGGGTGTCTCAGTCGGTTAAGTGTCCGACTTCGGCTCAAGTCATGATCTTGTGGTCCGTGAGTTGGAGCCCCCCGTCGGGCTCTCTGCTGGCAGCCCTGAGCCTGGACCCTGCTTCGGATTCTGTCCTCTCTCTGCCCCCACCCCGCCCCCCGCTCGCACTGTCTCTCTCTCTCTCAAAAATAAATAAGCATTCAAAAAAAATAATAAAAATTAAAAAAGAGACCCAAAGAGAACTTTTAAGGAGAGAAAAAAATCTAAGATGAACACTACACCACATGGGATTAATGACAGATTCGGGGCCGCAGGAGGAAAGATGAGTGAACCTGAAGATGCAGCGACAGAAACCATCCAAAATGAACCACACAGAGGGAAAACAGTCAGATAGATGAAAACGAACGTCAGTGAGCTGTGGGGCAAGTGCAGGAAGCCACACACACACACACACACACACACACACACACACACATCAGTGGGGTCCTTGAAGGAAAAGGGAGGGACACGAGACATATTTGAAGAAGGAAGGCTGAATATCCCCCAATTGAATAAAAACTCCAAACCCACAGATCTAAGAAGCTCAACAAACCCCAATCACAAGGGGGAAAAAAAAAGAAGAAGAAAACGATGCCAACGCACACCATAATAAAACTGCTCAAAATCAGGAGTAGAGAGAAATTCATCCAAACAGCCAGCCACAAAACAAACAGAAGACATGTTTTATACATAGGAGCAAAGACAAGGAAACCAGGAGATTTCGTGCTGGAAACAGTAAAAGCAAGAAGAAAATAGAGCAACATCTTTAAATTACTTCAAGACTTCAAAAAAAAAAAACCCGTCAAACTAGAATGCCACACGTAGCAAAGATAGCTTTCGGAAATGAAGGCAAAATAGAGACTTTTCCAAAAAAGTTTATTTATTTATTTATTTGGAGAGAGAGAGAGAGAAAGAGAGAGCGAGCACAAGTGGGGAAGGGGCAGAGAAAGAGAGACAGAGAGGGAGAGAGAGAATCCCAAGCAGGCTCTGTGCCACCAGTGCACAGCCTGATGTGGGGCTCGATCTCATGAACCGTGAGACCATGACCTGAGCCAAAGTCCAATGATTAACCCACTGAGCCACCCAGGTGCCCCCTGAATAAAGACTTTTTTAGATACACAAAAGCTGGAAAAATCCATTACTAGCAAACCTACACCACAAGAAATGTGAAAGGATTTACATTGATCTAGGTCTTTCTGGAAAATGATACCTGATGGAAACATGGGTCTACACAGAGGGATGCAGAGCCGTGAAACAAGGAACTACGTGGGTAAAAATATAAGACTTTGTATTACTGAAATCTCTCTAAAAATAACTGGCTGTTCGAACGAAAATAATAACAAGGCATTCGGGGGTTTATAACATATGGAAAATAAGATGCATAACGATAATAATATAAGGGCCAGGGGGAGAGACAGAGGTGCACTAATTCTGCACGCAAAGTGTTATCCAATTACTTGAAGGTTCGACTGTGGTGAGTTAAAGATGCGTCGTTAAAAACCCATGGGGCGCCTGGGTGGCTCAGTCGGTTGAGCGTCCGACTTCAGCTCAGGTCACGATCTCGCGGTCGGTGAGTTCAAGCCCCGAGTTGGGCTCTGGGCTGACGGCTCGGAGCCTGGAGCCTGTTTCCGATTCTGTGTCTCCCTCTCTCTGACCCTCCCCCGTTCATGCTCTGTCTCTCTCTGTCCCAAAAATAAATAAACGTTAAAAAACAACAACAACAACAACGACAAAACCCTAAAGCCACTACCAATGTAATAATGAGTTACAGCCAATAAGCCAACAAAGGAGATAAAACAGAATCCTAAAATTTACTACTCCAATAATCTAAAATGAGGCAGGAAAAGCAGAAAGGGGAAACAAAGATCAGGTGAGACATTCAGGAAACAAACAGCGAGATAATGGACTTGAAGCTAACCGTCTCGACAATCACGTTCAATGTGAATGGTCTAAACACCCTAACTAAAATACCGAATGTTAAAAAAAAAAAAAAAAAAAAAAAGCATACAATGGAATATTACTCAACCATAAAGAATGAAATCTTGCCATTTGCAACATGGGTGGAGCTAGAGAGTATAATGCTAAGTGAAATAAGTCGGAGAAAGACAAATACCACATGATTTCACTCACACATGGAATTTAAAAACAGTTGAAAAACAAACAAAAAAAAGAGCAAAAGAGACAAGTAAAAAAAACAGATTCTTTTTTTAAGTGTGTATTTATTTATTTTGGGGGGGCGGAGGGGCAGAGAGAAAAGAGAGAGAGAATCCCGAGCAGGCTTTGCACTGTCAGTGCAGAGCCCAAGACAGGGCTCGAACTCAAACTGTGAGATCATGACCTGAGCTGAAACCAGGAGGTGGACGCCTAACCGACTGAGCCAACCAGGCGCCCCCAGGAAACAGATTCTTAACTACAGAGGACAAACTGGTGGTTACCAGGGGGGAATATGGGGGGGGGGGGAGGGATGAAACAGGTGAAAGGGATTAAGAGTATACTTATCTTTTTTTATTTTAATTTTTAAATTTGTTTTGGTGTTTGCTTATTTTTGAGAGAGAGAGAGAGAGCGAGCAGGGGAGGCGCAGAGAGAGAAGGAGACACAGAATCCGAAGCAGGCTCCAGGCTCTGAGCCATCCGCACAGAGCCCCATGAACCACAAGATCGTGACCTGAGCCGGAGTCGGATGTCAGATCCAATATGCCACCCAGGCGACCCAAGAGTACACTTATCTTGATGAGCACTGAGCAAAGTACAGAATTGCTGAATCATTATATTGGACACCTGAAACTAATGTAACACTTCATTAATTAGACTTCAATTAAAACAAATTAAAAAAAGCAACATCCAACGCATGCTACTTATAAGGACACGCCGTAAATGTGAAAACACAAATATGTTAAAAGTAAGAGGTTGAAAAAAGATATACCACGCAAACACCCATCGCCTTCTGAGAAAGCTGGAATGGTTGGCTATACTGATATCAGAAAAACAGATTTCAGAGCAAAAAAATAATAGGGATACAGGAAATCACTTCATGGTGATAAAAAGGTCCATTTAATGAAGGAAACATAAGAATCCTCAGTGTTTATGCAGCTAAATCAGAGCTTCAAAATACATGAAGCAAGACCTGATAGAACTACAGGGAAAAATAGATCCACAGTTACTGGCAAGTATCTTACCATCCCATTCTCAATAACTGCTAGAGCGCGTAGACAATAAAGGTATGGAAAACCCAAACCATACGATCAACCGTCTTGAACCGGTATTTATTTGTTTATAATGTTTGTTAATGCTTATTTTTGAGAGCAAGAGACAGAATGTGAGCGGGGGAGGGGCAGAGACAGAAGGAGACACAGAATCGGAAGCAGGTTCCAGGCTCTGAGCGGTCAGCACAGAGCCCGACCCGGGACTCGAACCCACGGCCCGTGAGGTCATGGCCTGAGCTGAAGTCAGACACGCTTAACCGACTGCGCCACCCAGGCGCCCCTGTGTGCTTTTTTTTTTTTTTTTTTTTTTTGAGAGAGAGAAAACAAGAACAATAGCAAGCAGGGGAGGGGCAGAGAAAGGAGGAGACAGAATCTGAAGCAGGCTCCACATTGTCAGCACAGAGCCCAACACGGGGCTTGAATTCACAAACCATGAGATCATCACCTGAGCCGAAGTCGGGATGCTTAACCGACCGAGCCACCCAGACGCCCCACGAGCGTGGCTTTTCATATTAGAAACTGTTTATGATACAAGCACAGTGTCACCCCCAAGGGGCCCTTTGGCTCTAGCCCGGCTCAGCTACGCGAGGCGGGGCCTTGTCTACACCGGCGCGCCCACATTCACCTTACCGTCTTGTGGATCAAGTAAAAGTCCTTCTTGTGGGTGCAGAACGCCTTCTTGAAAAGCCTCTTCTCCACGGGGGTCCAGATGTCTGAACCTATTGGAGAAATAGCCAAGACGGGAAGGACATGGCTGAAGGGCAGACCCCCCTCCTTTTTACAGCCGCCATTACCAAGCACAGTTATGCGTCGAGGCTTCTGCTAAGCCCCTTCCTTGCTTAATCTCATACAACTCTCACAAAAGCCTTAGCAGGTAGGGACCATTACGATCTCCTCCTTACAGATGCAGCAACTGAAGCTTCGGTTGGTTGGGAGACTCGCCGAGGCCGGGGCCCCGGCCTGCCTGACTCCAGGGCCGGCGTGCTCACCGCTGCGCCCCAGCCTGCCTCCACCTCTCCCTGGTGGCCGAACAGAGTGTGCGAGGGAACCCTGGGAAAGGGGGAGGGTGGGGTGCAACCAGCAGAAAACCCACCCACGGAGTCACTCCCCGAGAGGACAGGCCCTTCTGGAAAGGCAGGTGAAGGCCCCAAGAGAACTTGCTGTTGGGAACTGACTGTTCACAAGGTCCCGGCCAGGCAAAAACCACACCCGCCGCCTTGTTCCAGTCACCTGTATAGCGGTAGTCGGCCAGTGGGTGAGTCTGCGGCTTCTGGGGTCCTCTGAGTAAGAGGGTCTCCAGGGCAACCTGAAACAAGAGGAGCGTGGCAGGCGATTTTTTCTTTCATGCATTCGAAAAACACTTAGGGGCCACCTGGGTGGCTCAGCCGGTTAAGCGTCCAACTTCGGCTGCGGTCATCGTCTCGCGGTTCAGGAGTTCGAGCCCCGCGTCGGGCTCTGTGCTGGCAGCTCGGGGCCTGGAGCCTGCTTCCGATTCTGTGTCTCCTTCTCTCTCTGCCCCTCCCCTTGCTCATGCTCTGTCTGTCTCTCTCTCAAAAATAAACAAACGGTAAAAAATTAAAAAAAGCAAACACTTCGTGCCCTCCCTCAGACCTTCTCCGGCCCTACTGCTCGGAGCGTGCGTGCTCCACAGACTGGCCACCACCCGTGAACCATTTGCGGATGCGGGGACTGCATCGCTAAGCATACTGGTGAGTGCGGCTGACAGATTTCTTGTGGCAACATTTTCCTGATGTGGGAAACGGTGTGGGGATTTATTCTGGCGTGAGCGCCTTCCTTCATCGAGGACCCGCATTTGGAATCGCACTGCCCTCGACCACTACCCCCCTTCATGTTCTTCATAGCGCTAACCACCAACAATTTTTTAAAAACTTATTTCCTATTTTAGGGGCGCCTGGGTGGCTCAGTCGGTTGAGTGTCCGACTTGCGCTCAGGTCCTAAATCTCAGTTCCTGAGTTCAAGCCCCGCATCGGGCTCTCTGCTGTCAGCACGGAGCCTGCTTCGGATCCCCTGTCTCCCTCTCTCTCTGCCCCTTCCCTGCTCACGTTCTCTCATAGGTAAATAAAACATTAAAAAAAAAATAAAAATATATTTCCTGTTTCGACTCTTCTAAAACGTAAGCCTGCAAATAGAAGGATTTTGTCCTGCTCACCAGAGTAACCCCCATCAGGTCCAGCCACGTAATCTGGGAAACCCAGTGCAAAATAAAAACACCGACCCCTGCTCAAAAATTATCTTAATTTTCATTAAGAATTTCAAGATGGTGGCAGCAGCATGAAACCAAGACCGGGGCCCCCGAGCCGGCCCTGGACCCCGTGCCACGACATTACCAAGTGCTTGAGACAACTCTTATCAATATGTGTTGACTCTGCCGAGCACCTCCTACGTGCCAGCTGCTGCCTCTGAGCTTGAGAAAAAGCCATGACTGTGGCACCAGACTCTTGGCGACCTAGCTCGAGTGATGACACTTTTCCTCTCTCGTTACTCAGAGTTGGTTTCTTTTCTAAATGTCAAGAATGTGAGGAGGGTCCTTGGAGTAGGCAGAGGCATTTCTGTTGCATCAGGGGTTTTCACATGTGGGTTTTTAATCGAGGAGATAGAGCTCGGTAAATAAACCCAATCAGGGGCGCTTGGGTAGCTCAGTCGGTTGAGCATCCGACTTCGGCTCAGGTCATGATGTCGCGGTCTGTGGGTTCAAGCCCCGCATCGGGCTCTGTGCCGACAGCTTGGAGCCTGGAGCCTGCTTCGGATTCTGCATTTCACTCTCTCTCTGCCCCTCCCCTGTTTGCACTCGGTCTCTCAAAAAATAAAATAAGAAATGTAAAAATAAATACATAAACCCAATCAGTGCAGGACCCGAGATGGGTGCACTGGGCTGTGGCTCCCCAGTGCCCCTGAGCTGTCTCCAAGGGACACCGGCACTGTTGTTGCTCCCGAGAGACAACTGGTTCACTGAGCCCGTATCTGCAGCTCACAAGCACCACACCGATCCCAAAGCCACGGGAGAAGGACGCTTGGCCTTCCTTCACTCTCCATGGGCCGCACACCCCGGAGCAGACAGCACGATGCGCGCACCTGCAGCCTGCGGCCCCGGAAGAGCGGGGAGCTCCCCCGGACTCCCCTTCGCCCTGCCCCTGCCTCCACCTCACCTGAACGCTGCCCTGGGCTTCGTGCAGGCAGTGCAGGGCGAGCTCCAGATTGGTGCCCCCTCCCGGCATCACGCTGGAGCAGGCCACGTTGCAGAGCTCGGTCACTGTTTCCAGCCAGCGGTCCCAGCGGAGGGTGAGAGAGAAGAGACACGCGGAGTCAGCAAGTGCCAGGGCGGAGACTTCCCTGATGGCACCGAGAGGGGCTCCTTGAAAGCGGGATGAGGGAAGGGAGGCACGAGCACTCGCTCTGAACGGCCTGGCCCGAATCGTGTGAGAAGGGAGGTGGGTGCAGGAGACGACAGCTCAGGAGAAGCAAGAGTGCGCCAAGCATGATCCCGTGCTTCTTGGCCAAGGTGAGAACTGGGGGGGAGAAATCCTCAGACGGCGGGGGGTGGGGGGGGCAGGGCCCTTGGGAATTCGGCTGCAGAGTCTCAGCCACCTCTGTCCTGCGTTTCCGGGTTGGTCATCACATCTCCCCACGGCTTCCAGACCAGAGAAGCTACGTGCTCATCCATTCCGGCCAGCGACCTCTCCTGGAGCTCTGGGATCTCAGCCTGAAACCGGCTTCCTATGTTGATGTGTCTGAAATGAGGCCACGCACACAGACGCGCGAGGCGTACACGCGTGACCAAGACGGGAAACGCAGCAGAGATGCGCGGCGCGCCCTGCTCTCGGGCCACAGCCCTGCCCTGGGGAAACCCTCTGCCATCTGTCGCGTGTGTTGAGTGTCCCGACATCCCCGACAGACACGTGCGGGCATCCCAGAAACCTCTCCAGGGATACTTCCTTCCTTTCTCTGACTTGTCTTATTGCCATATCTCTGGCTTCCGGTGTCTCTTTGGGTCTAGGATAGGGGAGGTATATGCTGATACCTGGCCTGCGTCTACATCCATGGCCATATTTATCTAGCCATGTGCCACAGACAGTCAAGGGTCTTCGCTGGACCATCACCAATTCCACCCAGAACTCCAGGGTCCTAGACATTCTGTCCCCCTGACCCGGCTATGGTACATCTGGACAGAAGGAATATTGGGGGGAGCTTCCCACATCCACCCACAGAAACGCATCCCTTCTCTTTTAGGGAGACTCTGGAGCTAGACAGGATCCCCTATGATGCTTTTCCTTGGGAAAAACAGACACTGGCTCACAAGGAGGGTAAAAGTACCCCCACTTTGGAAGGACCCACCCTCCGGTGCCAGGTCTGTTCCAACTCACGGTTCAATGCTGATCTTGGCGTCATCCTTTACCATGCAGACGCCGAAAGAGCCATCCACTTGATCTAGAAAACACACAACAAAAAGCCTCAAGAAGGTGGACCACGAGTGATCTGGGGGGGGGGGGGGGGCGCAGGCTCTTCAAGATCGCGTGGTAAGGTGGCTCCTCACGAAATTAAAAATAGAACTACCACATGATCCGGCAATCCCACTTCTGGGTATTTATCCAAAACAGCTGAGATCAGCATCTCAAAAGGAATATCTACGCTCCCACGTTTACTCGACACTACTCACGATAGTGGAAACAACGTAATGCCCACCGACAGAGGAGCGGGTAAGGAAAATGTGGTATTTACATACAACGGAATACCGTTCAACCTGTTTTGGTTTGTTTTTAAGGATCTTTTCAGATGCAACAACACGGATGAGACTTACGGACGTTACGCCAAGTGAAACAAGTCACAGAGAAGGAAATACTGCATGACTCCGCTTCTAGAAGTACCTAAAATCGTCACTTGCACATAATCGGACTGGCGTGGTAGTTGCCAGGGGCTGGGGGTCCTGGGAAGTGGGTACTGAGAACTCAGTGAGCATTAGGTCTCAGTAAAGCCAGATGAATAAGCTCCAGGTCTCTCACGCTACTCTCCTGTTAACTGTTTTTATCACAATAAAACATAGTTTTTTTTTTAATTTTTTTTAACGTTTTTTTAATTTATTTTTGAGACAGAGAGAGACAGAGCATGAATGGGGGAGGGGCAGAGAGAGAGGGAGACACAGAATCGGAAGCAGGCTCCAGGCTCCGAGCCGTCAGCCCAGAGCCTGACGCGGGGCTCGAACTCACGGACCGCGAGATCGTGACCTGAGCTGAAGTCGGCCGCCTAACCGACTGAGCCACCCAGGCGCCCCAAACATAGTTTTTTTAAAGTACGCTTCACATCCAGCGTGGAGTCCAACGTGGGACCCAAACTCATGACCCCAAGTTCAAGCCCCGAGTTGAGATCAAGAGTCAGATGCTTAACTGACTGAGCCACCCAGGTGCCCCCACAATCAAACACAATTTTAAAAAAGATCGCACGAAGGGGCATTGGACTTCCAAAAAGCAGAGTAAGGGACTCAGCAGAACAATAAATTCACCGATAAAAATTATTTTAAAGAACAGTAAGTGAAAGTCCCTGGAAGCTGTCCTAAAGGCATACAGCATTTTACAAAATACCCATTCAAGAAAGCGACTAAATATTGGTAAGAACAGCGAGAGTCTGTGGCATCCGCCCATCACTTACCCACCCACCCCCGCCAGCTCTGTGTAACAGGAGCTCTGCCCAGAGTGCCCTACTCCAGGCAGGTGCAGCCAAGGAGACAGGTTTCCTCTGCCCACAGTTCCCATGCTTAAATAACTAAAGGAAGGTATGATAAAGATTTCTAACAAAGACAGGATACCATTAAGAGACAGAATATATAAGAAAGGACCAAATGGAAATCCTGGGGTTAAAAAAGTACGATAGGGGCACCTGGGTGGCTCAGTCGGTCGAGGGTCCGACTTGTGCTCAGGTCATGATCTCGCAGTTCATGAATTCGAGCCCCACATCCGGCTCGCGGCTGTTAGCCTGTCAGCACAGAGCCCACTTCAGATCCTCTGTCCCCCTCTCTCTGCCCCTCCCCCACTCGCACTCTCTCAAAAAAATATTAAAAAAATAAAAAAATACAATAACCAAAATGAGGTCAACGGTAAATTTGCACTGGCAGAAGAAATGATCAGCAAACTCCAAGATCAATGGAAATTATGTAATCTGAAGAACAGAGAGAAAAAAAGAATGGAGGAAAATGGAGTGAGCCTCAGAGAAATGTGGGACATCATTAAACGCAGCAAAATACTCGTAATGAGAGTACCAGAAAAAGAGGAGGAGGGGCAGAAAAACACGAATCATGGCTTTGATGCAACAGCTGAAAACTTCCCACATTTGGTAATAAGGAAAGGAAAAGAAAGGAAAGGAAAGGAAAGGAAAGGAAAGGAAAGGAAAGGAAAGGAAAGGAAAAAGATCTAGAAATCCAAGAAACTACAAACTCTAAATAGAATAAACACAAAGAGATGTACATCCAGACACATCTTCGGCAAAATGTTGAAAGCCAAAGATAAAGAGATCTTGAAAGGACAAAGAGGAAACCAACTTATTCCGTGCAAGAACACCCCAGTCAGATTAACGGCAGACTTCTCGTCAGAAACAATGGCAGTCAGGAGGCAGTGGGATAACATACCCAAACTGCTGGAAGTAAAAAAACTATCAACCAAGAATCACATCCAGCAAGCTCCTTTTCAAAAATAAAGGTGAAAAAAAGTGACTCTCAGACAAATAAAAATTGTGAAGATTTGTCGCAAGACCTGTCTTACGAGAAACGGTAAAGGTGGAATATCACTCAGTCATAAAAAGGAACAGAATACTGACATAAACTGCAACCGAGGCGAAGCCTGAAAACATCACGCTAAGGGAAAGGAGGTGGTCACGAAAGACCACATATGATAGGATTCCACATACGTGTAATGTCCAGATTATACTAGCAGTTACCTGGGGGGGGGGTATACCTGGGGTTGGGGGGCAGGGACAGGAGTGGCTGCTAATGAGTGCGGGGCTTCTTTCGTGGGTGATGACAACGCCTGAAAGTTGATGGTGGTAATGGATGCAGTTCTGTGAACAGAACTAAAACCACCGCTGGGAAGGCAAATTGGTGCAGCCACTCTGGAAAACAGTACGGAGCTTCCTCAAAAAATTAAAAATATATCTACCTTACGACCCAGCCATTGCACTACTAGGCATTTATCCATGGGATACAGGGGTGCCGTTTCGAAGGGACACACGCAGCCCCATGTTTATAGCAGCGCTATCCACAATAGCCAAGTCTGGAAAGAGCCCAAACGTCTGTCGACGGATGAACGGATAAAGAAGATGTGGTCTATATATACAGTGGAGTATTACTTGGCAATCAGAAAGAATGAAATCTTGCCATTTGCAACTACGTGGATGGAACTGGAGGGTATTATGCTATGTGAGATTAGTTGGTCAGAGAAAGACAAATATCATATGACCTCACTCACATGAGGACTTTAAGAGACAAAACAGATGAACATAAGGGAAGGGAAGCAAAGATAATATAAAAACAGGGAGGGGGACCAAACAGAAGAGACTCATAAATATGGAGAACAAACAGAGGGTTACTGGAGGGGGTGTGGGAGGGGGGATGGGCTAAATGGGGAAGGGGCGCTAAGGAATCTACTCCTGAAATCATTGTTGCCCTGTATGCTAACTAATTTGGATGTAAATTAAAAAAAATAAAATTAAATAAAAAAACCTCACTGCATCACATGCTTTAAAGGGATAAACCGTATGTAAATTATATCTCCATAACGATAATAAACACCAAAGAAAGTTCTTTAGACTGAAAGCAAATGACACCAGATAGTAATGTCAATCACAACAAAAAAACAAAGGGTGCTGATAAAGGTAATAATATGGGTAATTATATAAGTATAATCACGTATTTCTTCTCTTAATTGACTTAAAAAGCAATGACATAAAACGATATGTATTGTGGGCCTATAGTATAGAAAAATGCACTATATGTGACAATAATAGGACAAAGGAGTTGCATTGGAAAAAAGAAATAATACCCAGACGGTAACCTGAATCCACAGGAATAAATGAAGTTATTTGTAATGGTAAATAAGAAGGTTGATATAACAAACTCTATAAATAATGCCTGTTTTCCTCTATTATCTTTTTTCACGTAACAAAATTATATAAAGTGATAATGATGAAAATATATTTCTGGGTTTCTTTTTTCCTAATGTTTATTTTGAGAGAGCATGTGAGCATGAGTGAGGGAGGGACAGAGAAAGAGAAAGAGAGAGAGAGAGAGAGAGAGAGAGAGAGAGAGAGAGAATCCCCAGCAGGCTCCATGCCACCAGTGCAGAACCCAACGTGGGGCTTGAACTCATGAACCATGAGATCATGACCTGAGATGAAACCAAGTCGGACACTTAACCGACTGAGCCACCCAGGCACCCCTATTTTCTGGGTTTCTCATATATAGATAGATACATATAATACATACACGTGAAATATATGTGTGTGTGTATATATATATATATATATATATATACACACACACACATATATATACGTGTATGTGTATACACAAAACAATAATAGCAAAAGGGTTAAAAGGAACGGAACTAGATAGCAATGTTTCTATATTTTATTAATATATTAATAAATTATTACACAACTAAACACACTCTGACAGATTAAGATGTATGTTTTAAATCCTAGAGCAACTCCTAAAAAATGACTAAGAAAAAGTGAAAAATTAATTAAAGGAATTGACAGGTTATACAAGAAAATATTCACCTAGTACAAAAGAAAGCAGATAAGGAACAGAAGGAGAAAATGATATGAGACAAATAGGAAATAAAAAGCAAAATGGCATATGCAAATCCAACCGTATCAATATAACATTAAATGAGAACGCTTAAACAAACCAAACAAAAGGTAGTTTGACAGACTGGATTAAAAAAAATACATCATCCAACCAATGCTGTCTGTAGGAGACACGCTTTATTTTCAAAGACACAAACTGGCTGAAAGTAAAAGAACAGGAAGGAATATGCCAAGCAAACAACAACCATAAAAGAGATGGAATGGCTACACTAATGTCAGGCAAATTAGACTTTAAAAGAAAAAATATTACTAGAGATAATGATAACATTATCACAACGATGGTAAATGATATCGTAACAAAAGTTCAAGCCATCAGGAAAATATGGCAATTATATAAACATAAATGCACCTAAAAACAGAGTCCATAAATACAGAAAGCAACAATTGACAGAACTGAAGGATAAAATAGACAATTAAAAAATAATACTTGGAGATTTCAATGCTTTCAATAATGGATAGGACAACTGGGCACAAGATAACAGGAAGTAGAATACTTAGAGTAACTAGACATTGCAGACATCTACAATGCATTCCACCCGCCATCAAGAGAATATACTCTTCTTAAGTACACATGGAACATTCTCCAGGAGAGAACACATTCTAGCCCATAAAAACGCTTCAAAAAACTTAAAAGCACTGAATACAAAATATGTTGTCTGATCACAACAGAGTTAAATTCAAAATCAGTTTAAAACAGGCAATTTGGAAAATTCACAAATACGTGGAAATTAACCAATGCACGCCTTAATCAGTGTTATCAAAAAAAATTAATAAAAGAAAAACTAGAAAACACTTTTGAGATACATGAAAATCAGAATAAAACATACTAAAACTTATGAAATGTACCTACAACAGTGCTCTGAGAGAAGTTTATAGCTATAAATGTCTGTATTAAAAAAGAAGAAAAATCTCAAAACATTTACGGTCAATTGGTTTTCCACAGGGTGCCATGCTAATTCAACAGGAAAAGAATAGTCTTTTCAACAAATGGTGTTAGAACAAGTGATACCCAAATGCAAAAGAATGAATTTGGACTTCCACCTTATACGATATATAAAAGTTAACTTAAAATGGGTCACAAACAAATTTAAGACTTAAAATAATAAAACTCACAAGAAAACACAGAAGTAAATCTTTGTGACCTTTGGTTAGGCAAAACCTTAGCTACAACATCAAAAGCACAAGGGACAAAGAACAAATTGGACTTCATCAAAATTTACAACTTTAGTACTGCAAACAAGACCACAAATAAAAAGACAGCACACAATAGGAGAGAATTTGCAAACTGTATATCTGATAGAGGGGTTAATTCCAGAATACAGAAGAAACTTTTACGAGTCAGTAATAAAAAGATAATAACGCAGTTCAAAAACTGGGCAAAGGATCTGAAAAGATTACAAATGGACAGTAAGCACATGGAAAGATGCTCAGTCTCATTGGCCATCAGGGAAATGCAGATCAAAACCACTTTACACACACACTAGGATGGTTATGTAAGAAAAAAAAGGTTGCAAGTGTTGACAAGGATGTGGAGAAACCGGAACTTTCATACAATGCTGGCGGAAATTTAAAATGGTTCTGTCATTTTGGAAAACAGTCCAGTAGCTCCTTAAATGGTTACACGTAGAGCTAACTCTATGACCCACAACTGCACTCCTAGGCATACACCCAAGAGAGATGAAAACACAGGTCCAACAATAACCTGTACATGAATGTTCATGAGCAACGTTATTCACAGAAGCCAAAAGACAGAAACAACCCAAGCGCCCGTCAACTGACGAATGGATAAATAAAATGGAGTGTGTCCAGACAATGGGATTATTTGGCCATAAAAAGGGATGAAGCACTGATACGTATGATAACATGGGTGCACATGGATGCCAAGTGAATGAACTAGACACAGAATGTCACCTACTGTATGATTCCAATTACACAAAATATCCGGACCGGGCAGATCCGTAGAGAGAAAAAGTAGGTTAGCGGTTGCTCAGGGCTGGGGAGGTGGGGGCTATCGGGGGCGGGGGGTGACTGCATGGATACGGTGCTTCTGGGGGTGTTAAAAAACCCTCTAAAATTTAGATCGTGTGATGGGCACACAACCCTGTGAATAAACTAAAAAAGACCGTATACTCTAAATGGGTCATTCGTATGGTACGCGAATTAGATCTCAGTTAAAACTGTCAAAAATCACTCAAAGGGCAGGCAGAATGGTGGTCAGGCTAAACGGACTCTCTATTTTCTTTCTGGCTGTAAAATTCTAAGCACCTAGAAGGCTGCTGGTCCCAGATGGTCCCGGGACGCTTCCGGACAGCAATGGGACTCGCAGACCAGACACGGCCACAGGCCGGAGAGAATCTCTGGACGAAATGCGACAAGAGAAGAGGGTCTGGCCCGCAGCAGGCCCGCCGCGCGCTGAGCAGAGATCACGGCGCCCAGCCTCACTCACCAAGCATGCTGCTGATGAGTTTGTCGGGCCCGGCGTGAGCAGAGGTGGAGCAGAGGGTGTTGAAATAGAGCCCAGAGCCCTCCCGGATGGGGCTGAGCATCGGGGGCGGCGTATACGGAGAGCACTGGAATAGTCCCTTCAGGAGGCGGTCCACCAGGAACACCGGAGACCGCAGGCAGCTCTGGTGGCATCCTCCCAGGCCCGGCTCTCCGGGCGACGGCGACGAGGGTGGAGGAGGCACGAACAAGGCCTTGGGCTGGGGGCGCTTCTTCCGCTTCCTGTGTTGGCTGCTCTCCTTGCTGTCTCTGTCTTCCCCGTCTTTCTCTTGTCCCTGGGGAAGAGGAGAGCTCACAATCACAAGGGCTCACACGAGGCCACCTGCTGCACAGCTCCGTCTTCGGGAGGGCGGGAGATGGACGAGAATATGGCGGGAGATGGGAGAGGGGAGTATGACCCGTGACCCTGAGCCCCCAGAAAAGGGAGGCGAGCAGGGCCACCACGCCCGAGCCAGGGCCCAGATCCTAACCGAGCCTGGAGCCCTCAAGGAGGGGCCCCGACTCAGAGGAATTTGGAACCAGGTGAGGCCAGCTCCAGTTGTTCCAATGCCTGGCTCTTACAGTGGGGGCCTGGGGGGGGGGGGCGGAGACAGTGCAACGGCACGACAAAGTGACAAAATGGCAGTGGCAACGGCTCCCGGGGGATGAGCAGTGGCATCCACGCACCTCGGCCCTGAGCCCGGCAGGGACTTCTCCAGTGGGCCTCCAGGTCAGGCTGAAGACACGGGTCACCCGGACTTGCGATGCTCTCTCCCACCTTCCACACTCTCCCCTCCCCTCTGCCAGTCTTCTGCCCCCTCCCCGCCGGAGCTCAGCTCCAACACCCCGTGACCTCCTCAGCAGGAGTCTCTGGTGCCCCCTCAGGACGCCCTCAGCTCCCTTTGCTCCTCACCCACCCCCCAGCCCAGCCCACTGCGGGTCGTCACTGTCCGGGGACAGCCCTGCTCCTTCACCAGGCTGGGAGCCTGTCCTGGTCACCACAGTCTGCAGCCGTGCCGGCGCGGGCTGGCACAGAGGAGGCTCGGGGGATGTGCACGGCCGAACGACCGTGCAAAGCGAGCTCTCCTCGACTCAGGTTTCTCTTGACGTTTGGTTCGGGCTTTCCCCGCGGCCCCCGCCGGCAAGGGGGGAAGCAGCGGGAAGGAAGCGGGCGGACTGACCGGCACCCACCTTGGCGGTGCTCCCGGCGGGTCGGTTCACTGGAGCTGCGGGCAGCGACGCAGGGACCGCCAAAGGGGCCGCGGCGGGGCTGTCCGGGGACTTCTCGGCTCCTGGGGGACTCTGCCCGTCGCCCTCCCGCCTCGGCACCTGTCTCAGTGGTTGGCAAAACTCCGCGCCAAACTCCTGGATGCGATACATGGCTCTTTAAGACGAACGGTCGGCAGGAGTGAACGGGCAGCTCGGCCCGGCTCCTGCCCTCCCCCTGTGCCCAGACTCCACTCGGGTGCATCTCCATCCCGGAGTAGATGACATCCAGTGGCCCGCGACCGAGCGCCCGCCCGAAACCCCGAAGGCACGGTGCGCGCCCTTCACCTGCTGCTCCTGCTGCCCTCGAGGTGACGGCCACTGGTCGCTGTGGAAACACATGTGGCTGCTCAGCCCCTTCTCTGTATAAAACGTCTGGCTGCAGTTCTTGCAGACGTAAGCGCCCCTTGGCTCTGCCCAGTCTGCAGGGCCCCCGTTTTGCTGGCTACTGTGGGGAAACATGGCAGGACGGAAGAACGCGAGAACGGGGCTCCGTCCCCATCGTTAATGTTTTTCTTTTTTTTTGGTTTTAAATCTGATCCACCGGTGCAACTCTCGATGAACCCTAAGAACTGGAGAGAGGACACCACACCGCAGCGCCTCACGGCCGGGTGTGTACCTCTTCGGGACTGACGCTTCCAGAACTGGGTGACCCGGGGCCAGCACACAAAGGCCACCAGAGGAATCTGAGGGGCTGAGCGCCCCCCAGGCACGGCGGAGGAGTGGCTTCTGAGCTTACCATCCATCTGCCACGTTCTCCTCCTTCATCGGATGGGGCAGCCGGTAGATATTTCCACCCTGAAGAGGAAAACACATCTGAGCCACCATAGCAGGAAGGAGGCATGGAGACGGGACAGCGGTAAGACTCTTAGAAGAAAGCATGGGGGGGGGGGGCGGGGGGGCGCCTGGCTGGCTCGGTCAGTGGAGCGTGTGGCTCCTGATCTTGGGGTTGTGGGCTCGAGCCCCACACGGGGTGTAGAGATTACTTAATGCTAAAATCTTTTCTTTTTTTTAAAGGAAAGCATAGGTGTGATTCTTTGAGACAGTGGAGGAGGCACACGTCTTGGGGGACACCAAAACGAAAGCCAGCCATCGACACATCAGACTTCATCAAAACTTAGAACGCCCGTGCTTCACAGGACCATCAAGACAGCGAAAAAACCACCCAGAGGATGGGAGAAGTATCACTTCAGGTCACGTACCTGACAAGAGACCCGTACTCATAATGCACGAGGAACTCTTGTACAGCCCGACGACGGAAAGGCGAATGACCCAATTTAAAAACGGATAAAGGGGCTGAAAGACCCTTCACCAAAGGGGATTTACAAGTGGCCAATAAGCACGTGAAAAGGTGCGCAGCATCGTCGGCCACAGGGAGGTGCGCACCAAAGCGTGATGAGAGACCACTTCACGCCCGCCAGCACGGCCACGATTAAAAACAACAACAAACGACAGCAGAGTGTTGGTGAGGACGTGGGGGCGTCGTGGGTGGGGAGGCTGAATGGCGCGGCTGCTTGGGAAAAGTCTGGCAGCTCCTCAGATGGTTAGACACAGTTACCCCTTGACCCAGAAATTCCAAGCGGACCGACGTATCTCCCAAGGGCAGCGAAAACCTACGTTCACCCAGAAACTTGCACACAAATGCTCACGGCAGCACTATTCGCAGTGGCCAGGAAGCGGAAACAACCCGAAGGCCCCTCAGCTGCTGAACGGATAAACACAACGTGACACATCCGTTCAGTGGAGCATTATTCGGCCGTAAAAAGGAATACGGATGCGCCGTAACACCCAAGAACCTTGAAACCTCGTACTGAGCGTAAGAAGTCAGACACAGAAGGCCACGTAGTGTACGAGACGTCCAGAACGGGCAAATCCAGAGAGACACAAGGCAGATTCATACCTGCCAGGGGCCGTGAGGGATAGAGATTGGGGGTGACAACTGAGAGTGTGGGGGATTTGGGGATGATGAAAGGGTTCTGGCAAAGAGTGGTAACGGACGCACAACCTGGAGAATATACTGAAAACTACTGGAAGGTGTACTTTAAAATGGTGAATTGGGGGCGCCTGGGCGGCTCGGTCTGTTGAGCATCTGTCCCTTGATTTCGGCCCAGGTCATGACCTCACGGGTTCATGAGTTCGAGCCCCGCGTCGGGCTCTGTGCTGATGGTGCGGGGCCTGCATGGGATTCTCTCTCTCCCCCTCTCTCTGCCTTCTCCTGCTTTCCCGGCCTCTCCACGCCCAGACCTGGTGGGTGCCACCTGCAAGGACTGACTGTCTGCTCTGCAGGTGCTGGTCGGCGTGGGGACCGTGACTCCCACCAGGGAAGACCCGGCATTAGGCGCAGAAATACTGACGGGGGTGGGAACTCTACCTTTACATCCTCTGAACAATTTAAGGAGGCAAATCCAAAAGGAAGTGAAAGGCAGAAAGGGAGCCAGGAGAGAAAGCCTAGGAAAGAAAGCATCTCGGACAACCCTGAAGACTGAACGGGGGTGGGGGTTGACAGGAGGACCCACAGTCTCTCCGAACCTTCATTTCCGCCTCTGCGCAACTGCGGCTGAGGGCTCCCTGAGACTAAACACAATGGCTGGCCAACCAGTAGACGCAGAAACGAGGAACCAACGAGACTCTCGTCTCAAGCGTGGTCACGCCCCGTGAGGGAGGGCCCAGGTACCTGGATTCTGTTGAAAATCGTCAGCTTGGACTTCGAGTCTTGGGGGGGGTCTGCTAGAGGCCCGGCTGATGAGAAGGAGGCCATGGCTACCTGGCTCGGGGAAGCCGCACAGCACATATCCATTTTCAGCTTCTCCTTCCGGAAGCCGGAGAAGCGCTGGGACCTGGGGTTGCCCGAGAAGAGCCTGTAGCCCCCGCCCCGGGCGCAGGCCTGGCTCTTTTCACCTTTCGCGGCCCCCAGAGCCGCGCCATTCTCCGCCTGGGCCTGCTTCCCTGGGAGCGGGGCTCCGAGGGGCTCATCCCCACCTGACTGGGTCTGCCGTGGGCCCCCCGGGGAGATGATGTCCCCCAGGTCCAAGGTCCCTTTCGTGGATCTCAGCTGCTTGGCCAGAGAGGAGATGTCTGGGTTCCTGGGAGGGTCCAGCGATGACGCTGGGAGGGACGGCGGAGCAGCGGCGGTTTTCAGACCTCCCTTCACCTCCCGCCTGGTGCCGCCTGGGGAGGCTTCTCTGGGGAACGCAGGCGTGGCTTTCCTCCTGCGGGCTGGGGACCCCTCTGGCTCCGGGTTTCCGGGGCCAGCGTGCAGAGAGTCAACAGGGGCTGCCGGCGGCGGGGGCTGCTGCGGCCAGGGCCCCGGCAGCGGCTTCAGGGCGGCCTGCTTGCCCTCGGGCCCGGGGAGCTGTGAGAAGATGCGCTGGGACTTGGCAATCATCTGGAACACCTGCATCTGCTCGTGGCTCACCAGGGACTCCTGGGACTTGAGGAAGAGCTGCCGGAAGAGCGGCGTGGCGTCCGACGGGAGGCCGCTGGGCTTTTGGGCCTCCTGGAGGCCGGGCTCCCCGGGGTTCTGCCACAGGAAGGAGTCACAGTCAAACTTGCTTTTCTTGGAACCCCAGGAGTCGTCTTCCCCGCCAGCATATCTGGGGTCACCCGAGGCCTCCCCGGGAGCCTTCAGGAACGTGGCAGGGTAGGGCGACGACGCGTCCTCCCGACCGGTGCCCACGCCAGGCGAGGGCTCCCCCACGGGGGAGGTGCTGCTGGGCCCAGGGCCAGACTCGCAGCCCTCCCGCGACGGCACCGAAGGGGGCTTGTGGACGACAAACACGTTGTTCCCTTTGCTCTTGGGGCAGCCAGGCAGGTTCCGCAGCCACTGGAAGTTGTGGCTCGACGGCTGGGAGCCTGCGGGGACCGTCTGGCCTCGGAACAGAGGCAGGCGGGCCGGCCGCGGGCCGCCCTCGGGCCAGCCCTGCGGGGCGGGCGGGCGCTGGAGCAGAGGCGTCTCTGGCCCGGCCGGGTCGGTGCCCCCGTTCTCCACCGCTCTCGGGTGGATGGCCGTGAACATGGCGGCGGCAGTCTCCTTCCGTGGGGGACGAGGCTCCTCGGGAACCTCGGTGCCCAGGTTTCCGGGGGCCCCCAGCATGACGGCGGGGGTGCAGGAGGAGGGCCCGGAGGAGGGCGCGTGGGGACGGGCCGCGGTCCTCTCCTCCCCGCCGTCTGGAGGCCCCGCCGGGCCGGGAGAGGGGACCTTCCGGTGGACGATGCTGCTCACGATGCAGCGCAGGAGGTCCCGGTTGGGCAGGAGGGAGCCGGGAGACCGGGCTTCGGGGGGCCCGGGGGCTCGCGGGCCACCGGGGGCCGGCCGGCCGGCGGCCTCGCGGGCGTGAGGGGAGTCCCCGCAGGCTTCCTCCTCCGGGGGGGCCTCCTTCAGGATGCACAGGCCGTGCTGGACCTCGTAGTGGCGCCGCAGCGAGCGGTAGTCACAGTAGCTCTTGCTGCAGCCCTGCTCGATGCACACGAACGGCTTGGTCTTCTGGTGGGTGAGCATGTGCCCGGTCCTGGAGTCACACGGAGACGCGGGTCAGCGGGCGCCCTGGCTGCCCTTCACCACGGGACCCCGAGTGTGTCCCCGGTGGGGGGGGGGGGCAAGGGTGCACGGGAACCCGCGCTCGGCGCCCGGGAGGGAGGCCCCAGGCGGCCACCCCTCCGGACGAAGCGACGGAAGGGGTGCTCCCCTCCCTCACCTGTGAACAAACCCCTTCTCTGAGAGGAAAAAAAACCAAATCAATGAAAGTCAGACTGGAGTTCCCCAAAGTGAGTTCCCAAGGGACAGCGGTCCTCCAGGGCGGCTCCCGGAGGACACGGGCTCAGCTGGCAAGGAAGTTTTGAAAAACCACGATTTGCTCCTTGGAGGTTCGGAGCAGCAAATTTAAAAGCCACGCAGTACGCAGACCGCTTCTTACCCTCCCGTGTCCCTCCAGGCCATCTGCCCACAGAGTCACTTACTCGCACGGCCCCTCTGAGCATCCCTGAGGACCGAAGGTCTGCAGGATACGCTCGAGGAGATGCTAAGCTGGGGGTGACCCTTCCCCCAGAAGTCCAGCCAGAGCTACCTGGAACCCACCCCCAGCGAACAAACGAACAAACAAAATGACAGAGGGCCCATCAGTAAAAAGTTGCTACAAAGCAGCCAAATGTGTCCCCTGTACTTTCCACAAGTATAAATAAATACAAGCACGTGCTGCATTTATAGCACGCTTCTAACCACACTGATGTATCGTAAGCATAAACCGGGGGGGGAGTCCTGCTCCAGGCTCCCGACAGCCCGACCCTGGACAGTCTGATCCACGTGGTACACGGGGCATCTCCGGTCAATGATACCGCCCTTCGCCAAGTGCTGACCCTTGGCCTCCCGCCCAGGGAGGCTGCACAGGAGTCAGGAGACCCAATTTCTAGCCCCAACTGTAGGTAAGGAGCATCAATACAAATGCAAGGGCTTGTCATCACCCTTTGGCAAGTCTCTCTGTTTGAAAAAAAAAAAAAGTCTGTCAGGGGCACCTGGGGGGCTCAGTCAGTTGAGCGTCCGACTTCGGCTCAGGTCACGATCTCACGGTTCTGGGTTCAAGCCCCGCGTCGGGCTCTGTGCTGACAGTTCAGAGCCTGGAGCCTGCTTCGGATTCTGTGTCTCCCTCTCTCTTTCTGCCCCTCCCTCTCTTGTGCTCCGTCTCACTCTCTCTCAAAAATAAATAAAAATTAAAAAAAAAAAGAAAAAAAGTCTCTCTTTCCTGCCTCACTAGCAAGAAAAGCTCATCACTTCCAAAATATTAAGAACAAAGGGAATTCTGGCTAAGTCTTACAATGGGCTTTATTATTATTTTTTTTTAATCAGGAGTTTGTTTTTTTAAAAAAGGAGTTTAAAAAAAGCATTAACGCTCCCCTGCCATATTCTGGAAACAGGCATTTCAGAATCTCTCATTCCCCCGTCATTCTAATGCACGCTCCTCATGAGACACGGATCTGTTCTCCTTGGATGCCCACGAGGGACTCCCAACATTTCTCTATAAAAGTGAGCCCAATTTCCTACATGACAAAATTGCCTTGGGAGTGAGCCGTTACAGGTCTGGAAACCACGAGGGTCCCGTCTGCAAACTGTGGCAGTGATTTCCTCACTGGTGTGACCCTGGGGGCTGGGAAGAGCCACCCGTCCTGGGCGGAGCCGGCCCCGTGTGAGAAGGGGAGGCGCGTCCCTGTGTCCCTGTGCAGGTCGCAGACATCTATCCGGGCAGCAGGAGGGGAAGCCGACCCAGGGCAGGTGTGAAGGCCACCCAGGAGCCCGCCCGCTGCCCCCGCCCCAGCCCCCCGACCACACTCCCACATACAGGTGGTCCTGGCGCTTAAAGGCCTTGCCGCAGATCTTGCAGACGTGTTTCCTCTCCTGGCTGTGCGTCAGGTAGTGCTTGCTAAGGGAGCTGGCGCTGCTGAACACCTTCCCGCAGAGGCTGCAGTCCAGAAGCGGGTTCTGAGGGGAAGTGTGCTGCCGCTTTCCTTTCCTCGCGCTCCCCAAGGCGGCCCTGCCTCCTTCGTCAGCCTCTTTAGGCACCTTAAGAGCTCCTGGCCCCAGGTCTAAACAGAGGGAGAGAGCACAGGTTATAGACATCTGGGGAAATCAAAGAGCAGGGCGAAATCAGCACTCAGTGAGCGTCAGGGCCACGGCGGACTTGGACAGAGGCTCCAGGACCACGCCCTCCAACTTCAGCAGCTTTGCGCGCCGAGAAAACCATGAGAGAGAAAAAAGGGGCCCTGGCAGGCCACCCCTGCAGGATAGCACTCGGTTCCGGCACCACACTCAGAGGGGCGGCGGTGGTCGGAAGCGCTTCTAGGACAAGGTGACCAACACGGGTCGGGCTTCGTGTCTAGGCCATCCACGGCACCCTCGGAAGGACAAGCAGAAAGACATAATCCGAAACCTCAGAGAAGTATAAACGCTTTCTTCCAGTCAATTCCGCTTTGGGGATTTTAAAAGTCATTTTTTTTAATTTTTTTTTTATTTTTTTTTAACGTTTATTTATTTTTGAGACAGAGAGAGACAGAGCATGAAAAGGGGAGGGGCAGAGAGAGAGGGAGACACAGGATCCGAAACAGGCTCCAGGCTCTGAGCGGTCAGTACAGAGCCCGACGCGGGGCTCGAACTCACGGACCGCGAGATCATGACCTGAGCCGAAGTCGGACGCTCAACCGACCAAGCCACCCAGGCGCCCCCGCTTTGGGGATTTTAAAGAAAGAAATATAGGAATGCCTGGGTGGCTCGGTGGTTAAGCATCTGACTTCGGCTCAGGTCATGCCTGCTCTGGGTTAAGCCCCCCTTCTCTCTCTCTCTCCCCGCCTCCCCCCCCCCCCCCGCCTCTCCTGGGATGCTTTCTCTCTGCCCCTCACTCACTCGCGCCCTCTCTTTCTCTCTGTCTCTCTCAAAAAGAAGGAAAGAAAGAAATCTAGATTTGTACAAAGAGGCAGCCACAAAGCAGTTAAGGGCAGCGCTGTCTTTCCTGTTAGAAACAACCTACTATCTGATAAAAGGGCGTGCAAGTGATCGCGTTATGGTCTAAAGGATCTAAGACACAGCATTTAAGGTAAAACTTCTACAGTTTTATAAGTAAATATCTGATGAAGTGACTACTCAGTGTGAAAACAGCAGCCCGTTACAAAACAGAGAAAGACCAATAAATCTGAACAGAAAACCGACAGAGAGAACAGGCCAGACTGGTAGGTTGCGGGCTTTTACTTTCCTCTTCTTGGGCCTCTGAGTGTGCTTCTGTGTTTTCTGCATTCCTTGGGTACAATGATGACAGGTACGTTTGCAACTCATTCGCCTGAGGAGCCGGAGGAGGGACTGGAAACGTTCATGCAGGAGGGGGGCAAGTCGTCAAGTATCCCAAGGGCCGGCGTGTGGGGAGGGAACTCGCTGCCTCTGTCTCGCTCCGACAGACAGAGATAGGTTTGGCTGACTAAAGAGAAGCTGGTTTCAAGTCACTGGAAACGCAGGGGCCGTGGCCGCAAGGACCCCGCGGGCTCCTGCCGTGTCCCGGCTCCCGGAACCCCCTGGCTGGCACTCGTGGACGCTCCACCATCATCTGACTGTGGAAGATTTTCCTGCTGTTCACGCTGGTCTTCAAGATGGCTCAGACCACCTCTGGAGACGGGAGCTTCGAAATCGCCACTTCTCTAGTGTGCTGCGGAGCCGGCACCCCGGGCACCCAACAGCCCAGGGCAGCGGGCCCGCCTGGAGGACCCAGATGGCTGACCGCGGCCGGCCGAGGCGCAGCGTGACAGACACGGCAGGAGGGAGCCTGGACTGGCGTCTCCCAGCTCTGTCCTGCCATAGACCGTTTGTCCCTCAACATGCCTGGTCTCCTCCTCCTCGCGTAAGAAGTTACCGTGACAGGTGTTTGAATGATCCCAACAGTTTAAATGTGGAGTGAGAGGACTCCCGTCAGAAAAGTCCTCCACCTTGCTAAGCTACCTTAAAAATGCTCAGTACGGGGCGCCTGGGTGGCTCAGTCGGTTGAGCATCCGACTCTTGGTTTCGGCTCAGGTCACGGTCTCGTGGTTTGTGGTTCGAGCTCTGCGTCGGGCTCTGGGCTGACAGCGCGGAGCCTGCTTGGGGTTCCGTCTCCCTCTGTCTCTGCCCCACCCCGTTCACTCTCTCTCTCTCAAAATAAATAAATAAGCTGAAAAAATTTTTTAAGTAAAATAAAATAAAAATGCTCATTAAAGCCAACTATTAAACTAGCACTGATTCAAAAACAATCGGCAATGACACTGAAAATCGGGCAGAGTCACCAGCCCCGGGAAGCTGCCCGATCTTCTCAGAAGGTGGTGTAGCCAAGTGGGTTATCAAACGGTGTGTATTCTCTGATGGGCAAACCTACTTGGAGGGGTATGTCCAAAGAATTCACTTAAAAGGAAGCTCCTCATGTAAAAAGCTGTTCCCAGAAACACGAACAGCCTAACAAGCAAGACTGTGGTCAAACATCACGGTGGAGTAAGTCAGGACAAGGGACTACCTTCTCGTGAAAAAGCAAATACGCTCAGTTTGAAAAACCTCAAATAGCCTCGTACACTTCACACACCTGCGCCAAACCATGTTTTTCTGAATGACTTCACTCGGGTTTTTAAAACTCGACGTGTGAGAGCCAGGCTGGGGGATTCTTCCTGCTGTCAATTTTCTCTATTTCCCGTTGAAGAACCGTGTACTATTTTTCTAGCTGAGAAGACAAACACCAGCGTATGCGTTTAGAGCGGCCTGAATTTCAGTCACAGAAGCATAAGGAGTTAGAATTTAACGTTCAGGGGACTCCTTTTTTTCACAAGTAAAAAGAAAAAACTCAAGCTTAAGGAAAATTAGGAAGAGTTGAACTGGAGTGATGACTTGTGACGTATTTTGCAGAGAAGGACACGGCCCCCCTCCCGCTCCCCCCATGAAAATCTGGTGAGAACTCCAGCTCCTCTGCCCAGTGAAATGCACACATATTCGTGCTACCAGTGTTGTTCTGGTAGTTTCTGTGGCCGGGTTGAGAACCCTCCTTACCGGGCCCCCACCCCCACCCCAGGCGTGGCCCAATGCCCTCAACGAGGTACACGTCTCAGGATTCTGGGATTTGCCCTCTGGCCTTCCGACGTGGTGACGAGGCGGGCCCTTTGTCTGCTGCATCTTGTGTGGAGAGGAGGGGGGGCTTCACAAGTTTTTCATTTTACCAACTCTTCGGGATATTTCTTGCAATGCTTATCCCGACTGACATGAACCCCTGTTCTGCAGGGCCATCTCAGAGGGGCCTTCTATGCATGAGGTGTGATGATAAATATCAAAGGCCGCCGGGGCGCCTGGATGCCTCAGTCGGTCGAGCGTCCGACTTCCGCTCAGGTCATGATCTCCCGGACTGTGAGTTCGAGCCCCGTGTCGGGCTCTGTGCTGACAGCTCTGAGCCTGGAGCCTGCTTCCGATTCTGTGTCTCCCTCTCTCTCTGCCCCTCCCCCGCACGCGCGCGCTCTCTCTCTCTCTCTCTCTCTCTGTCAAAAATAAACAGTAAAAAAATTTTTTTTTCTAAATATCAAAGACTGTTAGCTCAGACAGCTAGCTCATCTAAGCGAGTTACCCAAGAACCCTTGAAAAGAATTAACAAACACCAAGTTTATCTTGTAGTGGAAGCCTCAAGGCAAGTCAAAAAGCCAAAAGAGGGGCGCCTGGGTGGCGCAGTCGGTTAAGCGTCCGACTTCAGCCAGGTCACGATCTCGCGGTCCGTGGGTTCGTGCCCCGCGTCGGGCTCTGGGCTGATGGCTCGGAGCCTGGAGCCTGTTTCCGATTCTGTGTCTCCTTCTCTCTCTGCCCCTCCCCTGTTCATGCTCTGTCTCTCTCTGTCCCAAAAATAAATAAACGGAAAAAAAAAAACCAAAAAAAACAAAACAAAACAAAACAAAAAAGCCAAAAGAAAATTGCACCACGGCTTCTAACTGTTCCATCGGTTACCCTTTCACTCCCCCCCCCCCGCCCCCCGCAGAAGAGAGAGACTTGGAACTGCATCAGTGGGCTGCCTGGGATGAATTCGACCGATATTGATAAAAATAACAATGATCTGTCCCACGCTCTGCAGCCTATGCGATGCTTTTGCATTCATTTCCTCCCTTGCGTCTTAGTGCTGTTAGTCTGGCGGGGGGGTGGGGAGCAGAGCGGGCCTTCTGCTGCCCTCCCGCTTCACGGATGAAGACACTGAGGCTGGGGAAGGTTAGACAACCAAGTGGTGGGCGGACAGGATCCCAGGTCATCCTGGGAACGTGAAAAGCGCCCCCCAGATGTAATGGGTGGGAAAGTGTCCCGTAAACTCAGATGTCTGCCCACACCACACACAAGATTAGGACATCCACGAACAGCCAAGTTTCTCGACATTATTCCTCAGGATCAGCGTTCGGTTTCCTTGACTAGGAAGTTGGGAACAATTCCCAAGTTAAAGAAAAAAAAGTGATTGTCCCCTGTTCACTATTCACCCGTGGAAGATAAAAGTTTTCTTATCTAATCCGTGCAGAATCAACCCTGAGCTGGCCACAGGAACTTTCAAACAGTCTTCCAGGCCCTCGGGCCCAGAGGGACAGCCTTACCTTGTAGGGACGCCTGACTTTCTGGGTCTGCATACTCCTCCAGCAGCTTCACAGAGTCACTGTCCTTCCCCGAGTACAGGGACAGGGTGTCTAAGTTGTCCTCCAGTGCCTCGCTGGGCATGTCAGGGGCTGGGAGGCTGGGGTCCAGGTCCAAACCACTCAGGCCGGCATAGAGCAGGTCTCGTGCACTGGGACCCAGATCCCGGTCGAGGGTGTTGCTGCAACTGAGTCCCTGGCTCTTGGAAAACGAAGGGAGGTGCACCTCTGGAGGAAGGGCGTCCTCGTCCCCAAGGCTATACCGGTCCATGGCTCGTGACTGCCAGGTCTTGGCCAAGAGCTACTCTCCAGACAAGCAAGGCCGTGTAAGGAGTCACGGAGAGCTCTTGGTGATGTCTAATTCCTGAAAATGAACGAGGAGGAATCAAAATTATGAGATGGCAATACAGCATGGCGGATAGAGCAATGACTCGGAATTCAAACAGACCTGTCTTTGGGTCTGTTCTCTGCCACTTAACAGCCATGTGAACTTGGGCAAGTCATTTAAGCTCCACGAGCCCCAGTTTCCTCATCTGTAAACTGGGCATAAGAGTACCTCCGTCATAAGGTTGTTGTAAGGAATAAATGAAAGGATTTCCGGCAACATGGAGGACTGAACTGACCTCTTTCTCCAGCTATAAACACGAGAAATATGACAAAAGACCATTTTTAATACACAGCCAGGCGCAAGAGACAGGTAAAACCCCATGTGCCAGCAACAATGAGAAAACGCAAAGAAAACTCGTGTAAGTTCAGGTTGGCCTGAGGGGAAAATCAGACTCAGATACCGAATCTGTTGTCCAACGTGGTGGCAACTAGTCATACATGGCTGTGAAGACTTGCAATGTGACTGGCCCAGACTAAGACACGCTGTGAGTCTAACACACACACTGGATTTGGATGAGTTAGTACAAAAAAAAAAAAATGTAAGTTTAGTATGTTTCTAAATAACTACACATTGAAATGATAATATTTTGGATACAGTGGGTCAAGCATGTTATTAAAATTACTGTCACCTGCTTCTTCTTAGCTCCTCAATGTGGCTACCAGAAAACTTGAAATTCTATATATGGCTCATATTTATATTCCTATTAAAGTGCATTACCCTGGAGGCTGGGACCTGGGGTCGTAACAGACACATGAGAAAAGAAAACAGGGCCCTGAGCTTACGGGCAGTGGAAACCTGGGCCCCTGGAAGAGCCAGGCCATCCACGGGAAAACTAAACAAAGAAAAAAGAAAAAACTCTTGCCCCCAAGCCTTAGAGAAGAACCCCAAGAATTGGGAAGAAAACGGAGCAGTGAGAGACAACAGAACCTAGCCTGAGAAAAGAATAAGTCAGCGCGGGATGGAACAACCAGTTTTAAAAAGAAACAAATGAAACGTCCATGAAAGACATTGAAGTTAAAAGCTCACTGGAAGGGCTAACAGATGAGACAGTGCTGAAGACAGACATAATGAACTGGCAGAGAACAATCTGGGGAAATCCCCCCAGGATTCAGCACAGAGAGATACAGAAATGGAAACTATGAACAGGGAACTGAGAGAGCACAGATGGAGAAGCAAATGCAAAAACCTAACGATGTCCAATAGGAATCCCAAAAGGGAAGAGGAGAGAATACGGGAAACGAGTATGTTTTGGTTTTTTTTAAGGATTTTACTTTTAAATAATCTCTACACCCAATGTGGGACTTGAACTCATAACCCCAAGATCAAGAGTCCCACATTTTTCCAACTGAGCCAGCCAGCCAGGCTCCCTGCGAGACATGGCATCTTGAAGAGATAATGGTAGAGGAGCTTCCAGAATCACAGGGACACAGGATCCCAGACTTCAAGATCCTAGTTCTTTTTTTTTTTTAATTTTTTAATGTTTTACTTATTTTTGAGAGACAGAGCTTGAGCAGGGGAGGGGCAGAGAGAGAGGGAGATACAGAATCCGAAGCAGGCTCCAGCCTCTGAGCTGTCAGCACAGAGCCAGACGCGGGGCTTGAACTCACGGACCGTGAGATTGTGACCTGAGCCGAAGGTGGACACTCAACTGACCGAGCCACCCAGGCGCCCCTAAAGATCACAGTTCTTGAAGATACATGGTTAATGACCAAGCACTGCCAGGCGGAGCAGGAAGAGTAAAAATGAATTTACTCCCCAACACACAGCAGCAGAACCGCAGACCACTGAAGACAGAGAGAAAATGCTAGAAACTACCAGAAGGGAGGCAGACAGTCTACAAAGGGGGATGATGACTAGCCTGATGGAAGACTTCTCAGAGGAGGCTAGGAGACAAGGAATGACACCGCCAGCAGATGAAGGAAGGGTGAGAGCCGGCACAGAACTCAACACCCAGGAAAACTAGCTTTCAAGCGGGAGCAACACAGACTTTTCCTGGCAAGGCACTGCTCATAGACCTTGGCTCAACGACGAATACAGGCTTTGAAACGTTTGGAAAAGACGATTTACTTTGTACTTTAAGTATGCACACTAAGAAAAAAAAAATCTAAGCATAACTACCAAAAGAAAAACAATAAACTATGTAACATCTCAACAACTGGAATTTACCCCACTCAAAAGGAGACAAAAAAGTAAAAAAGACTCAAGTTACTAAAATTAGAATTCAGAACAAAAATAGAAAGGATCATAAAAGATTACTATGTCAACAAATTAGGTAAATTAGAGAAAAATGGACAAGTTCCTAGAAAGACACAAATTACCAAACTGAGTCAAGAGGAAACAGACTATCTGCATAGCCCTGTGACAAATAAAAAGACTGAGTTAGCAATTTAAAAACTTCCCACCCATACTACCACAGAAACAATGAAAAAGTCAACTTTACTGGAACTCTGGAAAGTAGTCAAAAGTTTACAGCAACCAAAGGAACCCTTAGCAAGTCAAAGGTGAATGAAACCTGGTAGGAGGGCCCTGTGGCATTTGAACCGACTCCTGTCCTATCCCCCATTCCCCGGCTCAGCAGTGATTTTGAAGGCGCGTTCTGGTGTGGGCTCCTGGTGCAGAAGGGGGCAGAGACGACCTTGTTCTCAAACAGCTGAGGTTGTCTGTCTTGACCTGTCGGATGGCTCCTGAAGGGCTAACACAAAGGTCTCGCCTTGATTTTGCCTAACTTGGAACTTTCTGAGAGCAGAGAACAGCCACGGGGATGGCATTTGTTAAAAACATCAAAGGCAATATGGTATGGAAACTGATACAACAGTGTGTGTTAATGATACTTCAATAAAAAGATACCCAACAATAGAAAAATTAGGGGCGCCTAGGTGGCTCAGTCAGTTAAGCGTCTAATCTCAGCTCCGGTCATGATGTCACGGTTCATGGGTTCAAGCCCATGTCGGGCTCTGTGCTGACAGCTCGGAGCCTATGTCTGCCTCTCGCTCTCTCTGCCCCTCCCCCGCTCGTGCACACACACACACACACTCTCTCTCTCAAAAAAAACTAAACCTGAGAAAAATAAAAATAAAAATACAAAACAAAGGCAATGAACCAGGTGCTACAACCCCAGAGCAAAGGATATTAATTGGGGCCAACAGACGTGTCACTGAAAGCCGGGGAGGAAGAGCCGGACAGTGAGAGCGAGAGGCTTTGGAGAGAGTAAGGGCTTTGAAAAGCTTCCATGCTGGCAGTTCCTTACAAAGCTAAACATCATCTCACCATCCAATCCAGCCATCATGCTCCTTGGTATCTATCCCCAGTGAGCTGGAAATTTATGTCCACACAAATGTTTATAGCAGCTTTATTCATAACTGCCAACAACTAGAAGCAACCACAACGTCCCTCAATGGGAGGATGGATAACCCAGCTACGGTACCTGCGTACGATGGAATGTTATCCGGCGATAAAAAGCGAGGAGCTATCAAGCCACAAGAGGACACGGAGGAAACTTACATGTGTGTCGCTAAGTGAAAAAAGTTGGCCTGAAAACACTACAGATTTTGATTCCAACCATACGTCATTCTGGAAAAGGAAAAACTGTAGAGACACTAAAAGGTTGGAGGTTGCCAGGGCTCCAGGGGAGGGAGGAGGGATGAATAGGTAACGCACAGGAGGGACTTGGAGGGGACTGAAACTATTCTGCATGATGCTGTCATGGTAGGCACATGACATTTTGCATTAGCCAAAACCCACGAAACTACACAGCACAAAGAATGAATCCTAATGTAAACTGTGGACTCTAGGAAACCAACACTGAAATAAAATTTTAAAAATGAAAACCTTCCACGTATTTGAAGGAATCTAGAAGACCACGTGCCCAGGGCAGGCACCTGCTCAGAAAACACTCGTGAAGGCTCTAAGCTCTCACCTCTGGCTGACCTTCGGTCTGTGAAAGCAGGAAGAAGGGGAAGGCAGAGATGTAAACTCCTGCTGAGAACCAACAGGGTGTCCCAACACCCACCCAGAGCCCAACTGCCAAGACGAGGAGATATGTTGGGGTTCCAGGCATTTAAGGAAATCCCTGCCGAATCACTAGCTGACCGCAAGCTTAACAGAACAGAGATTTCCCCTGACCGCACACGACAAAGAATACAGTCTACAAACGGAGTCTGCAAAAGTCACTATCCAAACATTACAACCCACAAGCAGAAACCACACACTCTGGGGTAGGGGAAGGAGAACCGGATTCCGAGAATCGCTGCATTATAATATGCAAAAATGTCCATCTTCTCAACAAAAAATGACAAGGCAGGCAAACAAAGTATGGCTCAACGAGAGGGCCGACCGTTTCGTACAAACGATGGAATCAAACCACACGAGGCCTTTTATGGCCGCTGCTTTCACTAAGAACGGTGTTTTCAAGGTTAATCCACGCCGCAGCACGCACCATTACTTCATTACTTTTTATGGACAAATAACATTTCGCCGTCTGCATATTGCACATCTTCGTCATCCATTCATCTGTTGGTGGTGGGCATTTGGCTTGTGTCCGGTTTGGGCTATTATGAGTAATTCTGCCCTCACCTGGACATTTAATAAACGCTTGATGACTCACTGATAACGTACCTGGTGGATCCTAGAGTAACCGGAGTTTGGGCCTAGATTCCTAGGCTACTGGTTGCTACGGTTTTTAACCTTTCCACGTTGAAAGGGAACAGAACAGCTGGGCCCACAACATCTGCATTTCCCATTTCGCATCTACCTGTGTGTCTGTGTGTCTGTAGCCAGCCTCCTGGGGGGGACTCAGAAGTCGAACACAGGCCCACAATTCTGTACTACAACTCTGAGGCCCAAGTGAGTCCTAGGGTTCAGAATTCGGGGTAAATCAACGCAAATGCCGTATTTTAAGTAACCTTCAGTGGGTCTGGGGCAGCACCTGGTAACCAAATCATTGTTTCTGCACTGACACCTCTGACTATTCAGAGTAAACAGAATAAATACCGTGAGTTCAGTCTCGCCCATTAAATGAGGTCCGTGACACCGCGGCACCGTTAGAGCTTTTCGGGTTTCTAAACCGCAAAGCAGGTAGTGTGGACCATAGAGACTTATGGTCTGAGGCACGATGAATTTCTCTGCCAGTTCTAAAGTTTCTCGTATGGTGCTGCGATAAACTGTCTGTGGTACTCCAAGGGGGAAAGAAGCCATTGCTTTTTTTCATATTCTGATAATAAAAACCAGCTAATTCAATAGAAAGCGTCGTTTGAAAGGCATACGCAACAATATTTAATGAAATGAGATATTAAGCCCTTTCTCCTTCTCAGGTATCAGACCGAGAGCTTCCTGTGCGTCCATTCACTCACTTCTCTCTACAACCCAGAGGTTGGTGCTCTATCATTTCCATTTTACGAAGAAGGAAATGGACTCTGAGACACTAAGTGATTTGTCACAAGTCACATGCCTGACAAGGAGTTGGGCCAGACCTTAAACCCAGGTATTCGGACTTTAGGGCTCGTGTTTTTACCCGGTACACGATACTAACTTGCCATCAATTAAACCGTAGACTGCGGTGAACCGATTAATCTAGAAAGCAGAAAAGGTGCTGGATGGGGGCAGAATTCCCCACATGCCAAATCACCTGCTTTCCAACACACGCCCGTGGTCCACAGGAAAAACTGGTCTCACTACCACTTCGGCCAGGCAAGCCCTGAGTCCAAAAGCCACGTTTTCACATTTACATCCTTTTCCAGTTAGTAAAGCAAACCCCCCTCCCCTCAGCCAATATTGAACTTGTTCTTGTTCTGCCAACAGATAAATTTGATTCGACAAGTTTTAGCTCCTTCTATGTACAGAGCTGCCTGCTAATCCCCGTGGGGAGGGCTTGTGGTCCCCTGGAACCTTGCAGACATTCCCCATTCTTTCCAAGAATTTTATAATTTTGTGTTTTCATTTGGAGAATGACCCAAAAGAAGAAAACCAGTCTATGCGGATTACTGGTTTACTGCCTTATAATACAGTACTAGCGTTTGGTTTCAATGCCCGGGGTATGATTATAATTGCACTGACGCCAAAAAGGACGATTTTAATTGCCACAGGCTAACGAGAAGAGGATAGACGTGGATTCCGCTCGTATTTATGCCTTTGGGGTCACCTCAAAGCCAACACACATCGTGGTACAGACGGAGGCCTGGCTGCAGTTCAAACTGAGGAAAAGGGACGGGAGAGCTGAGCCGTCTCAGGGTCTGCTAAACCCACAGGGGCCCAGGGCAACCGTTGGTTTCAAGGAAGCTATTAGGTTTCAGCAAAATGGCACCTCTCCCATTAAACTAACATTTGTAATTGGAATTACATCGGTTTGGTTGCATTTGTTTACGTTTAATTTGCAAATTGATTTTAGCTTTACGGCGGCACAAAAACCGTAAGCTTTAGAAATATACGCCTTGCTTATTTGATCGTCATCGGTGCCTTGTTCAATGGTTTGAAAAACAATTTAAGCCGGCAGTAGGGATCCAAAGCAATTTTCATGTTTTCCTTTTCCTAAAAAGGCGTGTCATTCCATGACGGGTAGGAGCAGGAGGAGACAGGGAGTCTCCTGTGAAATGCTACAGCCTCTTGGGAAATTAATCTGCCACAGGTTCTCGCCTGCAGCAACACGGACACCATCGGGTAAATAACATCTACTGCGGCACTGTTTGGATGGCAAGGAGGGAACAATCTAAACACTTATTGGTTCCCCAAAAGGTTTATTTAGCCTGCAGTTAATCTGAGTATTTTCTCTTTGTTATCAAGTCGAAAAATCTGTCTGACTTCTTTTGGATAGGGCATCACTGTCCAAAAGAATTTTCTGTGCTGAGGGAAATGTTCTAAGTCTGCACTGTCCGACGACAGCCCCTAGCCACAAAGCGGCCAATGAGCGCCTAGAGAATGCAGGATGAGCAACTGAGGCACGAAATTATTTATTTTACTTCCATTTCGTTAAATTGAAATGAGCATAGTTACAAGTGCCTAGCAGCTACCAACCACACTGGAACTCACTACAGATCTCGAGATTTCTCATTGAAGTGAGGCCTTCTTTCAACTTCTATTGAGAAATCTCAAGGGGCGCCTGGGTGGCTCAGCAGGTTAAGTGCCGACATCGGCTCAGGTCACGATGTCACGGTTTGTGCGTTCGAGCCCTGGGTCGGGCTCTGCTCTGATGGCACAGCCTGCTTGAGATTCTCCCTCTCTCTCTGCCCCTCCCCTGCTCGCACTCTCTTTGTCTCTCTCTCTCAAGAAACAAAATCGCTCACATCCTCCCACCTCACTCGTTTATATCCCCTGGTCTATATGCCCTGGAGACCTCTTTCTTTATGACCCTGATTTGTGCAACTTCTCTTTGCTCCGCTTTACCAAATGAAACCGTTCAAAAGCCTAAACGGCTCCTCCCAGCATGACGAGTCTGAGATGATTTCTCCCTCCTTCCGAACTCCATGAGCGCTTGTCTGGCATTCCACTTAATACTTACCCCAGATGGCCCCGGAATTTAATTATCTTTCAAGTTCTTCTATTTTCCCCAGACTGCAAGCTCTGGGATGGCTGTGCCTCTGCCTTCTGTGTGAACACTTCTCACAGCATCTTGCCTGGCACAGAACTAACTCTGATCAAAGAAAGCTCTCAGCATCCCTTTCACTGGTGAGTGACAAGATTCCACTGCGGGCCTTTTTTTCTTTTCTTCCCCCCCCCCCCCCTCCCAAGCACCACGTTCTCCTTTCCCTCTCTGCATGAATGCTAGCGGGGAGAGAGTGATCACGTCTGAGTTAAGATCAGACCGTTGGAAGCCGGGAAATAAGAGAGACTGAGACCCAGCTATGCAAATTCTTTCCTCGTTCCCCCACTCCAGACGTTATCTGAACTGTAGGCCTGTTTTGTTTGGCCTGCACGGTGTTTTTCAAAATTGGGTCAGTCACCGGGGCGCCTGGGTGGCTCAGTCGGTTGAGCGACCGACCTCCGCTCAGGTCACGATCTCGCAGTTTCTGGGTTCGGGTCCCGCGTTTGGCTCCGTGCTGACAGCTCAGAGCCTGGAGCCTGCTTCGGATTCTGTGTCGCTCTCTGTCCCTCCCTGGCTCCTGCTGTCTCTCTCTCAAAAATAAATAAATAAGCATTAAAAAAAAATTGGGTCACCAACATTTTTCTTAACAGGGAGATTTCAACCAAGTATATTAATTTCTGGCTTCTCTTGAAAATTATTAAGATTTTGCATTTCCTGATGGCTATCAAAAGAGAGAGGTGAGGGACGACTGCCGTCTCTGGAGAGAGCCATGGCCCTCCAGCTCCTAGGCCTCACTTTCTTCCTGCCTCACCCCTGTGATAATTATCATTATAGTAACAACAGCAGCAAACACTTACGGAGGCTCTATCATATGCCAGGGACAATTGGAATCACTTATAGATCATACAATTCCCACAACAGCAACTTGCCCAAAATCAGGGTTAGAATTCAACCCTGGGGGTAGTCTGACCTCAAAGCCCTCACCTACGACCACACTGGAGACCGGGATTTCTGGTCTCTCGCTCATTAAAAGAGTAGATTTAAAGCTTACATACGATATGGAAGAGAACGAAAACGTGGAAGAATCAAGACGGCTAGGACTATGCTTTCCAGGAAATTTTCTTACATAGAATTAACTAAGGGAGGAAAAGAGACATTAAAGTTTCTCATTCCAAAAGCTGATCCCAGCGTAAAATGCAAATGAGCATTAACATCTACAACAGCGGGGGCGCCTGGGTGGCTCAGTCGGTTAAGTGTCTGACTTTGGTTCAGGTCATGATCTCACAGGTTCATGGTTCTGTGCTGACAGGTCAGAGCCTAGAACCTGCTTTGGATTCTGTGTTTCCCTCTCTGCCCCTCCCCCACGCACCCTCTGTCTCTCTCCCTGTCTCTCAAAAATAAACATTAAAAAAAATGTAAAAAAACCACATCTACAACAGCCTTTTTCAAAGTGAGGTGGATGGGGGTGGGGAACCCTGGGGTCCTCAGGAATCTTTCAGGGAGTCTTTGAGGTCCAAACTATCTTCATAATAATATCCAGACATTATCTGCCTTTTTAATTCTCGGTGAAACCCTCTGGAAGCTACAGGATATATCTGCAGAGGCTGAATGCAGAAGCAGATATATGAGATTCCAGATGACTCGAAAAAGGTAAAACAATGCCTACTATCCTCACTAAATCTTGTTTTCTGAAATGCAGTCTTTAAAAAGTCAATTTTGTTAACATATAATGAGTTTACTACTGTTACTTTTAAATGAGTATTTTTAAAGTTTATTTGACTTCTTTTTTTTTTTTTTAACTTTTTAATGTTTATTTACTTTGGGGAGAGAGAGAGAGAGAGAGAGAGAGAGAGAGAGACAGAGCACGAGTGGGGGAAGGGCAGAGAGAGAATGAGACACAGAACCCGAAGCAGGCTCCAGGCTCTGAGCTGTCAGCACAGAGCCCGATGCGGGGCTCGAACTCACAAACCATGAGATCATGACCTGAGCCGAAGTCGGCCGCTTAACCGACCGAGCCACCCAGGCGCCACTGAGGCTTATTTGACTTATGATACAGCAAATGTCAGCATATATAGTTCACACGCACCAACTCTTGAGTCTTCAATGATTTTACAAGATCAAAAAGTCTGAGAACTGTGGCTCTCAGGAGGAAGAAAAGTCTTGCAGGTACACACATACCCACGCGGGTGTGCATCTGTGCAAGTGTGTCTAACACAGGAAGGAACCCTGAATCAAATAGTCCAAACTGGTGGCCAGCCACCAAGTTTTATAAGCGGTCCATGCTGTCTTTGAATACCGATTAAACTCACTGTCACCATTTAAAGATCAAAAAGTTTCATACAGGTCAGTGTTCTGGTCTCATCTCAAAAAACAAACAAACTTCCACTTGGTCATTTCCACTGACGGGGATCACTCAGAGGGGGCCCACGATCTTTGGTTCACCTGCAGGCCTTTACCTGCCTGTTCCCTGGAGGTATCTGAGTTGCCACCCTGAACCAGAAGGAGGGAAAAAGCATTTTTGCAATAAACAATGAAACATAGATCAATCTAATAAATGTCTGCCTTCCTCCAGAGACGTCAACAGGCACAACAAATAACCTTTTCCTCATCTGACTTCCCAAAGCAGCAACTTGTAATGGTTTCCCTGTGGGTACAGAGACTCTTGGATCAATTTGAAACCCTTCTGAGAAAGAAGGGAATCCATCTGACAAAGTAGGTGTGTCTTTGGAACAAGGGCAAAAGGGAAAAGACTCACCAGAAGAGCAAAGGAGTGACTCTCCGGGGAACAGGAGGGCCCGGTTCAGGCCCCACAGGGAGGGGATTCAGATGACCGTCAGACCACTGGATATTTCCTCCTGGAACTCTGAGTAGTAAATTCGGGACACTCATCCAACTTCTTTTGCCCTGGAAGCAGGGGGTGGAAAGGAAGGGGCATTCAGATGTTGGGTCCCCAAAGAAGCAAGCACACAGGTGTAAAGTTGGGCAAGATGGGCAATTTCTGGAAGGAGGAAGAAAGCAATACTAAACCGGGGAGATCTAGATGGGAAAGGGGCTTTTGTTTTAAGGGAAAGTTAATTTTTCTTCCTTGCCTTATTTTCTTTCCTCGGGAAGGGACTTGGAGGGTTTTGCTGGGAAAAGCCTAACTGGGGTAGAACTGGGGATGAAAAGGGATTTTTGCCGGAGAGTTGGGAAAGAGGGTTGGAAAAACAAATTATTAGGTGAAAGAGAAACTGGCAGAACTGAGTTGGTTTGTTATCAGTGGAAAGGTACTACAAAAGGGGGGGGCTCTTGGTGGGAAGAAACAATTTTTGCTGGAAAGTTACCCTGGATGGAGGAAAAACTGGGGGAAAGATATACAATATATGTATTTTGTAATACATATATATATAGATTTTCTTGCTAGAGGAAGTTCCTAAAAGGACGGCGAGGGGTATAAATCAAAGAAGAGAGGAAAGATTTTTGGGTTTTGCTGGGAGATCCTAAAAAAAAAAAAAACCGCCAGTCTGGGTCCCCTATTCTAGAGGCAAGGGGATTTTTAGCAGGAGGCCTGGAAGCGAAGGCGAATGCAAGGCCGCGGTGCAGAAAGCGCGGAGAGATCGGGTAGGGCCCGAGGCACGAGCTGGGGAGCTGCCAGGGGGCAGTTGGGGCCTGGGGGGCGGGCGAGGAAAAAACAAGGGGATGCAGCGGGCCGGGGGCCCCCGAGGAGAGTATTCTCCAAGGGGGAAGCGGCGGCGGGGGTGCAGCGGGGCCGGGAGCTGTTGGGATGCAGAAGGTGCGTGCGTGATGCGGGGTGAGGGGCGCCCGCCGCGCCTGCTGCGGGCCCTCGAAAGGGAGCGGGGTCCCCTAAAAAACAAACATATACACAAATTAGATATGAAAAGGGGGGAGGGGTTGAAAAGTGAGGAGGGGCAGGGAGGGGGGTAGGGAGGAAAGGGAGGGGGCAGGGGCAGCAGCAACCGGGTTTTACCCGCCCCCGGGGGCTCGCGCGCCGGCCTCGCGCCTCGCGGGCCTCCCAGCGGCCCCCTGCCTCCCTCGCGCCGCCCGCCGGCCCGGCGCGCACGCGCAGCCGGGACCGCCCCCGGAGCGGCCCGCTGATTCGCGGCGCGGGCGCGCGGGCGTGGCTGCGGGTCGCTTCACGACGCCCAGGGCCGCCTCTCGCGCGCCTCGCGCCGCCCCGGGCTCCCGGCGCGTGCCGCCCGGCGGCGAAGTCGCGGCCGCTATTCGGCCTCCGCTGAGGGGCGGGGCCACGCACGGGGGGGCGGGGCCTGGCGCGGTCAAGGGACCCGCGGTGGGCGGGAAAGGAGGCGGTTGGTCGCCATTTTGCGAGGAGGGCCGTTGAGGGCGGGAGGGCGTGAAGGCGGAGCCCGGGAAGGGGCCGCGGGGGGAGGGGCCGGCCCCCCAGTAGCCGCTTCCAGAGGCCGAGAGCCCCGCGGCCCCGGGCCATTGTCCCCGGAGGGCGGCGTTAGAACGCGGCGGCGGCGGGGGACTCCCGGCTCCCTGGGGCCGCTCCGAGCTTCGGTGTCCCGCGATGGGTGCTGCGAGAGCAGGGCCCGCCCTGGCAGGGTCGTGGGGCCCAGCGAGGCAGCCCCGCGTGTCCCCGAGGCCGCCGAGGCGCGCGCGGAAGCCACGGAGACCTGCCCCTCCGGGGCTTCGGAAGGTGCGGGGCTGCCCTTCCTTGTTGTGTTGGCGCCGAGCCGTCTGTGGGTCTGGCTCCGTGCTGAGCCGCGTGGATGGAGGAACGGAGACGGGAGGAGAGCGGTGGCCCAGGGTGCTGACTGTTCAAGGCGTTTGGACCCCGGAACGACGGAGCCGGGGAGGTCTTATCTTAGAAAGTGAGCGCTGAACGTCTATGGAGACAGAGAGTAGCTGCGCGGTGCCTGGGGGTGGGGAGGGGGCACGACTGTGCATGAGCACGAGCGGGGTCCGATTGGGGTGATGGAAAGATTCAGCAAGTCGAGTTACAGCGATGGTTGCGCAAGGTGGCGAATTCACTACCAATCTTTGGCTTGAACGCTTACGGCGAGTGACTTCCGTGTAAATTACCCCAGTAAAGCTTTGTTGATTTTAGAAATTGATCCCTGGGGTAGACAGAACCGAGAGGAGGAGAAAGAGACTGGCATTCTATTTCTGGATTCCTTCATGCAGCCAGTATTTATCGAGCCTCTGTTGTGTTCTGAGATAACCGCGGTGTCCGAGTCAAACATCCCCGCTGTAACTTACCTCCTGCAGGAGCGCTGTCCAAATGACCCAGAATACAAAAATGCGAAATGAACTTTGATAATACAAGTTAGCCCCAAATGTTGTTTCAACGTGGAGTGAATACAAAAATACGAAGATTTTAGTGGTGAGATAAGTTACTTTTTTGGGGTGGAGGGGGGGGACTCTTGAAAGAAGTCTGGACCCCTCAGTCCACATCAGCCATGTTTCAAGGGCAGCCACAGGCAGCTAGGGGTCCCGGTACTGAACAGCATACCTCCAGTGGGGGACAGGCAAATCCGTTTAGAATGCAACGTGGTTACACTTGAAGGAAAAAATTAAGGAAAGAGGATAGGAAGCGTCAGAGGATACTAGCCCATACCGGCCGGTGAAGGTGTCGCTGGTGAACTTACCCTGAGCAAAGACCAGAAAGAAATGAGGAAGGGATCTATAAGAATATCTGGGGGAAGAGCCAAGTGCAAGGGCCCGGAGACAGGAAAGATGTAGATCCATTTGAAGAAAAGCAGAGACTGGTGTGGACGGATCTGGGTGAATAAAGGGAAATGTAAACTAGGGCCAGATCATGCAGAACCGTGTAAGTTATGCAAAGACAGGAATTAAACACCTGCTTTCAAATTAGGAGAGATTTTTTTTTCATCTATTTAGCAAACATTAAACAATACTGAGTTTCAGCAGTGTGATCTCTCCCCTTGATCGGGGAGATAAGAACCCCGGCCACAGGGTGCGTGAGAGTTTAAACAACAGGATTTAACCTCCGGAATACGTTGCTATCTTCCCGTCCTTTGACAAACACCGAACACTTCACGGACAAAGAAGAGACTTGTAACGTATAACCCAAAGAATTAGCATTCACAAATTATTTTCAAGGACTGCAAATTAAAGCAGCGGCCCGATTAAAAAATGAATAAAAGATATGAAGAGACGCTTCACCCCAGAGGAAACCTATGAAAACAGGCCTAACCACAATAACAAGGGAATGCAAATTACAACCACAGATGTCGTGTCATGTCAACCAGCAGGGCAATTTTTTTAATTTTTCTATCCGGTGGAGCAAGGGGAACCCCTACAATCCCGGTGAGTGGTGCACTCGCATTGGAGAACACATTTGACTTCTTGAATACAATTGAAGATGTAATGTATCCCCTGTCCCGGCAAAGCCAGGGATTCACCGTAGAGAAACTTACTCGTTTACACAACAAGATGTGTAGGGGAATAGTCCTGAGCAGCGATGCCTTCACAGCCCTCCATAAGCCTGGATTAGATGATCCTAGAACAGAAAAAGGACGCCAGTGGAAAAACTTAGGAAATGCCAACAAAGACTGGGATTTAGTTAGTAGTAGCGTAGCAATGTTGATTTCACGGTTTTGACAAAGGTGCTGTGATGATGTAAGATGCTGACGTCAGAGAAAACTGGGTGGGGGGTATATGGAGGTTGTATATCCTTCCAACTCTCCCGTAAATCTAGGATCGTTATCTACAGGATACTGGATAAATTACGATCTATTTGCTCGGTGGAATATTCTACAGCTGTAAAAATCAGTCAATTTCAGTTGCAATAGTACAGATGTGTTTTCATTTACTTCAAGACAGGCAGAACGAAACAATATACAGTTGGGGGACACAAATATATTGTAGATTTTTTTTTTTAATGAGGGCAAGGTAAACACAAAGTTTAGCCAAGTAGGATGGGAGGGAACGAGAAGGAGAAGGGTCCGCAAGGAAACCGTAGAGGAAATGGAATTTTTTCTTTAAGTTGGGTGGTGGGACCACAGCTGCTCGTTTTGTTCCTATTCTATGTATGTATATTTAAAAAAAATTTTTTTAACATTTATTTACTATTGAGAGACGGGGAGACATGGAATGTAAAGCAGGCTCCAGGCTCTGAGCTGTCAGCGCAGGGCTCGAACTCACAAACCGCGAGATCATGACCCGAGCCGAAGTCGGACGCTCAACCGACGGAGCCACCCAGGCGCCCCTGTATATGTTTATAGAGACATATGTTATAAATGTGTGTATTTGATTTTTAAGCATCTACTCCATATTAAAAACAAAAATTTTAAGAAAAATAAGAGTATAATTGGAGAAGCAAGCCCTTAGGACTCTGAAACAATTCAGGTACTTCCGTCCCATCTCAAACCTTGAAAGCCTTCTGAGTGCTGTTCTCGAGGGAGATACAAAAAAAGAAGAAGAAGGAGGAGGAGGAGAAGGAGAAGGACAAGAGGGAGGGGGAGGAGGAAGAGGAAGAAGAAGAAGAAAGAAGGAAGAAGAGGAAGGTTGACATTCCGACTTCAGCATAGGTCAGGATCTCATGGTTCGGGAGTTCGAGCCCTGCATCAGGCTTGCTGCTGTCATCGTGGAGCCTACTTGGGGTCCTCTGTCCCCAGCACTCTCTGCCCCTCCCCCACTTGCGCTATCTCAAAAAAACAAACATTAAAAAAAAAAAAAGGAAAATGAGACACTGGTCTCAGGAAATGGCGGTCCAGTCAAAGAGGGAGATTTAAACCCTAGGAACAGCGGTGCCTGTGTAGCTCAGTCAGTTAAGTGTCCAACGTCAGCTCAGGTCATGATCTCACGGTCAGAGCCTGGAGCCTGTGTCTCCCTCTCTCTCTGCCCCTCTCCTGCTAACTCTACTCTCTCTCTCCCTCTCTCTCTCTCTCAAAAATAAAATAAGCATTAAAAAAAACATTAAACCCTAGGAACCGTTTTAAAAGCATTCGTTCTTTTCATTAGTTGGCAAATATTAAGACACACTGAGGCCGTCACTGTGTCCCACACCCGAGCCAGGCAGACAAGCAGATCGGGAGACAGGGCCCTGGCCGCTGGGAATCTACTTACAGGAAGTAGGACTTAATTGCTAAAATGATTCGAGAACAAGCCATTCCTACTTCCCTTAAGCAGCACTGAGTATCTGCTTTATGCTCAACCCAGTGATAAGCTTTTCTGTGAATGGGCCAAGAGATTTGGGAAGGAGGGGGCGCTGGACAAGGGAGACGACACTTAGCTGACTGAGCCTCCCAGGTGCCCTGAGAATTTGCATTTTTAAAAATGTGTGTTCGTTTTTGAGAGACAGAAAGAGCGCACGAGCAGGGGAGGGGCAGAGACAGAGAGGGAAACACAGAATCGGAAGCAGGCTCCAGGCTCCGAGCCGTCAGCCCAGAGCCCGACGCGGGGCTCGAACCCACGAACCTCGAGATCATGACCTGAGCTGAAGTCAGACGCTCAGCTGACTGAGCCAGCCAGGCGCCCAGAGAATTTGCATTTCTAATGAGCTCTCCGGTGATGTGGCCGCTAGCAGACTGGCAAACACACTTGGAGGATTACTATTTTTGAACCAATAATCTACTCAGGTTTGGGGGTGCTCCGTTAGACCCTTCCAAGAGCAGGGTGCCAGTCCCCCCATCGACTCAGCCCTGCACTCTGAACCCAGCACACATTCACTCTTATGGAATGAATGAATCAGCGGGGTGACCGTTGCCTGATAAAGACGACTGGCTTTCCCTTACCCTGGAATACAGGATCTGGAGACAGTGGCAAAATGTTTCTGGGTGAAATTCGGACTTGAACAACCCTGATACCAAGAAAAAAAAAAAAAAAAAACGAACAAACAAAAGCAAGCAAGCAGCCTGCTTCTTAATATTTAGCCATGGAAATCCAAATCTACGGAAATGGAACGCTATGTCTCTGGCTCAAAAAAAAAAAAAAAAAGGAAATAGAACAGCTTCTCTGACTGGATAAATACTGAGCCCTTCTGCAGCATTCTTCTATTTGTGTTTCATCATCTTGCAAATCATTCAACAAATGCCTTTTGACTGTCTGCTTAAGCAAAAACATTCTTTGGGGGCACCTCCTAGGATATGTATTTATAGTTAGAGTAACCTAACTGTATCATGGGTTATTTAAAAAAAATTTTTTTTAATGTTTATTTTTGAGAGAGAAAGAGACAGAGCATGAGTGGGAAAGGGGCAGAGAGAGAGAGAGAGAGGGAGACACAGAATCCGAAGCAGGCTCCAGGCTCCGAGCTGTCAGCACAGAGCCCGACGCGGGGCCCGACCCCACGAACCGGGAGATCATGACCTGAGCTGAAGTTGGACTGTTAACCGACTGAGTCGCCCAGGCGCCTCCCTGTATCATGTGTTATTAAATATCTTTTGTTATTTTTGTAATTCTTTTGTGTCTGTTCCCAGACTATCTGCTCCTTGAAAGCGTGATCTGGCCTCAGCAACCTATTCCCCATAGTACTTTGTAAGACATTATCATCTATAACAATAAATACTATTATCGATCATATATTGCTCACATATAATTATATCAGGATGACCAACTCATCCCAATGTGCCCAGAACTTTCCCGATTTTAACACTGAAAAACCCCACGTTCCTGGAAACTCCTTAATGCCAAGCAAACTGGGACAGCTGGTCACCCTAGTTATAATGTATAATATAAATAGAAAAGATTTACCCAGCTGGACTTGTATTAACTCACTCCTCACAGCATTCTGATGAGACGGGGATTTATTATTATCCCTATTTTCCAGATGAGGAAACCGGCTCAGAGAGGTTAAGGAATTTCCTCAAGTCTACACAGCTAGGAAGAGACGATGTGGGAATAAACACATCCTTTTTACCACCAAGGGTGTTCAGTAAATATTTGTGGACTGGGGCGCCTGGGGGGCTGAGTCATAAGCGCCTGACTTCGGCTCAGTTTCGTTGAGTTTGAGCCCCACATCAGGCTCTGTGCTGACAGCTCAGAGCCTGGAGTCTGCTTGGGATTCTCTCTCTCTCCCTCTGTCTCTCCCCCTCCCCTGCTTGCACACGTGCTTGGGCTCTCTCTCAAAATAAATAAAGTTTAAAAACTTTTAATATTAAAATATTTTATAATATTAAACATATTTTAAAATATTAAAACAATATTAAGAAAATATTTTAAAAATTAAAAAATATTTTGGGGGCATCTGGGCGGCTCGGTTGTGTCCGACTTCAGCTCAGGTCATGATCTCACAGTTCATGGGTTCGAGCCCCGCGTCGGGCTCTGGGCCGACAGCTCGGAGCCCGGAGCCTGCTCCGGATTCTGTGTCTCCCTCTCTCTCTGCCCCTCTCCCACTCCTTCTCTGTCTCTCATAAGTAAATGTTTAAAAAGTAATAAAATAAGAATCAGGGTTGAATCCTGAATGTAAATGCGTTTTTGTACCTTTATCCTCCTCCCTTGGGGTAGGGGAAATGAGAGATTCCAGAAGGTACTGGGCTTTCTCATACGGCACGGAGATGGGGAGGAGGGGGGGGGGCAGGCAGGCATGCCTGGGGAGGGATGCCACGGCATGTTAAGCACCGGGCTGAACTTCGGGGGTCCCCAGTTAAAGCAACCAGGTTTAATGATTTGCTGGAAGGATGCCCAGAACTCGGCAAGGCTCTCGTACCCATGGTTACCATCTGTTCGGAGAAAGGAGAGAGTTAACATCAGCCAAGGTAAAAGGTGCACAGAGAGACACCAGGCGTGAGCTTCTAATTGTCTCTCCCAGTGGAGGAGCCAGTGTGTATGTCCACGAGCGGGTGCCAACCAGGGAAGTTCATCTGAGCCTTAGTGCCCAGGGTTTTTATTTTGTGCCTGTGTCTCCAGCCCCTCCGGAGGTCACGCTGCTACTGAGTGGGCCGAGGCCCCAGGTAAACAAAAACAGTCTTGTTCAGGCCAGATAGACCGAGGGCTTAAAGGTTTTACTTGCTAGGGACCAAGGACGGGGGCTAAACCTTCCTTTGCAATGCGCAGGGTGGACACCCCAGGCCTACTGAGTTAAGCCTGAGCTGCCCAAGAACAGAGCTAGGTTTAGAAGCCAGTTTTCGGGGACGCCTGGGTGGCTCAGTCAGCTAAGCGTCCAACTTTGGCTCAGGTCCCGATCTCCCGGTTCGTGGGTTCGAGCCCCGCGTCGGGCTCTGTGCTGACAGCTCAGGGCCTGGAGCCTGCTTCGGATTCTGGGTCTCCCTCTCTCTGTCTCTCTCTCTCTCCCCCTCCCCTGCTCAAGTTCTGTCCCTCTCTCTCTCTCTCTCTCTCAAAAATAATAAACATTAAAAAAAATAGGAAAAAAAAAAGCACCCAGTTTTCTGCTCTTCTAACTCAGGCCCACTCCTCTCCAGCCCCCTGCCTGTGCGAACAGAAGTGACTTCCAAAGTCGAATTCGAACCCACGCCAACACCTCAAACATCCTTTTCCTTGTCCACGGCTGTGGTGGCCCCGGATTCACTTGGCACTCCCCGGGGCAGCCTGTGAGATGCTCGGCTCCCACAAGGGGTTCCGATACGTGAATATTCCGAGGTTAAGTCATTTATAGGCTCATGCACCCCTCTCTGGACTTCACCGCCCTCAGCCGTCATATCCTGAATATCTCCAGTCACCGCTGTGCCGGGCCCTGGAATTTCAAAGACGACTACGTAGGGTGCCCGCCAGCGAACATTCTATCGAGGTCTATCGTCTCCTCTCATCCAAGAACAGGGCCTGCTGTTGTCACTCTCGTCTGTTTAACCCCCCCCCCCCCCCCACCGTGAAGTTCTGATACCAGGCTCCAACACTGATGAATCTTCAAACCCGTGGGTTGTTTCTACCCTTCCCGCCAGGATGAATAAACTGTGAACATTCACGCGCAAGTTTTTGTTCCCATACCTGTGCTCGTCCTTTTGGGCGTGTGCCCAGGAGTGGAATCGCTGGGTCCTGTGGTAGTTCCGTGTGTAACTTCTTGGGGGAGGATGGGCTTTGAAGGCAGAGGCTTTGCCGAGAAGAGAAAATGTGACGAATCAAAGCCGATTCCAGAACTTTCGAGCCAAGCCATTGGGTGAATGCGCGACAGCGCCCGCCACAGAGATGGGCACACTGCTGGCAGGAGGTGGGGAACAGATGGCAGGCTTTGGGACACGTTTGGAACCAATGAGCCAGGTCCCGGAGTTGCGTATAACTGGGTCTGTCGGCCTCTGCCCACGCGGTCCACGGGGGAGACAGACATTAAACAAACAAACCATTACACAGCAGAGCAGGACAGTGACAACTGCTACGAAGGGGAAACTGAGGGCCCATGACAGGGTTTGCCTGGAGAATCTGGTGGGGCCTGAGGGTTAAGAAAGCTTTTCTTGGGGCGCCCGGGGGGCTCAGTTGGTTGAGCGTCCAACTTCGGCTCAGAGCGTGGTCTCACAGTCCGTGAGTTCGAGCCCCGCGTCGGGCTCTGTGCTCACAGCTCGGAGCCTGGGACCTGCTTCGGATTCTGTGTCTCCCTCTTGCTCTCTGGGCCCCTCCCCCCCCCCACTGCTCATGCTCTGTCTCTTTCTGTCTCTCAAAAAATAAGATGTCAAGAAAAGAAACAAAGAAAGGTTTGCTCAGCGAGGGGTATTTGAGTTG